>NC_091952.1:108211455-108517010 GCF_031021105.1 Erythrolamprus reginae | reverse complement strand
AGATGTGGTATGGGTTCCAAAGATATGAGCTGTATTCTAAGATGGGTCTGGCAAAAGTTTTGTAAGCTCTGGTGTGAGATTGCCAGAGCAGAAGCTACATAGGATTAGATTAACTCTTAAAGCCTTCTTGGCTATGTTGTTGCAGTGGGGTTTGGTACTTAGGTCTTTTGTTATTAGTACTCCGAGGTCCTTAATCGAGTGGGGGTTATCTGGGATAATTGGTTTGTTCAGTTTGTATTTGTGGTTCTGATTCTTTTTGCCGATGTGTAGGACAGAGCATTTTCTGGTTGAGATTTGAAGTTGCCATTTGTTATACCAGTCAGAAACAGAGTCTAGGTCTTTTTGGAGAGTAGTTGTGTTATTGGTGTTGTTGAAAAGTTTAACATCATCTGCGAAGAGAACACAGTTGCTTGTGATGAGATCACAAAGGTCATTGATGTAGAGAATGAAGAGCATTGGTCCCAGAACGCTACCTTGGGGACACTGCTTTTAACAGGGACAGGGGTAGATATGGTGTTTCCCATCTTAACCACTTGTTGTCTGTTTGATAGGAATGCTGTAATCCAGCAGTGGAGGGATCCTGAGATGCCATAGGATTTGAGTTTTAGTAGTAGTTTGTCGTGGACCACTGAATCAAAGGCTTTGCAGAAGTCAATATAGATTGCATCTATAGATTTTCCTTGATAAAAATGAGTTGTCCATATGTTCTTGCAGTGGAGGAGCTGTAGGTAGCAGGATAGTTTGTTTCTGAAACCAAATTGTTCGTTAGAGAGCAGATTATTAGTTTCAAGGTGGAGGGTAATTTTCAAAAATTATGCTCAGAGGTTCAGCTATAGCAGAAGAGAGCTTTTTTAGTATGCACATAAACCGTCTGGACCGACTGATAGAGAAGGTTTAAGGTCACGTAATGCTTTTTCAACTCAGTCTTCAGTGAAGTCTATTTGCGTTAGGTCATTATCTGAGGCTCTAATAAAATAGTTTGAACCAGAGGTCTAATCCAGGGGTGGGTTCTAACTTACTTCACTGCCAGTTCAATTCTTCCTGCATTGCATGGGCCTGCATGCATTGCATACCACATGGTTGCACCTGTGCATTGTCCAAAACCAAGCTTCTGTGCATGTGCATATGCAGAAGCCAAAAACAAGATGGCAGCACCTACAGTGCCACCAAGAGAGCCAGTTCAGGGTCGTGGGCCAACCAGCGATCGCTCCTAGTTCAGCAAGTGAGGGAAAATTCCTACTACCAGTTCTATAGTACTGGTCCGAATCGGGAGCAACCCACCTTTGATCTAATCTACTAACCTAACCTAACCTAACTGATTTTACAAGATAAGCCTTTTGCCTTTTGAAAGATGAACTGTTTAAAATATTTCTTAGGAATAAATGCTATCAATAGGCATAGTTTGTCTATCAAGTTTATCAGAAAATCTATTTGAAACTCATAATATAGGAATGAAATTCCAGTAGAAGATCAGCCTTCCAATAGGATTCCAATTTTAGGTCTGAGTTCAAAGAAATGTTGAGCAAACTTTGATTTTCCTACATCAGTTTTCTACAGCTTAAATACTGTTAGAAGAACAGTGCACACAAGGATATCACTAAAGTCTTGGGATATATTATTTAAACTCCACTGCTTTTAAATACGCAGACAATCCAATTTCACAAACCTCCCCATGGGTGCAACTGATGTTTTTTTCAAGGAGTCGCACCAGCAGAGGAACAAATTACAGGGAAATAAAAAAGAAGAAGAGAGGATCGGACAAATAAACATAAGCATCCCACTTTATTCCAAGTGTAATAAAATCAAACTATTTCACTATTGATTTGTGTATTGAGTTGTGTATTCAATGGTTTTTGTATTAAGGTATACATGCTTCATGCAAATAGAGAGAGAGATAGAGAGAGGGAGGGATATGAATGGAGATGGAGAGAGACAGGTATATAGAAATCAGCTCACCTTGCCTTCCCATTCTCATATGTAATAAAACAAATACTGTATTTGCCCAATAATAAACCTATCCCAAATGAAGTCCTATCCTGATTTTCACTCCTGCACCTAATATAAACCCTACCCAAAAAATAAGCCCCGGTTAAGCCCCACACACCATCTGGTTGTATGTAGTTGGGCAAAGTGCAGGCATAAAAATCAAGCTGGGTGGGGGTGTAGCTGCCCCATGTGACCTACATCTGTTTACCTGTAGCCATGCCTACCATGCCCCACACTGCTGTCCAATGTCTTCTACAGCTGCTTGAAGAAACTCACAGCCAGAGTTAATTATAATTAATTAATTAATTAATTAAACAAACAAACAAACAAACAAACAAACAAACTTACAAATTCCTTGTGTGTCCAATTACACTTGGCCAATAAAAAAATCTATTCTGTCCTGTCCTGTCCTGTCCTGTCCTATTCTATTCTATTCTATTCTATTCTATTCTATTCTATTCTAAATTCAATGAAAGGATTTACAGAAGGGAGGGATACCCACCATGATGTTCTCAATAGGCAAAGTTTCTCTATCAGCTTTCCAGAGAAACCATTTGAAACCCATAGTATACTGCAGGATCCAGTCTAGGTAGTCAGCAGGACCAAACGTCTTGTCTTCAAAGCTTTCAGACTTTTGCTGGAGTCCATTTTCAAGAACTAGAATAATATGCTATAATACATTAGCTTCTTCTGTTTAGCCAAAAATATTGATTCCAAAATAAGATTAGATAATTAGATTTATTGGGTCCGAGGCTCCCTATTTCTCCCTCCCTCCTTTATATTTCAAAATAAAATTTGTTTAACAAAATTCTTATTGACCCCAGTTTGCATGATTTTAAGGAAGCAGATGTTGGTTCAAACAAAACACACTTGTGAGGATTGTGCAAATTGTCACTGATGCTTGGAGCTCCTCACAGAAGCATAAAATGATTTATTTTTATATCCTATCTTTACTGGCTTACAGACAGAATTTTAAATACTTTGCTGCAATGCATAATTACAGATACGTAACAAGAGGAGATTGGAATTCATGCTCTGAGAACACAACAGAAACCTAGCATAACTCAGCAACATCAAGATCAGAGCCTCTTGAGAACAACTGCAGCTAAGAAAACTTTGTTGCGGTTATGGAGATTTGAGCTTTTTAAAAAAGTATTCACTAAGTAAAAAGCAGATATCTTTCAGATGACCAAATAATAGGTGAGAAGTGGGGCTAGGATCTCTGAGAGCCAATAATTGTGAATGGAAAAAAACCAACACTTGAATAAGTTGCAGTGTCTAAGCAGATATAGAGACGTTCCAGACAAAGATATTATTACATCTGGATGTAGGGAACTTCTGCAAATATTCTGAGGATTGAGATATTTTGTTTGGCTTCAACGGGTATTTTACTTCAAGGTTTGTCAAGTAACAGTAGTGTACTTCAGTAAAATAATGCACAACTTCAGATCTTGTGTGCATAGGTGAGCTCTTAGAGCAGGTTGAGGTCACCCATAAATAGTATTTAGTAGCTCATTTAAAAGTCAACTAATTTAAACAAACATAGTATTTTCAAGGGCAATTTTGGCATATGGGTAAATTAGTTATTCATTTGATATATTTATTCAGGAAATAATTCTATCCAAACTTTTGGAAAATGTGAAAAATAGTGGTTATTAACTTGTGATTCAATAATCAGACAATGCAGGTCAGATCAATTATAATAAAATTCACAAAGGTCTAATATCTCAAGCATGCCTTAATGCAAGACACATAGATACTGTATCAATCTCATCAAATACATTGAAAATTAATGAAATCTTGTTTCCATTTATGCACTGGTTCTATTTTGAAACAGCTGCTCAACTCAAGCTGCAAAAAACCTAGGAAATATGATTCAACAAATAGTTGGAAAATCAGGTAATAATATGTCTCATTCACATGAAGTTTAAAACGTTTGAAATGTAGGCTGGATTTTGGTACATGAGGGAAAGAATGACATTTTAATAATATATGAATATTATGCTAAGCCACCATGATGACTGGCATTGTGGCTTAGAATTTGATCTCACAATCCGGAGATTGTGAGTTCAATCCTACCATAGGTAGCAGTAAATATTTCTTCCTCTGGGCTTAAAGAGAAAATATCTGCTATGAGTTCTATATAGGTGTCAGGAAAGGCATTGACCAGTAAATGTAAAGCTGCATTCATTTGCCTTGATTCCACACAAGGGGTTAGAGCAGACCTCGGCAAAGTGCAGCCTGGGGGCCAGATGCGGCCCGCCTGCTGTCTGTGACCGGCCCGCAGAGGTTGGAAGGAAGGAAGGAAGGAAGGAAGGAAGGAAAGAAGGAAGGAAGGAAGGAAGGAAGGAAGGAGAAATGGAGGGAGGGAGGAAGGAAGGGGAAACGGAGGAAGGAAGGAAGGAAGGAGACATTCTCTTTCCATGCCCTTTTGCAAAAGTGCAATAAATGCTCATTTTTTAATTGTTCATTGGTTTCATTGGCCTATCCAATAAATTTAAAGGAAACCCTCCACCCCACCTCTCACAGGGAAAATGGGGAGGAGGAGGAAGAAAAGGAATCCAAAGCTACTTTCAGGCAAAGCCTCCACTATGTTTTCTCAACTGACAATGTAGGTCAGTTGAAGAGAGGCACCTGAAAGGAATATTTTGAAAGAGAAGTAAAGAACTTCCCAAAAGCAGAAATAAAAGGCAGAGAAAATCAGGGAGACAGAAGCTTCTCTCCATCTGGAAAAGGAAGGAAGGAGAAATGGAGGGAACAAAGAAGGAAGGAAGGAAGGTGTGGGCAATTAATTTATAATTATAACATATAATTATATAAATGTAATATAACATAACATAACATAACAATACATAACATAATAATACATAACATAACAATATAATATAATATAATATAATATAATATAATATAATATAATATAATATAATATAATATAATATAATATAATATAATATAATATAATATAATATAATATAATATAATATAATATAATATAATATAATATAATATAATATAATATAATATAATATAATATAATATAATATAATATAATATAATATAATATAATATAATATAATATAATATAATATAATATAATATAATATAATATAATATAATATAATATAATATAATATAATATAATATAATATAATATAATATAATATAATATAATATAATATAATATAATATAATATAATATAATATAATATAATATATAATTATAATATAATTAACTCAGTTCTGCGCAATAATATACAGTATTGGGTAGAACTGAGTTAATTATATTAATCCAGCCCTCTAAAACCTTCCCAATTTCTCATGCGGCCCCATGGCAAAGTTAATTGCCCACCCCTGGATTAGAGGGTAGTTAAAAGAAGAAAAAAAATCCATGACACAGAGTTGCTTGGATATCTTCCAAAAAAGATACCTAACTCTGGTTGCGATTTACATTATTTCCTTATTTCAACTAAAGTGCTACAATAAAAAACAGAAAAGCCTGAGCTATTTTTAAATACCTGTAATTTTCATGTAATTTTTTTAAAAGAATGAAAAGAATGACAAAATTTTGAAAGATAAAAGGAAAGAATTTTTTTAAAAAGTAATGCGAAAAAAGCAAAGAAAGAAATAGAAAGTGCTAATGATGTTTCCAACTCTTACTGGCTTGCAAGCTCTTTCATTGTTACTCTCTCTGAATAAGGTTTCTTTTAAAGTCCTAACGAGGGGATAAAATAATGTGCTGAAGCTGACCAGACTAAGGATGCTAGCCAGATGAATATCTGGTAAGCAGATTCTTTTTTCTATTTTCCTCCCCCAAAACTAATACTTATGCTAAAACCTATACTCTGAAGAATACGGTAAGTCAAGGGCTACCTGTATTCTATCAGTATATTATACTGAAATTCTTAGCCTATTTTATCATGCAGTCTCTGATTTGTTCTTATTCCATTTCAAACTTCAAAAAAGTCTACAAATTTCAACAATTACATATTCAACATTCTTACATAGTTCAGTTTCCAATTTTGGCTTGTGCTATTCAATTGCAATGTCCTGCTTCATCTTTCTCTTAACTGTGCATATGAAAATCATTGAAAAGTAAAGCTCTCTGCAGTCAATAGGCATCTTGATTTCATCTTATATTCCCCATACTCATATTGTAACAACTCTCAATAGATTATTCATCTCACTTTGCCTGCTGTTTCCTTTCCATAAAATGCTTCTTGTGCTAAGACTCATAAAGACATTTTCAGACACAATCTATCTCTTCTATATTCTCAATATGACACTTTTAATGTAATTATTTTAAAAGCTACGCTAATGTTAACTTTATTGTACTTTAGAAAGCGATGCCATCCAAACTTTAGGACATGTTCTAAAATTCTTTTATTTCTCAGCACACCCACTTCTTTAGTCAAACCAAGCAAAAGCCTGAAAATTGCAATCAGATAGTTCCAATTCTTCTTGTTCCTTCGCATCTTTTCCAATAATATATTTTTGGCAGATGATAAGCAACTATCCACCCTACTTCAAAGCCCCAATTCAGGGGTGGTTTTTTTGAGTAATTCAGACCAGATGTGATCAGCAAAAGGATTTTTTTTTAGGAACTCAGGCTCTTAATTATTTTCTTTTTCTTTGTTTTCAAGCTAGCTGGCATTAAAATATAATCAAGTGCAGTGTCTCCTCAACTTAAAGATGTTTTGGGGATTTCATTATTTATACTAAATAGGACATGATAGCAAACAATTCAATCAATTTAAATGCTAGCTGGTCACACTACCATATTTTGAGCAAAGAAGATTGTATAGTGCTATTTCTGAAGGAATGATGCCAAGAATCTCAAAAATATATATTTCTTTACTATATGTGTTGGCATGTACTTTCTGAAATAGCAAAGGTTTAATGCATGTAGTCTAGAATAGAAGAATATAACTTTATTATGGTCGTAGACCAGCAATAAACATCACTGTTAACAATATATTAAAAAACAGTACAGTGGTACCTATACCTAAGAACGTCTTTACTTACAAACTTTTCTAGATAAGAACTGGGTGTTCGATATATTTTTTTGCCTCTTCTCAAGAACCATTTTCCACTTACAAACCCGAGCCTCTGAAACTGTAACTGGAAAAGGTAGGGAGAAGCCTCCGTGAGGCCTCTCTAGGAATCTCTAGGGAGGAGAAAGGGCCTGAAAAGGCAAGGAGCAATCTGCCCCACCACACACTCTGTTTGATTCTGTCCCTACTGTGGAAAGGCAACCTATTCAGTTCTACTTAGAACTCCATGTCCTTCATTCTATTGATTATTATTTGCTTTGCTGGGTCAAAGCTTAGAGACATTAAGAATACCAGAGAAAGCCCATAAGAACCTAGCTTGAGGTCTATCGACTGTTTCCATGCTCTAGAACATGAAGACTTTCTTCTTTGGTAATTAATGCCAAGTCATACAGCCAATTCTTCATGAATCAATTAAATCTATCTCGTATTGGGCAATCCTTCCTTCCTTCCTTCCTTCCTTCCTTCTTTCCTTCCTTCCTTCCTTCCATTCCATCCTGTTTCTCAATGTTTCATACTATTTATTAAGTTTGTCGTGGGCTGTTTCTGCTATGGCCCTGTTTTTGTGTCCTGCTAGAATGTCTGGTAAATGTTCAGGAAGAAGAAATACAAAAAGGGTTTACTGCAATCTTATGGTTTGTTCTCTATCATTTCCATTGCATTTTCTTTTTGCAACAAATACCTGAGGTAGTTATGCTTTCAGGATGTAATTATCTTGAAACACACAATGGATTTTACAGTTGAATGGACATTTCGAAGATCTGAAGTTAGTCTGGCACTCCAATCATTGATGTTTGCTGAGGAAACAAGGAATAAAGCATATATTGTGATGCAACAATACAAACTCCAAAATTTATGGACTTGCATTCAGTGTCGGAATACATAAGAGTAAACTTTGCTTTGTGATATTACTATATGAGTGCTGTCATTTTTCCATCATAGCAGATAGCTGCAAATGCATATCATTCCATTCAGTTCTTTCCACTGGCTACTTAAGTGTGTGAACTACATAAAATAGTAAGCCATTGCTGCTTTATGATGCCAAAGGATATATCCCGACATCCATAATGGAATTAAATAGGTCAAATCTACTAAACTAATGCCAGAAGAAGAGAGATACTGAATGAATATAAATATTATACCAATTCTGAGTTTAGGCCATGAAGACTATTTGTATCCATTATAGTATCTGTATATATAGTGCCCTATTAATTTTATTTCCATCACTGGACAGCCAAGAGCAATAAAATAGCAGGCTGTGCGATTGTTTCTTTTGCCATTCAATGTTATTGCATAAATCAACATGTTTTCTTCAGATATTTGTTCAGGCACATTAAGCAGCTTCTAGAAGCTCTATGGAGATCAGAGTACATTTGATACTTTCTAGTTAATCAGCACACGAGCATGTATATTCAAAGTCACAAAGAATGTGAATTCACATCCATTTAGGGATATGAAGTAACTATGTCTATCTCATAAGAAGAAGCTACCATTACTATGCAGACAAGCATTCTCTAACATTTCCCCACTTTCAATTAGTCAATGATTTGGGCAAGCTTTGGCTTTCTAGCCCTATCATCAGCAACATTTTTATTTTTTAATTTTTTCTTCATGAGCATGTACTGAACTAGATTATTTTTATGTATCATTAGGAAAATATTAGAATGTGCAGAAATAAACAGATTAACATTAGAAATTAAGTGAAAAGAACCAATTAAATATTATATGATATTGGAATTTTTAAATCAATGGTTACAGAATAAAAAGGAGTTTGAAAACAAAGAAGAATAAGGAATAATTGAAAATATATTAAGATAGAGATATTAATATGATGTAAATTGTCAGTATACATAAGAGGAGAATAAAGATATTTAATGTTAATACGGTATTATTGCTAGAAGACGTTAAGAAGAAAATGAAGAGTTTTACAGTGTTTAATTGTTTAATATTTTATAATCGTATATTTAGAGAAAAAAAATTAATGTGAATGTGAATGATGTTCTGAATGGTGAAGGATGTTGCACAGAGATAACACACTGTTTAAGGAAAGATGAAATGTTTGCATTTTTTAAATATTTTTTTTAAATTAAAGCATATTTAATTTTAAACTGAAAGCATCATAACACAGAATGCATAAGAATATATAATACAATACAAACATAAATTGATTAAACTTTTTATGTCAAGATTTTTAAATCAATGTACTAATATTGTAATCAATATAGCAATGATACATTTTAATCAAGAATAAACTTTCATGATTAGGTAATTCATCTAATTTTATTCTGAATGCCTTCCTCACCCCACACCCTGTAAAGTGGGTTGGGCTGAGAGGGAGTGACTGCTCCAAAATCCTCCAGCTGGTTTATATGACTATAACAGAGTTTGAACTGTACCTCTAACCTGGTTCCTAGCCTGATGCCTTAACTACTAGACCAAACTGATTATCTTCAGATTATTTTCAGAAACACAATTAAAATGTCTTTCAACTTGAATCAGCTTTCTGCACCAAATCCAAAGTGCTTTAAATCTTCTAATTAAATCAGTTGCTTTTGTAGAAATCAATGGTTTGGAAGGTTTTTTGTGCAAAACCATTGTGAATTGCTTTTTCAAACCAGTTCAGAAAATCAAGTGAAATCAGACTATCAAACCAAACTCAAATTAAACCAATTTTTTTTTCAAGTTGATTCAAACTGCTATGTTATATCCTACTTGATACTCAAACTGAACAACAATTCAAATCGGATTAGTATTAATACACAAGCCTGGTTAACCCCACAGCTTCTGAAGGCTTATAGAAATTCAGAACAAACTGTTTGCTATGAAATGATAGTGTTAAAAGCCAGTAACCTGGCAGCCATACAGAATCAAGCTGCAAGCCAGTAGACCAAGCTGGGCAAGCTTTCATCCTACATGCAATTCATTACTTAATTTCAAACTCAAGGCAAGCAATTTTTTTAAAAAATATTTATCAAGTTTAGAAACCACCTATCTTCCTCACAAAGACTTAGTGTGTACCAGTACTGATGCTTTTGGTCCTGTTCTAGATCTGATCTGTCTTGTGGCCTTTAAAGACAGAGAGGACAATATGAGAAAGACAATATTAGGCCATTAGAACTTATGCATGGTATGTTTGTGTGTATGTTTGGTTTTATTATAAGGGTTTTTAGTTGTTTTATTAATTGGATTTCTACATGCTGTTTTTATCATTGTTGTTAGCCGCCCCGAGTCTGCAGAGAGGGGCGACATACAAACCCAATAAATAAATAAATAAATGAATGAATGAATGAATGAACGAACGAACGAACGAACGAACGAACGAACGAACAAACAAACAAACAAACAAACAAACAAACCAACCGACAAATAAATAAATATGATTGTAGTAGAAAAATAATGGGTATATTCATACTTCTGGCACTGGTTCAAACCATTGCTTTTCTTCAGTTCTCCCCATGCATATCTTTATATATTATAGTTTAGCAGTCCTTGGCTGAAAAAAAAAAACCCCTTTATCCAGAAGTATAATTTGATTTTTATTGCATGCTGCATCTTTAAACCTGGATACATAATTAGCAAAGATGTAGAAGAACTAGGTTCTAACACTTTTTCGTTTTCAATTCCAGAAAGAGATCCTCCTTTTCATGCCAGACAGCTTGCATTTCCTAAATTCTCAGCCAATAATTTAGAGATCTGTAAAGCTTGAATCATGTCTGGTGTTTCAAGTCTTTCACATCTTGTGCCTTTCCCCAGTCTGTTTCTTTTGAATAAAAAAAGAAAAAGGATGAAAAAAAATGAAATAATTTCTCTGGGTTAATGTTTAGAAATCACAAGAGGAGGAAGATTCCACAAGGCGAGAGTCACTTGTCAATTTCTATCCACAGTATGTGGGATAGAAGAACTTTGATACCCTATTTTGTGAGAACAGCTAATTCATAGGTTCATTTTTATGCCTTAAAAAAAGATCACATTTTCTGTTGGCTTAAGTATTAAAAGCTTGTAGTTCAGTACCGTCACCTTTGAACAGAGATAGATAACAGAAATCAAAAACCTTTCCTTTCTTCAGAGCATGAATAGAATGGTGTGAAGGAATACAGATACAATAAGCATTATTTTCTACTGCGGCTTGACTTCCTGGCTCCAATCCTCCCCCTCAGGGAGGCGGAACCAATTAAGATGTTCCGCCCCAGACGCCTGATGGATCCAGATGGTTTTCAGAAGGCGCTTGGGGTTCTTCCAGATACACTCGTCCACAGTTCGGCAGAGTCTCTGGCTGAGGCCTGGAACAAGGCTGCAGCGGAGGCCCTTGACCGAATTGCGCCGCTGCAACCTCTCCGTGGCGCTAGACCCCATAGAGCTCCATGGTTCAACGAGGACCTCCGGGAGTTGAAGCGCCAGAAGAGACGTCTAGAGAAGCAATGGAGGAAGAGTAAGTCCGAATCCAATCGAACACTTGTAAGAGCACATGTTAAGACTTACAAAGTGGCGCTCAAGGCGGCAAGATGCGCGTATCATGCTGCCTTGATTGCATCAGCGGAATCCCACCCGGCCGCTCTGTTTAGGGTAACCCGCTCCCTTCTTAATCAGGGGGGAGTTGGGGAGCCCTTACAGAGTAGTGCCGAGGATTTTAACACGTTTTTCGCTGATAAAATCGCTCGGATCCGGGCGGACCTCGACTCCAATTGTAAAACAGAGTCGACTGACAACGAATCAGTCGAGGTGACTGGGGCTAAACGTCTTTGTCCATCTGTCTGGGACGAGTTTGACTTGGTGACACCTGATGAAGTGAACAAGGCCATTGGAGCTGTGAGTTCCGCCACCTGTTCACTGGATCCGTGTCCCTCTTGGTTGGTTTCGGCCAGTCGAGAGGTGACACGGAGCTGGGCCCAGGAGATTGTCAATGCCTCCTTGGGGAGGGGGTCCTTTCCGGCCCTTTATAAGGAGGCACTTGTGCACCCCCTCCTCAAGAAGCCTTCCCTGGACCCAGCCGTGCTCAATAACTAACGTCCAGTCTCCAACCTTCCCTTTATGGGGAAGGTTGTTGAGAAGGTGGTGGCACTCCAACTCCAGCGGTCCTTGGAAGAAGCCGATTATCTAGGTCCTCAGCAGTCTGGATTCAGGCCCGGCTACAGCACGGAAACTGCTTTGGTCGCGTTGATGGATGATCTCTGGCGGGCCTGGGACAGGGGCTTGTCCTCTGTCCTGGTGCTTCTTGACCTCTCAGCGGCTTTCGATACCATTGACCATGGTATCCTTCTGCGCTGGCTGGAGGGGTTGGGAGTGAGGGGCACTGTCCTTCAGTGGTTCTCCTCCTACCTCTCCGGTCGGTCGCAGTTGGTGTTAGTGGGGGGTCAGAGGTCGACCTCTAGGTTTCTCCCTTGTGGGGTGCCTCAGGGGTCGGTCCTCTCCCCCTGCTATTTAACATCTACATGAAACCGCTGGGTGAGATCATCCAAGGGCATGGGGTGAGGTATCATCAATATGCCGATGATACCCAGTTATACATCTCCACCCCATGTCCAGTCAGCGAAGCAGTGGAAGTGATGTGCCGGTGCCTGGAGGCTGTTGGGGCCTGGATGGGTGTCAACAAACTCAAACTCAATCCAGACAAGACGGAGTGGCTGTGGGTCTTGCCTCCCAAGGACAATTCCATCTGTCCGTCCATTACCCTGGGGGGAGAAACATTGACCCCCTCAGAGAGGGTTCGCAACTTGGGCATCCTCCTCAATCCACAGCTCACATTAGAGAAACATCTTTCAGCTGTGGCAAGGGGGGCGTTCGCCCAGGTTTGCCTGGTGCATCAGTTGCGACCCTATTTGGACCGGGAGTCACTGCTCACAGTCACTCATGCCCTCATCACCTCGAGGTTTGACTACTGTAACGCTCTCTACATGGGGCTACCTTTGAAAAGTGTTTGGAAACTTCAGATCGTGCAGAATGCAGCTGTGAGAGCAATCATGGGCTTTCCTAAATATGCCCATGTCACACCAACACTCCACAGTCTGCATTGGTTGCCGATCAGTTTCCGGTCACAATTCAAAGTGTTGGTTATGACCTTTAAAGCCCTTCATGGCATCGGACCAGAATATCTCCGAGACCGCCTTCTGCCGCACGAATCCCAGCGGCCAGTTAGGTCCCAGAGAGTGGGTCTTCTCCGGGTCCCGTCAACAAAACAATGCCACTTGGCGGGACCCAGGAGAAGAGCCTTCTCTGTGGCAGCCCCGGCCTTCTGGAACCAACTCCCCCCAGAGATTAGAACTGCCCCTACCCTCCTTGCCTTTCGTAAGCTACTCAAAACCCACCTCTGCCGCCAGGCATGGGGGAATTACGACTTCTTCTCCCCCTAGGCTGATACAACTGTATGTATGGTATGTTTGTACGTATGCTGGTTTTATACATTAAGGGGTTTTAAGTTAGTTTTTAGTATTGGATTTTTACTGTATATTGTTCACTTATATTGTTCATAACTGTTGTTAGCCGCCCCGAGTTTTCGGAGAGGGGCGGCATATAAATCCAATAAATTGAATTGAATTGAATTGAATTGAATTGAATTTTATTGTACATGTTGATGTTACTTAAAAGCTAGAACTCCATTAGTGTGAAAAGTAATGAAAGGCGATTCCAATAGTTTATCAAAACATATTGGTGTACGGTCAAACTATAATTTGCCATATTCTGTTCATTTTTCTTTCTCAAGTTTAGAAAACTAAACAAACCAAACCCATATAAGCTGTTGTCTTCCTTTGCTCAAGACTCTTCTGCAATTATTTAGCAAGGAGCTGAGCAATCGCTGTAATTATTGCAAGCCAGTAAAAGTATATTTAGTTGTGTATCTCCCTCCAAACAATTTGGTTTCTAATTTAAGCTGAACATTTTTTTTCTCTCTTGACACCTGAAAGTGTGCACTTAAAATTATCAGAATAAAGATGCCATATACCTTCTTCAGACTGGCATATCTAAGCAGATATAAATCCAGTCCACAGACTGTCTCAATATACCAGAGTAGCTTAGGAGGCACAAGATAAATCATCTGGCATTTTCTCCAACAGTCTGCTGCCATCTCCCAGCATTTTGCCTTATGCTAGAGTTAGCCTTGCCACTTTTTAACTTTATGGCAAAACTGAAATGAAGAACAGCCTAATTTATTGCTAAGTCCATTAGCCACTTCACTGCAGCTATTCTCAATATGACTATAAATTAAGAGACTTTTAAAAAAAAACTCCACAACTTTCATAATACTTGTACAGCAGCTGCCAGCATGCGCACGTCACAACAAGAGCTAGTCAAACTTTGTTCTTTTTCTGCAGAAATACGGCTCCAGGTTTAAAAACCCACTCTGCTTTTTGAAATGGCTTGACAGACAGTTGTGTGAGTGAATCACAAGCCTTGATGTTTATTTTGTCTAACTTTCATAATATCTAGATTGAGAAGCTTCTGAACATGGATAAAGAAACCAAAGTGATGACAGGACAGGAGGAAAGGATGATAAAGTAACTTTTGTGGTGATGGGGTACATCTCCTGTTGTCGACTTTCAAATGTTTTCAAAGTTTTTCTTCAGAGAAAGAAAGAGAGAGAGAGCTTAGAGTTTGGTAAAGCTTGGTAAAGGTGAATTGATTTGAACTGAGCTTATAAAGTGTCATTTTCCATTTCTACAGCAGCCTTTGGTAAAACACGACAAAAAGGTCTCTCTTACTTATTCATGAACCCATGAAGCTCCTTCAATAATAGCATATCCATAGAACTAGTTCATCTAGACAAATCTACTGTTCTGACTGGCAGGAGTTCTCCAGAGACTTTTTCCATTTGGATCCCCCACTCTACCTCCTGCCACTCAAGAACACAAAGTATAAAAGGGGTGTCAATCATCCCTTCTAGCTTTTATAATTTGTAGTTTTCTGCACTGTGCGTAGTTCACCAAACCAGTGGGGATGTAAAAGAATTTTGACACATATTCTTGGGGGAACATGTTTATGGATTTTGCTTGTATTGAAGCCCATGGTAGGGTGAATGAAGTCTGGCTGCAAACATAGTTCAGCTTATTTTTAACCTTTTCTTTAAAGGTAATTAAAATTAAAGGGGTGGAGAAATTATACTCAGTTTTACAAGCATCAGGCATTTACATGGAAAGTGTGTTGACTGTCAATGCTTTAAGTAAGAAATAAATATCTCTGTGTATAGTGTTATTTTTGAAAGGCTAATTTAATAATGGGTTTTGGAAATACATTTTCAGTTGTCTTCAGGAGCAGAAACATATTTAAAATAATGTGACATAACTCTGAAACAAAATAAATGCTGAAGTTCCAAGTTCAGGATCTCAGAAGATCTGGCTGTATCATCTGAGGGGAAAGGATCTGGGAAATATGAGTCCCTGAAGAAAAATTGACAGCCAGAAGAGTGGATTTATTTATTTATTAGATTTGTATGCCGCCCCTCTTCGTAGTGCTTGTTTAGATTCCATGGAACTGATAAAGGGAACTGATACATAAGAAAGAAAGAAAGAAAGAAAGAAAGAAAGAAGGAAGGAAGGAAGGAAGGAAGGAAGGAAGGAGAGAGAGAGAGAAGAAAATATTTCACTGCCCCACCTTGTCTTTGTTTAACAACAGTTACAGGTCATCCTCAATTTATGAATATAATTAAGCCGAACGTTTCTGTTATTAAGTGAAACATCTGTAAAATTTGCCTCATTTTATATCAAAGTTGTTAAGAGAATCATTGCAGTTGTTAAGTAAGTATCAGGGTTATTAAATACATTTGACTTCCCCATTGACTTTGCATGTGAGAAAGTCGCAAAAGATGAAAAATGGTCATAAGTCACTTTTTTTAGTGTTTTGTAACTTTGAACCATTACTAAATGAATTGTTGTAAGTTGAGGACTACTCGTGCTGCTTCATGGGATACAGTGGAATGGGTTTCATTATTTGGAGATTGCCTGTGACACCACCATGAATAAATCATCCTCATCCTTATGGTTTTACTCACAAAGTAAAGAAATGCATAACCAAAGGATCAAGATCGCGCATCTTATTCCACAACCCGTTGAATGTTTTCTTCTCCAGGAAAACAACAACAACAACTAAGAAACCAATCTCTTTGCTGCAAGAACATTCCCTGAGCATAATAATCTTCTATATACATAAAAATGGCTGTATGTATGTATGTATAACTCTGGAATACTTGAACAATTTCAACCAAACTTGATACATATGTGACTTTCTATCTGGCAAAAAATACTGTGGGAGTAAGACACTCCTAGCACCCCTAGATGTGGCCTTTCAAAACAATGGTCATGTTCTATACACTGAGCCTACTCAGTGTTTTTCTGAAGATGCCAATGCCCCCCTTATACATAAGGCTTATGCAGGGAGCAGAAATGGGTTCCTACCAGTTCTGACTGGTTCTATAGAACTGTTAGTAACTTGGTGGTCTGGGTTGCTGGAACTGGCAGTGACCCATGACTGACATGCTCCTGAGCTGGTGCCTGTGGCCCCAGCATATTGATTTTTGCTTCTGTGCATGTGCAGAAGCTTTCTTTTAGTACTGCGTCACTAAGTGAACCATCAGTAGCAGAATCCAGAACCCACCCCTGGAAGGGAGCTTGATTAGGCCAGTACAAAGGCCTTTGATTGAGCATGCCATAGCCTCAGTGGATCATCCACCTCACAGCTTTGGCCTATGTTCCCAGGATCATTCTTTGCCCCAACTCATCGTGCAAAGGATGGGGCCACCCCTACCTAGGTGAAACAAGCCAGAGAGGAGACCTAGTTAATTTCAGCAGGGGTGAAGGAGGCATAGCATGGGTCACCTCAGAGATTTATCTTCCAGTCCCAGTCCTAGTTTGCAGAAAGGTTAAAACAGGTAGTGGCAGAGGTAGTGGGGTGGTACTTCTAAATCCCAGATGTCCACAGGTTCCATAGGTGGGATTTGAACAAGGTCTTTATACTTTTAAAACCCTATAATACCGCCGGTGGTCTTCATCCCCCGGCACATTTTGCTGGAGGCCCGGGGGACACGGAGACTGGTGGCAGCCACCATTTTGGGGGAATCAGCCGAGATCTCTCGAGGCTTCGCGAGATCTCGGCTGAAGATCGGACCAGAGTGGTCTGATCTGTGACTTGTCCGGGCGGAGCCTGCCAGCCCTATGAAAGGGCTGGCAGGCTCGGAGTTCGGCCTTCTCACCCGGACTCCGTCACAGCAGACACCCGCCCGCCCTCCCTATCTCGCAGTGTGCCATATGGGGGTCGCCCTATGAGGCCGAATAGGAATTTTTGGCGGTCCTGCCACTTAGACGGGACCGTTTTTTCACCTATTCCACACTGTGGACATGGATCAGCGGTTAGGGGGTGCTTGCACCTTTTTAGGTTAATTGGCTTACCTTTGGTTATTTGGGTAGGCAGGTTAGGGGCGGAAAACTGGGTGGTGGTTTAGCAATTATGTGTTCTCCGTTGGGCATCTTTGGGGATGATTGACAGGTTCTCTCCAAAGGCTTGTGGCTTTGGCGACCTGAGCAGTTGGGGGGAACCTGTCTTTGGGTCCTGCCCATTAAATTCCCCTTGTAGGGGTTAGCCGGTGGGACCTCCCACATGCAAGTGCATGGCAAGGTCTCAGGTGAGGGAGTGGTCCCTCACCTGGATTAGCATGGAGCTACGCCCATAAGTTGCCCCGGAAGTTTATTATACGTCATTTTCCGCCCCGGAAGCAATTGTTTGACCCTGCGGGTCCTTGTTAGGGTCATAGTTAATTATGCTAATTATGCTAATTTATTTAAATAAATTATGCAAATTTATTTCAATAAAAATGACCCAGTTTTAAATCCAGCTCTTGTGTCCGTGTCATTACTCCGCCTCTCCAGCAAACAAAAATGCTTTGATTTGATACTATATATATAATTCATTCCCTTTCCTGTCTAATACAAAATTGGGATAAATAAATATCTGGGCAACATGGGGTAATCAGCTAGTGCATTTATATAATGCCAAAGCAAGCAATAATAATCTTTCTTCTTTCTGTATAGTAGTCATCATGTTGCAACAAAAGCAGCAAAGAGTTCTATGCTTAAAGACTAGTAAAGTCTTATGCCCAACGTTTTGTAGATTAGAATTCAATTAATCTAATGAATCCAACCTGCTACAGCTTATGCCATAATACATTTCTAAGTCTTTAAATGCCACAAGATTTTTGTTGCTCATCACATCTTCATTTATCACTCCAGAGCAGCTCATATGCATTCATATCTTTCTCCCCTTAGCATTACATTTAACATATACTTGCTGCAAAATAGACCACCATTTGTTTATACTACCATGTCTTCAAAATACCTGCAAGGCAAACTCCTCTTCCTTGAAGCCAAATGACTGCTAAATGTAGTGTAAAACTGTATTTTGAAAGTGTTCATTCTAGTGCAAAGGAATAAATTAATCCCCTCAAGACATTTAGTTATAAAAAGCAGATAAGAAGAGGATGGCTTCAGGTAAGAGATGAAGGATAACATTTTACTCACGGAATTCATATCTGCCTGCAACAATAAATATTATAAAAGAATGTTGGTGAAATCGCCTCTCAGTGATGCCATATGGGAAAATAAATATGATATGATCATTCACTAGCCATGTTGCTAACTTCTGCAGAAGAGATCTGCAAACAAACCTGGCAACAGCTGTCCTTAAATGCTGTCTATGTTCAATGGGGCAGAATCCTCATAATCATCAGTAACCATTCTCTATTTAGCACTTGATAGTCTTCCTCCCTATTTTAATTATTTTGATGTCCCTTATTGTCTATTGCCTATATCAATTCTGTGGAAATGCCCACCAGGCCAGACTAATGATGTTTTACAGGTCAGGGCCTTATGACTGGTGTTCAGGTAAGGCTGATTTAAATCTTGCATTGCTTTGATGTTCTTCACTTCTGCATTCTCAAAGAGCAAAAAAGAGGATCCTGTGCTTTTCAGATGTGACAGAATTGCTATGTAAAGTTTGAACTGGTGCATACCAATCCCAAGGATAGCCAAATCAGTTGATTGAAATGGATGTGAAGCAAAAGCTTAAGATTTAAATCTTAGGACTCATTTAAATATAGGACCTAATTTCTGTGGTTGGCAGATCCTCTGGGTGTATATGATTTCTTTGTTGGTTCAAGTTTCTGAAGCTTATGTTATTGAGTACACCAACAATGTTATCTAGTCAGGTAATTAAATGTCTATAAGAGAGCTACAAAGACCCCACAGTTCAACCCTGAGCTATAAATATTCTCTTCTATTGGTATTTAAAGCAGTGCCTGGCTTGGAATCTAACATAGTCCATTGAATGTCTCTAACTACCTCAATCCAGACAATTTAACATTTCTTTAGTTCTTAGGTTTGGAAGTTTATAGAACGGTGGTTATTGAAACATGTCTAGTATTCCAAATTTTGGTTTATAATTTTATCTAATTATTCAATTCTTTCTGCTGTCCTGAAAGGTATGGAAGCTCGGATTTCTAATTCTTCTTTTGTCATTCTGATGTTTTTCCTATTCAAGCAATGTATCCTCAAAAAGGCATTGTAGATTATGGACTTGTACAATGTACACATTGTACATTATTGGCTTTCCAGATGTTGTTATTATTGTCATGTCCATAAAACAAGTTGTTTCAAGAAGGGTGGCATAGAAATCTAATAAATAAATAAATAAATAAATAAATAATAGAATTTTGCTATTTCTTGTGATGCTCCTTCTTTTACTTGTTCCTGACCTTCCTCTGGCCTATGTTGGCAGCAAATAGTAATTATGAGCTGGTACTAATAATCAATGGTGACAGGTCCTTGACATATGTTATATGGGATACTACAGGACCCAGTCTTCTCTTTCATGCTACTCTTGAAACCACTGGAGAAAGCTAACCATCGGTTTGAGTAAATTATCACCAATATCAATATTCTAGTTATGCATCTTTATCTGGAGCCAAAAAGGAGATACTGTAGATGCTCCAATTCACCTCTGGAATTTATAAGAATCAACATTGAGGTGGGGAGGAAACACCCCAAGTTGCAGTTGAATAAAAATATGATTGAAGTACTGTTTGTCCAACAAGTATGTGATGGCTTAGTGTAAGTGGCTCCCCCGTTGTTCTGGATAGGGTCATACTCTCCCCCCCCCCAAAGAGTAGGCATTCAACTTGAAGTTTCTGTTGAATTCACAGTTCTATATACTGTAGATAACAAATGGAATTTATGGCCAGAAGTGACTTTCCCATTTGCTGTCCTTTTTGGAGCAGGAAGCACTGGGCATTCCCACATGCCCGCTCTACTTATTCCAGATTGCAATACTGCAATGAGGTCTATTTGGTGCTGCCTTGAGGATTACTTGGAAATGGGATGTTCTGCAACATTCTGAACATTGATGGATACAAACTGTTTAAGCAACATAATATTCCAGAGATGCTTCACTAACTTCCAGTAAGTTTTCAAGCATAATTCAAAGGGCTACTGCTCTCTCTGTGTGTCTCTGTCTCTCTCTCTCTCTCTCTCTGTGTGTGTGTGTGTGTGAATGGCGGTTAAAGCTCATCACATCGCAAATAACCCAAAGTATTTGATCATTTGCTAAATCAATAAAAAGGGTTCAGGGATGAAATACATCTATGGATCCACACAGCTGGAAGGCTGTGCTGCCAAATTATAGCCCCAATTCCAGTTAAGTTTCAATAGCTGGCAAACTTGCTTCTGGACAATAATAACAAGGAAGCATTGCTTTAAAATAACACTGAATGCTACTACTGCAGTGCTGAATTATTTGCAGGGCAGAGAGAATATAAATCTGATTTTCTTGACGGAGAAATGGTCCTGCCCCAAACAAATTGTAGAGCACTAGGAGGGCTGAAAGCAGAATTGGATGGCACCTTCTCACAGCACATACCTTCTCACAGCACACAAGACTGCTATTCTAAAATCAACTCCCCAGCCTTTTTTTTTTATTATGCTCTCTTGGGTCAATTGTTGTTGTTTTTTTAAATTAAAGTTATTTTGCTACCTTTCTTTCAACAACTAGCTGTGTTACAATGCTTCGGGGACAAATTCATCATTTTGCAAGTAAATGGGACAGTTGAACGATTGGGGGGCTGGAGGTCATGTAGGGAACTATTTCTATCAAGCTTCCTTTCTGAATGAAGATAAACACCTTTACCTCATAATGATGCTCTTAGGGGACATGCAGGTCTTTACAAAACAGACAGAGGCATGGCAACGAGCAGAGATAAATCTGACTCTCCCTTAGTCCCATCTGTGGTGACCCTGTCATCTACCCTATCAATTATTTCAGGTACCAACAGCTACTGTTTATCTTTCAATGGATTGAAATAAATATTGATACCTCCAGAGGGGCATTGGTTCATCTCAAACGCTCTTAGGTCTCCTATAATAAGGTCACTTTATCTTCAGGTTTACTAATCCTGCAACTTTTTAAAATAAACATTTTCTATAATACAGAATAACAGAATTGGAAGGGACCTTGGAGGTCTTCTAGTCTAACCCCCTGCTTAGGCAGGAAATATCACTTCAGACAAATGGTTATCCAATATCTTCTTTAAAACATCCAGTTTTGGAGCATTCACAACTTCTGGAGGCAAGTTGTTCCACTGATAAATTGTTCTGTCAGGAAATTTCTCCTTAATTATAGGTTTTTTCTCTGTCCTTGATTAGTTTCCACCCATTGCTTCTTGTACTGCCTTCAGGTTCTTTGGAGAACAGCTTGACTCACTCTTCTTTATGGCAGCCCTTGACATATTGGAACACTGCTATAATACTTGACTGACATACCCAAAAAAATATAAATGGGTGTGTCACTGCAGAGTTTGGTAAATGTTTTTGAAACAGACTTCTGATTACAGCAGTGGGTGCTATATTCTCCTCAGATCTGTTTCTTCAAAGCCATATCAAGTCCGTTCATAGATGTCATAAAGGGTGATTCCAAATCAACACATACTTGCTGGTTATTATAAGGATAATTGTATGATATTGAGGCTGGAACTGACTTTCCTGGTTTGTCTTCTTGTTGCCTATTCTTTTCCTTCCATTAGACAGACAGAAGGAACTGCATCTTTTGCCAGTGTAATGAATCAGTAATGATTGATGATACAGCCCTTAAGCAAACAGAAGCTGGTAATAAAAATCGCATTAATGGGTGCAGGGATTGTTTCTTGAAATGCAATTGCATCCACTATCTAACAACACAAGCAAAAAAGCAATGTGTGCTGGAGAGGTGTATGGTGCCAGATAAGTGCTTGTCCTGGGTGTGTTAAGCACAGCCTTCACATTTGTCTTAAGTCCTGTAGGACAAAAGGAATGGCTTAACTTTATCTGGACTCCACATCCTGGCAACATTACGAACTCAAGGGCTCTTTGATTATTAACACTGGAAGGAAGCACTGAATTTCCAATCCAGACAGACACTGGCTCTAGTTGGCAAAGTTCAAGTTCTTCCCAATTCTAGAGGCTTTTAGCTATAATTTTTATTATTGGATTTGTACTGCATTGTTTATTGCTGTTGTGAGCTGCCCCGAGTCTTCGGAAAGGGGCGGCATACAAATCTAATAATTTATTATTGAAATTATTATTAATTATTATTACTAAAGTAACAACTGCAGTGATTCATTTAACAGGAGTAGCAAGAAAGTCATAAAATGTGGGAGGAACATTTAATGTATGTCTTGCTTAGCATTGGAAATTTGGGGCTCACCTGTGGTTGTAAGTCAAAGACTAACTGTATGTTCCTATCATTTCATAATATCTTATCTATCTACCTGAAAAAAATATGATTTGGAATCTAACACTGTAATTCAAACGGTGAAGGTTAAGAAATAATTAGCATATTACTTTATTTCCTGTTGATGTACTACTTATATAAAATTGAATTTAAATGCTAAAACAAGTCACATGAAATGTAAACCCATTTAGTGTGCCATTTAAGTTTTATAAAACTTTTTCTGTTATGCTAAGCAGCAGAGTCAGTTTAGAGATTTAAGAGATTTTTCAGGAGATGGGAGTAGGGATTAACATGGCTATTATTAAATCCATTTTATCAAATCATTTTAAAAAAAAGAGATAAGTTGAAACAGCTACAAATGAGTTATGATAGCATTACATGGTCTTCTACCAGCTTGGATCTCAAGTGATGAAAGTTTGGATGCTGCAAACTATTTATTTGAATTCATACATAGAATTTTCTTCTCCTTGGGCAAAGTTCTAAAATTTCATCTTTTATATTGTTAATCTTCAGTATATCTTCTATTTCATCAAAGTGTGCCAATTCTGATGATATTCTGATTTATCTGCCAAAAACATACACCAAAAACAGTGTGACTTCAAATGCTGTGGTTTATGAATGTTGAGAGGGGAAGCTCCATTCTTTGGAAATATTGAGCAAAGTACAAATTCAGGTATTGTTGTTTTTGTTGTTATTTTTAAAATGCATGGTACCCCATTTTTTCCAAACATTTTGCAAATGCAAGACTATTCAGGTGGAAGAAATCTGAGTACTAGACCAGACTTGTCTATGGAAATGTTTATGTATCCAAATACAAGAATATATCTTTTTAAAAAATCTTTTCCATTCTTTTAAACTGTTTTGTTGCACTTTTTGCATTTTAATTTCTTTCTTTTAATTTCCTTTATGTTAGTTTGTATTAATCTTTCTTAATATTTGTGTGTGTGCGTGTTTGTCTCTCTCTCTCTCTCTCTCTGTGTGTGTGTGTGTGTAGGTATTTGACCCATATTTATTTATTTATTATTAATTGGACTTATATGCCGCCCTTCTCCAAAGACTCAGGGCGGCTCACAACATATAAAGAATAGTACTAAAACAATTCTAAGCCCAATTATAAAATTGATCTAAAGGTATAGGTGTGTGTGTGTGTGCGCATCTTATCTGTCTGTCTGTCTGTCTGTCTGTCTGTCTGTCTGTCTGTCTGTCTGTCTGTCTGTCTGTCTATCTATCTATCTATCTATCTATCTATCTATCTATCTATCTATCTATCTATCTATCTATCTATCTGGAGGTTGAAGTGTTGCATTCAACCCTTGACACTTTTATATATATATGTCAATACCTTCTTGACTATTTTTATTTCTGCCTGATGCTAGTGCAACAGTCAATTTAAAAGGTAAGTGTGCACTACATATAATATATATTGCATATATTAATGGTGTGCTGTATTTTTAAATTCTGTGACAGTCTTAGAGTGATAATAAATAAAAAAGAAAACAAAAGATTTAGGTGATGTGGATCAGTTTAAGTAGCACCACCCTGATTTCTCACTATGTAGAAAAGTACAGATCAAATAAAACTTCT
The DNA here is from genome assembly GCF_031021105.1 of Erythrolamprus reginae. Classification (NCBI taxonomy): domain Eukaryota; kingdom Metazoa; phylum Chordata; class Lepidosauria; order Squamata; family Dipsadidae; genus Erythrolamprus; species Erythrolamprus reginae. The sequence goes on along the minus strand of NC_091952.1, from coordinate 108,492,654 downwards.
CTTATTAAGAAACAAGGGATTTTGAGAATTAAATAAACAGTAAATGTAATCCTCTGGAGTCTTGAAATGCTACAATGAGGTCAGAGAGTATGAATACAAATGAATGTCAAACCACTGCATGTACTTTTACATTTTATAATGTCACATTAATTTTTAGGGATAATTTTTAAAAAGTGTTCTTGAAGGAAATACATGGAGGGGAAAAAGGAATAGCTCAATATAATTATTCTTGAAGAGAATGTCTAGTATAAGGGTGCCCCCAAGAGACTGGGTGGAGTCTTTTAATTATGATATTTATACAACACAGTTGTATTGTATAAACTTTGATTGTGTTTAAAGTTTTTTTTATAAAACTAAAACACAATCCCTGTTGGAAGCTTTGGATCTTGATAACATAATTGCAAGCTTGAAAATTTTGTCCAGTGATGGACCGCTTCAGGGATAGACTGAAGAAATCTCAATAGAAGACAAACCAACATATTTCAAGGAAAGCAGGAGTATGTTGATCATGACTTTCTTGGTTTCAGCAAACATAAAACTTTTTACAAAAGCTATGAGTAGTGCAAAGAGCTATGGAAAGATACCTGCTTGCCATCACAAGATAGAAAGACCTTCACATGGATTAGACAGCAAAGGAAAATATACAATGCCATCAAAAGAGTAAAATAATTGAAATGGTAATGGTTTGGTCACTTAGCAAGAAAAACTGATGGCTGATGGACCAAGGCAGTCATAGAATGGATTCCAATTAATAAGAAGTGTCCACAACAGAGACCTAAAACAAGAAGGATCCGCGACATCAGCAAGTATTGTGGGTCCATCTGGCAAAGGAAAGTTCAAGTCCTTATTTGTTGGAAACATGTGGAAGAGATCTTCATTCTGTAGTGGGTAGATAATGGCTAGGATGATGATGATCATGATGATGATAATGAATGTTTAATCTACCTTTGAGTCTTGGATCCAAACTCAGTGTTTCTTACTGAAATCCTACATTCAGCGCACCGGTCAAAAATTAATAGGATGGTAGGCAGATGGAAACTTCTACACAGAGTTAGAGTAACAAAAGTGGTTTGCAAACAATCTACACAAGACAGAAAATGGGATAGAAAAAAATACGTGAATAAACAATTTTATGCAAACCTTTTTAAAAAGCTAAAGGATTCTGAAAAATGTAAAACTGTAATAAAGCTGCGGGAAAACAGAATGTACATGAAGTGAAATTAACCAAACTGAAAATTCTTTAACCTGAGTTGGTTATATTATTTCTATTTATATCTTTTTTCATGTGAGAAAAAAGTCACCCTAAAATAATTCTTAATGAAGGTCATCTTATCAATACATCTGAATTTTGCAATATTTGGATTCTTCTTCTTCCCATATCAGGATATAATTGTCTTATTGAATTTATGTGTTAATCTTCCAGCTAGCAATTCAGGTACCAAAAAAAAATAAAAATCAATTTTGACCTCCAGGGCCTGTGAACTGCAAATAAACAGCCTATACGGATTTGTCTCTCATTCTCTCTCACATCAAGAAATACTTTGATCTTTGTCATTAGTATCAGAATCGCCTGTTGCAATCAGCCTAAGCGAAGGTGGAGAACAGGAAAGATCTTGATTAATGTAAGGGTTCAAAAACATAGATCTGGATCCACATTTCATCCCAGATTTAAAACCAATTATTTTAGCAATTAATAAGCTGTATAGAAAAACACCATCTGAAATAGAATCCCTGCTCAACACTGTCCATTAATGCAGGCAAAATATGGCAATAGAATTTAGACAGGACAAATGTTCTACCCTGACTAAAAAAAAAGGGGGGGGTAGTGAAAACTGAAATAATCAATTAAATAACATCGAGATGAATCAAAATTATCACTCCATACCTGGTTATCCTTCGAACAGATAATATCAAGCACATTAAAATGAAGAAGTTTAGAAGTAACTATATCATGAGGTTAAAGAAGAACCTAAAGTCCAAGTTTCATGGAGGAAATGACAAGGTGATTAACCAATGGGAAGTTCCTGTCATTAGATACACAATTGAAATTGTGGACTGCATTCAAGCAATCCTTGGTAGGAAGACTTGGAAAATAATAACAAGAGTCATGCCCTTCTTTTACACATTAATATTAACAGACTTTACTTACCAAGAAAAATAGATTGGTGCAAGCCTTCTGTTTGGGAGAATTCTTTAACACTATACATTTTTTTTAGATCTCACATTACAATTGTCATATTTTAACATCATTTATAAACATTAATTACTGGAGATGTAGATTCACTGTTGCAGGAAGATATCATATTAGGCAAAACACTAGTAAATACATCAAAAATTTCTTTACAGTTTCATGTTACAAAGGAAGTGCAAAATTTTAAATTAACTGTTATTTATTTAAAAAAGGTATTTATTGATGTCTTTTTCCCTGGAAACTCAAAGTGTAATATACAATGTGCAGAAGTTATCCTTTAATTATTCCATGACAGTAACAAATCTATGGAGTATGAGGGACCACCCTGTGTGCTGTTGATTTGTTCAACATTCAAACACTGAATGCCTGGAGCATGGTTTAATGACTTCCATGCATAAAGCTGAATCACTGTCAGAACTCACTTCCACTCTGCATAGATAAGCTTGTAATACGGGAATTTGGGGGGGGGGGATTCTGGCTTTACATGATCAAGCATTATAGCGCCAGCAACCAAAGATGGATCAATTTTAGAACTTGCTCCTACTCTGTCTTGTGCTAAACTAGAAGCTTCTACTTTTGGTGCTATAGTATATTATTGGTCCAAAATCTATGTAGAATGGCAAATTGAAGTGGGTCACTCTCGGGAATTTTGCAGAACTAAAAATATTTAACTTCTACATTAAAGCTGGTTTTACTCATACAATGAGAAGGCTTTGTAAAATTCTATCATTCTTTGATGTGCTATCTACATTGTTTTATACAATGTCTCAATTGAGAAGTAGTTTGCTGTAATGGTTAAAGGTATTAGGCTATAAACCAAGAAAGTAGGAATTTTAGTTTTACTTTGAGCATAGAGCTAACTAGGCGACTGAGTGATTCACACTCTCTCAGACCAATGGCAATGTTGAAAATGTTGCCAATAAAAATACATGCACTTGTCCAGCAGGAACCAAGATTGACTTGATATAAAATGTGGTATATTATTTCTTGCTCAACTCTAGCATTATTGGTTTTATTGATGATGGCCAAGAAATTGCAGCATTTGAACATTCCTGTTCTATATAAAATATGCTTCTAGGGAGGTTTTACAAGTTTCTCAAATGAAGATCAATGGTTACAATGCTAATGTTGTTTAGAGGGAAAGCTACTCTTTCAAGGGATGACTTACCATGACATTACATCTTCAAAACCTAGCCCAAATTAAATACTTCTAAAGTCTCATTGATTTTGAAAAAGGTAAAAGTCCTCAGGGTACTTCCTTTCCCAGGAAATATTGACTCCTTATCAAGGTAGAAAACCATCAAGCCCACCATCTTGTTAAATGTAGTCCTTTTAACTAGTCTTGACTTGTTATATTTAAAGTTAGATGATGGGCCAAGCCAAAATGCCATTCTAGCTATGCTGTGACCATCTGATACAACTTTATGGATTTAAAATACTATTCCTTTTTCTTCCATCTTTTGGAATCAGTGACTCTTTTTCCAGCTTTGAGCTCCTGCCTTGCCAACTTCACTTCTGTCCATTCAATAGTTCACTCTAGTATAACAAGGAAACATTCTAGTGACAGAAACATTAGTACTGTATTATGCTGCTAATTCTCCTATACCCCACCTCCGCCCTCCCCTTAGGGCTTGGGTAGCTGTACTGATAAGCTACCATTTGTAACTTCTGAGGTATCTTCAGAGGTAGCCCAGCAGTGAGTTGCTCCCAGTTTAGCCCAGTTCTGTGAACCGATAGTAGCAGTAGCAGGAGGCTCTGCCCACCCACTCAGAATGCTTCTGTGTGCACGAACCAGTAGCAACGGGATTTAGAAGCTACTACTGAGGTAGCCCCACGTAAGATATGTTATAGTAGTATAAATATGGGTTGACTGCAGAGTAAACTTTAAAGGTTCCCAATTGTCTAATGACAATTGTAATCAACAGCCAGAATTCACTCATGGTTCAAATGCCTATGTATATGTGTTGAATAGCAATTACATACTGTACAAACCTATAGATTCACAAGTTTCATATTGCATATGGTAGGTGAACTCACTAATCTCAGTCAGAACATAATACAAGTCTTTATGCTCTTGTTCCATTGACAATATTTAACTTGGGGTATCAGTATTAGTTTGTTTCTTTTTGTCTATTTTAAAATGGATGCATGTAATTTTTAAGAACAATTTGCTAGCTACAACTTTTAATGTTTACTTTTTAAAATTCTTATCAACACTGCTATTGTTTTCCAAACTATCTAAACTTGTTTAATCACAGCTTGCATCATATGGCAAGAATTCCCATTAGATACACACAAGGAAAATCCTTGATAGACCTTCACCTTGCAAAGAAAAATAAACAGTGAGTACAATATTCTCATTATTTATGAACTGGCAGGCTCTCAAGTTCATTGGCTTTGGCTCACTATTCAATTCTTTAGTGTATAATGAAGTCAGTTCAATTTCCCATAGCTCCACCTTCCATATAATGAAGAAAATTAATTGCACTCCATTAAAGAAAGAAAGAGAGATTACAATCTGCTGTACTAATTACTGTCTATGTAGCATTACCTGGTATTTTGCATCTCCTCTCTACTTGAGACTAATGATCTTTCCCCAGAGACAAGGTTGAAGCACTAGCTTAATATGTCTGCCTTATTTTATTGCAGTTCCAATGAGGCCACTTCTCAAATTATGAACATGACCAAATAGAAAATACTTGGACAATAATCTTGTGTTTATTTGTTTTCCTCTTGTTCTCAGTATCATATTTAAAACAGAAGTACCCAACACAATCCTCATTAATCAGACATCACTCATTCTTCAAAAATGAATAAATCCTATGTATTGATAGTATAATCCTATCTTGGGACATGTAATAAAATAGTAATAATGACTTCATATAAATCATGACTGATAGCATAATTTCATTTACATTTAGGTCAGCAATTTCAAATAAAACAACTGAAAACAATTTAAAATTATGATCGATTTAGTTCCCCCTCCTCTCCCATGAAGCAATTCATGTTTCTATTTTGTTATGGCATCATTGTTTCTTTACTTCCTTTTTTTTATTTATCAAATTCCCATGACTCTTTATATGATTTTAAGAGTTCGCTCTCTCCAGGCATTGATTTATCGGTGTGGGCACTCATACATGTGTGATAGTGTGGGCACTCGCTCTTTTGGCATTCGAGGGAAAAAAAAGGTTCACCACCACTGATTTAGAATATAGAAATTCCCTCTTATCTCCTCAAGAAATTCTGCCTCAAATGCCATCTTGTGTTTTGTGTATTGTGCCCACCACCAGACAAACATTCATACCCCACCACCATGTATAAACAATTTTAACCCAAGAGCAAAGTATCTATTTACATATTATAAAGTGATTCCAATTTGTTTCTTGTAGCTTGGCCTCGGATTCTACTCGCCATATATCGTCTTACCCATCGTTCCATCAGTTGTCGCAAGTCAGTTTCATTAACCAAATTCATCCTTTTATCCATAATCTCAAATTGAATGTGGTCCACCATGTACCGGTACCAATATTACTGCCTGAGCACTTTCTATCGCTGTTTGTTTTATTTCTCTAAATTCTCCCACCAAATTTTGTGAAACAGGCCATTTCTGACCTCCAGATGGCCTCCACGGGGTGGGGGGAGCTGTTTTTGCCTTCTCTAGGCATTGAATTATGAGTGTGGGCACTTGTGCATGCGTGATAGCGTGGGCCCACAGTTAGTGATGGGCGAACCGAACCCACAAAATTCGGGTCCGTACCAAATTCGGTGTTCAGTATGCCGAACCCGAAATTTTTTTTAAACTTCGGGAAAAGTTCGGGGTTGCTTTCGGCATTCCGAGCTTTGACGTCACCGGCAGGTTGCTAAGGATGCCAAGGTGATCACTTCCTGGATTCCATGGAATCCAGGAAGCTATCACCTTGGCATCCTTAGCAACCTGCCAGTATACGTGACATCAACACTCCGCCCCCGGAATCTCTTGGTGGGATTCCCCATTCAGGTTCGGGTTCGGGTTCAGCTGAATTTTGCGTAAAGTTCGTCCGAACTTGCCTAACCCAAACACCGTTGGGTTCGCCCACAGTCTTTTGGCACCCAAGATAAAAAAGGTTTGCCATCACTGCCCTATACCATTTCAGATAAGTGGTTGTCCAATTTTCTTAAAAACCTCCAGTGATGAAGTAGCTAAAATTTCTGAAAGCAAGCTGTTCCACTGATTAATTGTCCTCACTGTTAAGAAGTTTCTCTTTAATTCCAGGTTGCTTCTCTTCTTTATTACTTTTCATCCATTATTTTTAGCTCCATGTATGTATACCCAAATGGCAAGGGAACAAGTATGAAAACATCTTTTTAAAAAAATCCAGGTTGTCAAGATAACATTATGAAGCAAAAACTCATAATAATGGTCATTCATAATGACATTCATACCATTCTAACAGATAGATCTGAGGAAAGCAGTTTCACAATATGTATAGAGATTCTACACAGAAGGAATATATTACAGAGCCTCTGGAGGAACTGTTGCCTGGACCTCCAGTATCATAAATGGAGACCAGTCCCTCATCATCCAGCTGAGGCCTAAAAAGGTTCCTGTGGAAGATTAAATCCCACCAGAAGTGGTTAAGAATGATACTAAATAATGATATGGAATGCAGTTCTCACATAATTCTTCATATACACAGGTGCAATTGGTACATATCCAAGGAACAAAGGATTGCAATCAAAGGGCAAGAAAATGACCCTTCAATTACAGATTCCTCAGTCTTCTTAAAAACTGTCAACAATCTATTCAAGACATCATTATTGGAAACTTAGGGATTGGCTTGATGAAGGAAATCTATTTAAGGAACGAAGCTGGCCTTAGACAAGGCAAGTGCACAATGGGCCAATTTTTGTACTTTACCAATATATAGAAAAATACTTCCCCAACAAGCCAATCTCTTTTCAGTGACACTAAAGCTGCTTTTGATTCTGTATCTCAAGTCAAGCTTGGGAAGAAATGCAAAGCTTCTTCAAATAACCAACAGCTGTTCCATCTGATCAATTCTCTTTTTAGAATACGCTTCTCAAAGCTAGGTACAATCCCAGAGGCTGTCTATTGAATTCTATTCCAACTCAGAAGGGGGAGTCAAGCAAGAATGTATTGTATGCTTGGTCCTCTTCTGTTTAACCATCACATTAATGACATGGTTTGCCATTTAAAGAATCCATCTTTCTACCATCCTAAGCTGCCCAACAGATGTATCTCTATCCTGCTTTATTAAGATGGTGACATTATGCTCTCAGAGATGCAAATAGGCCTCAAAAGATCATTGGCTGCTTTTGATAATTACAGCAAGACCTACCAGCTAGGTATTAACTGTCAGAAAATTAATATTATTATCTTTGCCAAAGGCCTAAGCCTTCCTTTTAGAGAAGTGAGGGCTATAGAATCAGTAAGTTCTATGCTTTAAATACTTGGTGGTAGTTCTCCATACTTTTGGCTTATGAAAGGTTCGCACTTGTGATGCAATTCAGTATGCATAGAGAAATCCTTACAAATCTATTCTCAAGTTCTTGAGATCAATAGGTTGTCAGTACATCCCAGAAGCATTCAAACAGTTCAGAGCCAATTTTTTAACCCAGCTCCTTTCCAATATCAAGTATAGTACCTGTTCCAGGGTTTTCCCCCTAACATTTCTCTGCCCAGTCCTCCAAGTATTATGTTACATCTTTAATGCTATTATTTAATGCTATTTACAAAGGACTGTTGAAGGTGAAGGCCAGAGTTTGGATGGCCATTGTCAACTATTGACTTAAACTAGCTTTGACTTAAGACTTGACTTAAGACTTAACCAACTTTAGGGCTTGGTCCCTCTGACATGGCAGGACAATTATCAGTCTTCATGAAAAAAGACCTCTATGATACAAGGGCTTAGCCCTAGTTTTTTTTCTTGTATGGGACACAATCAGATAAAACTCATAATCAAATTATATTGAACATTGAGCAACAGAATACACACTTCTTCCCAGAAAGACCTTGGTACATTGTCCCTTCCATTCCCTATCTGCAACAAATTGAAATCTCTGGGAAGGTTTTTGTTGAGTGTGAGGAGCGGATTCCTTTTAGCTTCCTATCGGTGTGCTGTGTGCACATTATGACATTTTGTGTGTGCATACAGTTGTGCACCTGTGTTTTCTGGAGCAACGTTGCTAGTGCGTATGCACAAAGAGATGATTTCCCTTCTACATATGCGCAGAGAGTCAAAACAAATCACCAAAATAAGAAAAAAGAGATGGTGGCATGCACAGACTGGCAAAGACAGCACTGGAGCCATCACACCAAAACTGTGCAATTGGCAGACCACTACCCAGTGGAGCACTGGACCGCACTAGTAGGAAACCACCTCTGCCGAGTGCTGTCTTTTTTTCTTGACTGTTCTTGAAGGCAGATATCAGAAAATCCATTGGAAAAAAGAGAATGTTGACATGCTACCGGGCAGGTCAAATCTAGAATTCATGTCTTGCTTTACTGTCAATCTGATAGAGAAACTCATGGTGATTTCATTATTCTATTCCTGCAGAAGTAGTTTGGCTACAAAAGCCATTTCTATATTCTTGCTAAATCTCAAACGAGAACCTTGCCATTGTATTCAGTGTTGCAAAATTCTGGGCAATGGCAATAAAATAGGGAGTCTAAGGTTGATCAGAGCAAACCATTATTTCTACTTGTGCAGCTTGTCACTAACTGCGTGTCAATTTCAGGATGTGCATAACATTCTAGACTTCACAGGCCTGGATTCTTATCCAGGGACTGGGATGATATCATTATTATTCCTTTTAGTTTGTTAACTGTTGTAAGAGGTCAAATGGAGCACTAGCCTTCTCATTATCATAATAATACCTTTTTAATGTTTGATTTAATACATACAATCAGATTCACACTTTAATTTGCCTGCTACCTCTTTTTCCTGTAGCAGAATTTAAAATTTTAATATCACCTGTCTTTTAGATATAACTGACCAGTCTTTTATTTTGCTTAAAGATTTGATAGTATGTAAACTTTGGAGAATACAGAAAAGAATGTAATGGTGAGTTATAAAAATATGCCAAAAATAAACTCCAACTTTTCATCATTTTATATTCATTCAGGAAACCATTTTGGCAATTAAGGAAATCACAATTGGTCTCTTAGGTTACAGGATAATTTAATATTATGACTCAGAAAGGCACCTAAAGGAGGAGAAGGCCTGCTTTTCACTCTCTCTCTCTTTCTCCTTCTTTTATACTAAAACCAGCCAGTTAATTTTTTTTATCAAAGATCACAGCCCACATATAACAAAGAACTGATATACTCTTGTTTCTGTTTTAAAAAGGCTGTCTAACTCAACACATAGCCAAATTCATGGGGTTTTTTTGTTCTTCTTCAAGCTGTTTATCTCTACAACACTTTTAATGGTAGAAATTATCTCTCCAAGCCACATATGCAATAAAAGAAGTAACTTCACAACAAAATAGTAAAACTCAACGTTAACAAACTAAAGTATTATCTCCTAACCATTTAGATAGTTGAATAAAAATCAGATGTTGGAATAAGATCTTACTTATGAATGAGTGTCTTGGGTCAAGTAAACTTACTTCAGCAATTAAAATAATTATTTGCAATTGAGCTTAAAAGCTAATTCTTTATATCTAGTGAAGTTGGCACAGTACTGGTACTTCATCAGCCAATGCCCTTAGATAGTTGTATTATTAGACATCTGCCTTAGGCACAACTGCTTGAAGGTAATAACAGGATGTTGGCTTTATGTGAAGTCATCCATTGCACTTGTGTGTCATGGAGGACACTGCTCCATCAAAAGTGTTTTTCAACTACTAATTAAATTGACAGTCTCTTGAAGTTCCTCTTGATGTATTGCAAATGTAAGACTTAAGAAATAGACAACAATTAAACACTACTTCAGATGAACAACACAAGAACTATTTTTGTGAATGCTGGTGTATTTCCATTGTCTTCTTTTTCTTGATTTGCATAGAATATTATTGTGGTAATATTAAGAGGTAGTCTTTCACTCTAAATTGCAAATAGGGCACTTTAGATTTTATAACTGATAGACTCTGATTGGCAGAAGAAGAAAAAAATCACCATCCTCAATAAGCCACACTCTGTCATATACAACTAAAGACTATTTAATAAAGTCATAAAGAGAAGCAAAGACAGCTGGCATGATGTAAGTCTTCAGAAGTAAAGGGATGTTAAACTGGAACAATGTGTCCCTTTTGCTTCAGAGAGCAGAGTTAGAATCAGTGTGAGACAATTGCAATGCTGATAATTTTATCCAAACTTTAGAGAGAGAGAAAAATCACCCCATGGTTAGTGAATGGTTGGAAAGTGGTGGGTTTTTCCTTCCCTTATAATATTTGGGGTTTATAGTTTCATTCAGAATTAAATATTATCATTCAAATAATTTGAATAAGGATAATTTGAATAAAATAAAATATTCAAATAAAATAATTGGAATAAAGATCAAATAAATCCTTCAAATTTCTAGGTTCTATAATATCTCAAGACCTAACATCAAAAAATCACAGCAAAGAACATTCACAACAAAGAATGTTCTTTCTGTGCAAACTAAGAAAGCTCAAACTGCCTGAGGAACTACTGATTCAATTCTACAGAGGAATTATTGAGTCCATCACCTGCATCTTTATAACTGTCCGGTTTGGTTCTACAACCCAACAAGACAGATACAGACTTCAGAGGATAATCAGAACTGCAGAAAAAACAAATGCTACCAACCTGCCTTCCATTGAAGACCTGTATACTGCATGAGTCAAAAGAGGGCTATGAAAATATTTACTGACCCCTCGTATCCTGGACATAAATTGTTTCAACTCCTACTCTCAAAACGAAAGCACTGTACACCAAGACAATTAGAGATAAGAACAGTTTTTCCTGAATGTCCTCACTCTGCTAAACAAATAATTCCCTCATCACTGTCAAATTATTCACTAAGGCTGCATTATTATTACTATTAGTCTTCTCATCGTTCCTATCACCCATCTCCTCCCACTTATGACTGTGGGTTCATGCTTGTATCGTTATGATTTATATTAATATTGATTGTTTCCTGATTGCCTGTTTGTACCCTTTGACAATTATTGTGTTGTATCTCATGATTCTTGACAAATGTATCTTTTTTTTAATGCAGACTGAGAGCATATTTATTTATTTATTTATTTTTTTATTATTAGAGTTGAAAGGGATCTTACAGGTCATCGAGTTGAACCCCCTGCCTGAGAAGGAAATCCTACATCACCCCAGCCAAATGGCAGTCCAATCTCCTTTTGAAAGTGTCCAAAGTTGGGGAGTCCACAACCTCCGCTGGCAGGCCGTTCCACTGGTTGATCACTCTCACTGTCAGGAAATTCTTTCTTATTTCCAGGTTGAATCTTTCCTTGGTCAGTTTCCAACCATTGTTCCTCGTCCGGCCCTCTGGTGCCCTGGAAAACAGTGTGTCCCCCTCCTCTCTGTGGCAACCCCTCAAGTACCTGTATACAGCTATCATGTCCCCCATAGCCCTTTTTTTTACTAGACTATCCATGCCCAGTTCCAGCAACCTTTCCTCGTATGACCTGGTCTCTAGTCCCTTTTTGCATCAAAGATAAATTGTATCTAATCACACTTGGCTAATAAAGAATTATATTTTCTGTTCTGTTCTGTTGCATTCCGTTCCGTTCCATTCCATTCCAAATCCTGCTTTGAAAAATTATATGACCTCTATAGTCTATTCCTATTCTATGATTATTTATTCAAGAGCGATCATTAGCCAGGTTTTTAAAGGTCATAATTAAATACAAGCAAACAATCCTTTGTAGCAAAGGTTTTCCTGTAATGAAGAAACATGAGAAAAATTCTGAAAACTCAAGTTCTATATTGATGAAGAAAAGGAGTTATGAGATCCTTAGTAAATACAGTGTTCTAACAATTAAAACGGCAACACAAAAACTATCCATCAATTGGCTACTGGAGGAATCACATCTGCCTCTTTCAAAAGGTTTTGTTGTCATGATTGTCTATATGTACCTTTGAGTCAGTTTTAACCCCTGGTGACTTCCCAGAGAAGTCTGTACAATTTTCTTCATAATTTTTTTAGATGTAGTTTGCTCTTGCCTTCTCCCTAGGAGAGAGAGAGTGACTGGCTCAAGACTATTTTGTGCCTAACCTATAACTAGAATTCACAGATTCAGTTTCTAACCAGGTGTTGTGGTTCAGTCTGGGACCCCTCCGGGAATGGCTGACCTTCTGTCGGTTTCCAGCTCAGAGGGAGAGGCTGAGGAACAGGAGGTGCAGACTGACGAGGAAGAGGAATCCCAGGCTGGAGAAGAAGGACAGCCAGAGTCCCACCAGGGGGAGCTCTCCCCAGCAAGCAGCCTGGATTCCTTAGGGGAAAATGCTCAAGACATCATAGATATGCGACAAAGGAGAGCTAATCAGAGACGGACTCAATTGGCTAGGTATTTCCAGCATTAGGGGTCACAGCTGGGTTTGGGTGTGGTGCTCTTGGGAAAGGATAAAAGGCGGACCCACCCTTCCTGGCTTGTGGAGTTTTATCTTGGAGATTCGTGAGACCTGTCTGTGAACTTTGGTGGCTTACAATCCTGGTTTGTGCCTTGGACTATTGAAACCTTGGGGGGGGTGTGCCAGCAAGAAGCTTATGGTATTGACTGGACATCAGGACCCTGCTGTAACGTATTATAGCCTGTCTGTTGTGAAGACAGGTTTTCCTTTGTGCTTATTTTTTCCAGCTATAAAATACTTTTGGCTTTTACCAGAGTGTCTGGCTGTTTTTTCAGTTGGTGTTGAGGTCTGGGAAAACACAGACAGAACACCAGGTGTCTTAACAACTAAATTTATTTTTGAATTTTTAACCTAACAAGATAGCTTGTTCAATTTAATTTTGAATCTAAACCAGTAATGGGCCCCACATGATACAAATGGGATGGACCATCCAGTAGGACTTTTTAGTGGGTTCTGAAGGCCGGCGGGATGTGCACGCACCTGACCATGTGTGTGTGCCCCACATGAGATTTCACTTCTGCACATGCACCTGAAGTGAAATCTCACATGAGGATGCTTGCATGGGTGAGATTTCTGCAATTTTCCCCTTTTTTGTTTCTGCATGCAAAAAAGGGCAAAAATTGTCGAAATCTCACCTGTGCGATCATCTTCATGTGAGATTTTGCTTCGGGCACATGTGCCGAAGCAAAATCTCATGCGAGGGTGTACAAACATATGTTTTGTGCCCCTATGTGCCCGCACCGGCCTCGGAATCCTGGTACCGGTAGGAAAATGTAGGTGGAACTCTTCACTGATCTAAACCTGTATATCTTAGTCATGTTGTAGCAAACCCTGGATCTTTTTTCTTCAAAAAAAATGCTGTTTGCTCTTCTATTACTGTTTCAAGAGGGCCATGCCAGAGGTGAGTTTCAACAGGTTCTGACCAGATATTGAGAACTGGTAGTGGAAATTCTGAGTAGTTTGAAGAACTGGTAAGTATCACCTCTGACTGGCCCCACCTCCATCTATTCTTTGCCTCCCAAGTCCCAGCTAATTAGGAGGAAATGGAGATTTTACATTATCCTTCTCCTGCCGCACCCACCAAGCCATGCCACACCCACTACACCATGCCACAGAACTGGCAGTAAAAAAAATTAAATCCCACCACTGGGGAATACGTATATATGTTTTGACAATATTTGATTATATGCTTAATGTTCCCATTTGCTCTGATTATGCAATTATTTTAGTGTAACAGCTATGTCTCAGGGTCTAATATAGCACACAGAAATTAAGTATCAGTAATAGTTCTCTGTGAAGTATTTTAATTTTGAAGTACAAACAATGTTCTCATTACACCATTATATTACTCATTTGCTTGGTGTGGTGGTCTAATATTTCAAATGCAACAAATAAAGTTTGATGGCTTGTTGTGCTATACCTACAGTTTAATTATGTATTTGTCCTACTTAGCAATATTTCGGTGACTCTCCAGAAAAAAAAGCCCACTGTGAACATTATTATTTTAAATAAAAACAAAAGAATCTTGGGAAACTGAATACATGAGATCAATGCTTCCTTGTTATTGCAACAAAACAATTGTGAGTTAAATTAGCCATAAGGACTTTTACTACTATTACTTCATTTTGAACACAATATCAGCATGTGTGTGGCACTTTACAGATATGAAAACTTTAGGAGGTAATTTGATTTTTAAAAATCACTTTAATAATCCTTTCAAATGATATATTTGAATTAGCTTTGTAATGTCCTATGAAATTATGTGCCTTCAAACTGCTTTGGATACTCAAAGGACTCTAAGACATAGTTATTCCAAATGTCATTACTTTCATATATGCAAAAATAGGAAAATAAATGTTGTTGTTGTTGTTGTTGTTGTTGTTGGAGGTGGTGAATAATATGGTGGGATCTCTGATACTGACATGATAGCTGGCAAATGAATTGCATGATTGCAATTAAAGAGAATATCTGTAGCTTTGAGTTAAATTATGGAGTTCTTGATGATATCTGAACTTGGTTTTTGGCTTGCAGACATTTCATTGCACAATAAAACAACATCATCAGTTACCTAGCAAGCCAACAATCAGGTTCAAAAGATACCAAGCACTTCATAACTGTATTGAAAACCTGTCAGACAGGTGGGAGCATTGTTCCCTTGTTTATTCTTACTTTTCAATTATAACTGTTTTAACTAGGTTTACTTGAATGAACACTGAGAGAAACAGAACATTATTCTGCTGTAATTTTCTGATCTTCCTTCTTTTATTCTTTTATTGTTTTTCAACTTCCTACCCACTTATCTATATTTTCACTAAACTCTCAACTTGTTTGACCCATAGTATACATAGTCTTTTTCTTTCTGTGTCTACTTGATCTGCATTGATCTCCTTTCTTCTTCTCACTTCTTGCATTAAAAACAAAACAAAACAAAGTCTTGTATAAATATTAAATTTTAAAACATGGTTGTTTTTATAATCATAATCATAATCATAACAACAGAGTTGCAAGGGACCTTGGATGTCTTCCAGTCCAACCCCCTGCTTAGGCAGGAAAGCCTACATTACTTCAGACAGGTGGTTATCCAACATCTTTTTTAAAACTTCCAATGTTGGAGCATTCACAACTTCTGTAGGCAAGCTGTTCCACTAATTAATTGTTCTGTCGGGACATTTCTCTTTAGTTCTTAGTTACTTCTCTCCTTGTTTAGTTTTCACCCATTGCTTCTTGTTCTACCCTCAGTGTTTTGGAGAATAGTTTGACTCCCTTTTCTTTGTGGCAACCCCCGAGATATTGGAACACTACTATCATGTCTCCCCTGATCCTTCTTTTCATTAAACTAGCCATTCCGAGTTCCTGCAACTATTCTTCGTATGTTTTAACCTCCAGTCCCATAATCATCTTTGTTGCTCTTCTCTGCACTTTTTCTAGAGTCTCAACATCCTTTTTATATTGTGGTGACCAAAACTGAATGCAGTATTCCAAGCGTGGCCTTACCAAGGCATTATATATTTTTATTAACACTTCACGTGATTTTGATTCTATCCCTCTGTTAATGCAGCCTAGAACTATGTTGGCTTTTTTAGCAGCTGCTGCACACTGCTGGCTCATATTTAAATGGTTGTTCATTAGGACACCAAGATCCATCTCACTATTACTACTGTTGAACAATGTACCATATATACTGCACCTGTGCATTCTGTTTTTCTTCCCTAAATATTGTTGTGTGTACTCCCATGCAGCATCAGGAGTTTTCGGATTCGGAGGATGACTGGGATTTAGAGATCATAAATCTTCCTGCTTTACCAACAGTTAGCAATCTTAGTGTAGACCACGGAGCTAATAACCTAGAGATGAGTTCTGATGACTCAAATGGGGGAGACCACAGATGGAGGGCCACTCGTTTTCGAAGGTGACGAAAACGCAGGGAAAAAAGAGGGTGGAAATAGTAGAGAGTAATTAATTAATGAATTATGTCACATCTGGGTGTGATACGGAAGAGACGCTGAATTTGTTCAATCTTGCTAAAAACTGTGGCTGCATCCTGAAACTAGCTCCGAAGCACAAGCATGTTATATGATTTATTATCTGTTTCTTTATGACTCCTGGCTAGCCTTAATTAGCCATACATTTTAGAATGACTTGTGGAATGTCTTTCATGCTACTTCCAGGCTTATCTACTTTATTGCTGAGATAATAATAATGAGGAAAGAAAACTGCATGCAGAGTTGAAATGTAAGGAGAAATAAAGAGGATATGTTTTATAATGAGATTCATTGAGAATTCCTTTATTCCAAGTATTATGCAAATCACCCTGAAATCAGAACAAATATAGAACCTTGCTTTTTCACCATTGAATTTCAGTTTGTTAGATAGCACCCATTTGTCAAGATTAGTGTTGGGCGAACCGAACTTGCAAAGTTCGGATCCGTGCGAACTTTGCAGTGTCCGGCATGCCGAACACGAACATAAACATGATTTTTAAAAAAACTTTGGGTAAAGTTCGGGTTCAGCGTTCGGCGTTCGCTTAAACACCACGAAATGCCGCCACCCAGGAGGAGAGTGGGGAATCCCATAGTGGCATTCCCCACCTCCTTTTGCTTGCCGCATTGCAAGCAAAAGGAGGCAGGAAATCCCACGATGGGATTCCAGGGGTGGAGCTTTGATGTCACGTATACTTCTTCCTGGTCAAAATAAAGCCACCTGAAATTCACGGTAACTTTGGCCAAATTCACCGAACCCAAACTTCATTGGGTTCACCCAACACTAGTCAATATCTTTCTATATTTTGAGCCTATCTTCTGGAGTGTTGGCTATTCCTGCCAGTTTGGTTTTATCTGCAAGACATTGATGAAGATGTTGAAGAGTACTGGGCCTAAAACAGAGCTTTGGGATACTACACTGCACACATCCTTACATGTAGATGTAGTTCCATTGAGCACTACACCTTGAGTGCGGCTGGTTAGACAGTTTTGAATGCATCTAGTGATGTGCTGAGTTTCTCCATTCTGCTAGTGCAGAAGCAGGCAAAGTTGGCTCTTCTATGACTTGTGGACTTCAACTCCCAGAATTCCTGAGCCAATCATGCTAGCTCAGGAATTCTGGGCGTTGAAGTCCACATGTCATAGAAGAGCCACCTTTGCCTACCCATGCGCTAGTGTATCTGAAAGATTGTGGCTTTGATTCAATGTGGATTCCTGATATACTCTTGGAAAAATCACTACAGATGATGATGATGATGGTTGTTATTATTATTATTATTATTATTATTATTATTATTATTATTGCATGGGGGTGGGGTAGGAGAGCAAATTTCTGTTTTCTACAGATCAAAAAGAGTAACTGGCCCAAATTCACCCAGCTCTTTCTGTGCCTAAACTCACAGTCTTCCAATTTCACATCTGGTGCCTTAAACAGCTAAATTAATGTGACATTTATTGTGTATAATTCAAAATATTTATATCACGATATATTACCTGAACCATATATAATGCTCTTGTGGTGGTGGTGGTGGTGAAGGTGGTTGTTTCAGTTGCCTGATCAGAGACCATATCCAACACACCTTCCTCTTATTTTCCCCATAACAACGGTCCTGAAGGTGAGTCGAGCTAAAAGAAAGTGACTGGCTAAAAGTCACTCAACTGCCTTTTATGGATGAGGCTGGATCTGAATAAACAGCCCCCCTTCTAGGATGGTTCCTTAGCAAAAGCTAAGACTAAAAATTGAGTGTCAATATTCTACATTGGTTTGGCACAATTTCTCTATAAGCTCTTCATCATCTCTATAAAGGCTTCTTCAACCCCTCTTTCTATTTTTAACAGGTAAAGTGGAGGATATTTTCCCAAAAATGTATCCAAGTGACCCTTTGAAACTTTGGGTCCTTAAATATGACTGAAGTTTTAAGGAGTAAATATGTTTTAGAAGGGAAAAATGTTTCATCATCCCTGCTATTTTGGCTTTCCATTCTGGTAGAAAATGAAGGAACTGTGAATATTCAAATGCTGCTCCATTATAGCCTGTAGTTAAATCTTTTACTGACTTACATTTTTGAATCTGAACTCGACATTCAAAATGCCAAGCTTGAATGAAAAGGACAATAAATTTAATCAAGTGAAACTAATTCGGTCAACCCTTCCAGACAGGGCACAACAAGATATTTCAAAAAGAAATTATTACATATCCTTCTAAAATTGTAGATGAAATAGTAGGGAGGGTAGCCTAACTTCTCTGTGTCAGGGAATTAGTAAAGTAGACGGCTCCCAATTATTTAAAATCCTTGACTTCTCCTGTAAAGATACCATTTATCTTTCTGATTGCAATTTACCTATATTTTGATAAACAATGCTGTTCTTGTTTTGGAGTAGGTTTTTTTTGGGGGTGGGTGGGTAGCTGGGTATATATATATCACATGTTTTTTTGCTGAAAATTTAAAATTAAGGGAGACTAGGATGGCACCATTTCGGCCTTGTTCTGGCCTCATCAGCTAGCCACACCCCTACTGGGATTTGATCTGGCAGCTTCTGCCTTGTAAGGCAGAGAATTAACAGCTGAGCCACCAGACCTGATCCCTTTAGCTCTGTACCAGGGAGGGGCTATATGTTTTTTTTATGTCGGATCACCCTGGTATATTGAAGGAACATCACAGCTCCTTTTTGCCTCTAGGCCCAACCCAGGGCCATTTCAAGGCAGTTAATTTATTCATAGCCGACAACTATATTCTGTATGTATATATGTACGTATATATATTCTCCAACTTAAAAAACATACAAAATAGATCTAGTAGACAATTTTTTATTAGTACCAGAGAGGAAATTTTTAACAAAAATTTATAACTTTATGCCCCGTGTCTTTGGAGAAGGGCGGCATACAAATATAATAATAATCACAATCATCACAATCATCACAATCATCACAATCATCACAATCATCACAATCATCACAATCATCACAATCATCACAATCATCACAATCATCACAATCATCACAATCATCACAATCACAATCATAATCATAATCATGCAAATCTAGGAAAATATAGAAGTGGTTAAGGAAGATACGATCGCCTGGATGACCAAATTTGGCTACACCATTCAACTAGAGGATTGGGAAAAGATTTGGAAAGACAATTACAAATTAACAATATTGGTACCATATAGAGAGAATCTACACAAGATCTTTTACCAGTGGCAAGACTAGCAAAAATCTGCCCAAAGTTAAAAAGTGAATGTTGCAAATGCAAATCATTACTTGGTACTTACTACCTTCTGTGGTGTACATGCCCAGAAACAAAAAATATTGGGTTATGACTCAAAAAATATTAAAAGAGATACTACAGTATGAATTAGAACTAAAACCTGAGACTTATTTATTGGAAATAATTAGAGGTCAACACAAAAAGGCTAATTATTATTCAATAATGCATATATTAACTGCGACTTGACTGTTCTTTGCTCAAAACTGGAAAAAAGAAAACATACCATGAGAGGATTTACTAATTAGAAAAATATTGGAATGCGCAAAATGGAGTAAAGAATAAAGAATACCATGGGGTAAATTTTATAATTGGATTGATGGAAAGAGGGAAACAGAATGACTATAAATGAAAAATGGAAAAACTGAAATGTAATTGTAAATATGCTTTTCACATTTGATATTTTTGTTGCACATTGCTTTTCTTTTTGTTGCTCTGTTGTATTTGTTCTCAATTTTTTAAATAAAAAATATTTTAAAAATCATAAATACATGAAAACACATATACATCAATGCCTAACAATATGCTTATATAATCTCTTATATAAAAAAATTAATAAAACATTCTAAAACTTATTTTAATCTCATCATCATTACTCTATCTTTCTAATGGCCAAGCTAAAATATGTCTTTTGTTAAAAAATAAATAAACATCCTAAATCCTATTTTTATTTTATCAATAATTACTTCTTCTATCTTGTTTTGGTTGATGACCATTTTTCTTTACTACAGTAAAGAGCAAAACTTGAAGGATAGAATTTATTTTTGGATGAGTTTTGAGTTATAGCAGTTATAGAAATTGGATATACCCTTGCTCATCCCCTTCTTAGATAAATAAACAAGGATGTATCAAGCTCTCATTTTAAAATTTCTACATTAAATTGAAATTAAGTGGAAATACTTCCAAAAGTAGCACATCTGACCTGCTTGATGGTATAACCATGTAACATCCTTAAGGAAATACTGGATTAAGAAAAAACTCCTTTAAATCATAAAGGTAGTATAGAGAGTGATTTCAAGAGAATGAGAATATTTTTCTCATAAGTGATGGAACACAATACAACAATCAAAAACTGCTTGACTCCACCCTAAAACTGGCTTACTTCTTTGGTTTGAAACAGCCAAAGAATTACCGATAGTTGCCAACAACAATATTTAGCATACAATGTTCTACTGACTCTTAGGAGGATAAATAGGATTTTTATTTGCATTGATTTTGTCTTCCTTCTTGTAAATAGAACTAGACTGGATAAATTTGGCTTTTTTTATCATTTTGTCAATTTTATCATTCTTCTACTCTGAAATAAGTTTAGAATATTTAAAACCAACACAGGAAACACAGGCAAATATTCCATTTAAAGCTATAATTGTGTCAAGCCCAACTCAAGAATGACATAGAACAATCCAGCCAAAGTTAAATTATTTATTTGCTTATATATAATAGACCGAATCTTGCCAGGCTAAATCCTTACTACTCTCACCCTAGTAGATATAATCAGGGAGATCCTAGGGAGTGGCTTTCCTAACTCTCTTCCTCCTATCCAGCACTGGGCTATGTTGCCTCTTGTCTTATTCCTGGGAAGCATTATAGCATATACTGCTGTAATTCCTTTATGGATAAGGCAATTCTTTGTAAGCACAGACAGAATTACCATGTTGCGAGAATCAGATTAGCATGATTGCTGAAGTAGTTTTGAAGGTGGATGATTGTAATCAATGTGTTTCCATTTGATAAATCAGTGTTGAATTGTATGCCCATTTTGTTCTTTGCATTTAATTGCCAGCTTTCCTTGACCCTACTTCTGATGGAAATGTGAATTATAAATGTCACATTCCTCTATCCCCCCTCTTTGCCGCTCTCTCTCTCTCTCATCCATCCGTCCATCCTCCATATCCATACACGCACACACACACACCTCCAGCTTAATACAACCTGCGCATTATCAGAATACAGTAATTAAATGAATTTCATTGCAACTCCATAACAACACTCCTCTGCTGATTCTGAAGGGTCCATAGTTTCCTGATAAGTGCAGTTCCCAGAAGCTTTCAGAGTGGGAGGGAATAAACACATATTCAACAATTAACCATTATAGAACAGAATGGAATTAATGCACCACAACACCCTTCTGATGCTTCAGTGGATAATCTTATGACAAGTTTCAATATGCCATTTTTTGAAGACTTTAATGTGGAAAACCCTGTTTTAGTCACTGTCACTTAAAGAAGAGTGAAAATACAATATTGTGTGAGAATTACAAATAATTGTATGCAGCTCCTTCTAATTCATGCTGCTGGAAAGGGAAAAAATTGAATTTATATCTGATTTTAGAACACTTAGTTCTTTCAGAAAACTGCTACCTGGTGTTGATTAGTGTGTATATATGTCTGCCTGTGAATTAAAGGTTTTTTTTCTGAATGTATGAGAGAGAAAATGAAAGTAATATGAGGATTTGGTGCACATGTGAGAAAAAAGAAAGAACAAAAAGAAAGAAGTGCATATAAGTTTGATATAAAGACCAGAGTTTAGACTAGAAATATGTTTAAAAATATGGTAATGCCTGAAATAATTTATCTTTGTATGTTATTCTGTGCCAGTAAAATAGAAAGTTTCCATATAAAACATGAAAATTAGTATAGGTTAATTTAAAAATAAAAACGATTACTAGCTATAACATTATTAGCTTCATAAAGTTATATGGAGGTCAACAATATGCAGATATTCATATGTTAATGTCTTAATGTAGGCTCTGCTCCTTCCCATACACTATAGTATGTAATAACTTGCTTATTGGACCCATGTCCCTCCTGGTTGGTCTTGGCCAGCAAGGAAGTGACACTAGACTAGGTCCAGGCTTTGGTAAATGCTTCCTTGAGTGAGAGGACTTTCCTGCAACCATTAAAGAAAGCAGTAGTGAGGTCCCTCCTCAAGAAACCTTCCCTGGATCCAGCTGAGTTGAAGAACCTTCGTTCCGTCTCCAACCTGCCCTTTTTGGGTAAGGTTGTGGAGAAAATGGTGGCACTCCAGTTCCTACATTCATTGAATGAAACAGATTATCTAGACCCATTTCAATCAGGCTTCAGGCCCAGCTACAGCACAGAAACTGCTTTTGGTCACACTGATGGATGATCTCTGGCGAGCCTGGGATAGAGGTCATTCCTCTATTTTGGTGCTTCTTCACCTCTCAGCAGCTTTTGATACCATTGACCATGATATCCTTCTGTGGTGACTAGGCGAGTTGGGAGTGGGAGGCACTGTTTTTTGGTGGTTCTTCTCCTACTTCTCTGGTCAGTCACAGTCAATGTTGGTGGGAGGACAGAGGTTGACCCCTAGGCCCCTCCTTTGTGGGGTACAACAGGGTTCAGTTCTCTCTCGTCTCCTATTTAACATCTACATAAAACCACTGGGTGAGATCATCTGTCAGCACAGGGTGAGGTACCAGCAATACGCTGATGATACCCAGCTATACATCTCCACCCTGCATCAGTTCAGTGAAGCAGTGGGTGTGATGTGCTGATGGCTGGAAGCTGTGAGAATCTGGATGGGAGTTAATACCATCTAGATCTGGCCATGAGAGATATTGAGAGAGAGATATGGCTTTTACTAGGGTTTTGTAATTATTTTTTAAATTGTTTCTTTAAATATTATTTTTATTTGTTGTAAGCTGCTCAGAGTCCTTGAGGAGTTGGGCTGTTTACAAATTAGATTAACAATGATATAATAATAAAAATGAGGACCCCTATTGTGGGGGCAATATGCTGGCTCTGTTAAAAAGTGCTATTGCTAACATGTTGTAAGCCACCCTGAGTCTAAGAAGGGTGGCATAAAAATTGAATAAAAATATAATAAAAATAATAGATAGATAGATAGATAGATAGATAGATAGATAGATAGATAGATAGATAGATAGATAGATAAGCAAGCAAGCAAACAAACAAATAAATAAATAAAATAGTCATTCTCATGGTCATTTTTTATTTTGATCTCTTTATGAGTCCTTAATTATGGCACAGAGCAAACAAATGAACAAATATAACAAAACAAAACCAAAACAATCAGTACTATGATCAGTCATATCCAGTGGTGGGATTCAAAAATTTTACTATTGGTTCTGTGGGTGTGGTGGGCATGTCAGCCGTGTCTGGGGAAAGATATTGTAAAATCTCAATTCCCTCCCCACCCCAGGGGAAGATTACCTCAAAATCTCCATTTCCTCCTGATCAGCTGGGATTCTTTCTTTCTTTCTTTCTTTCTTTCTTTCTTTCTTTCTTTCTTTCTTTCTTTCTTTCTTTCTTTCTTTCTTTCTTTCTTTCTTTCTTTCAAAAAAAATATCTGTTGTCCCTTATAACCATCACCCATCAGCTTGTCAATTAGGTAAAAAGAACCAGCTTGTAATCAGATGAATATATTATTCACATACAAATCTTCGAATTGAGGGAGTTTATTCTAAGTACAAATATGTGAAAAGCCTGAGTTCAATTTTTCTATCTTTTGCACACAGCACAGTGATATATGAAAGCTCTGTTGTATCTACAGTGACCTGATCTTTTCTTTTAATTTTCTCACCTCCCCCCCCCTTTTTTTTTTTTCATTTCACATTCTCTGGTATCTACTAAACTCTTTCAATGCTTTTGACTTTAAATTACTGGGAGACACAAGTCCCTTAACAATATAATTAAGCAATGATTCATTGATTTTATCTTCAAAAGTAAATTTGAAGTGCACTGTATTTTTCTTAATTGTCTCTTATACTCTGTGTCCTTTCTTTCTAATTATATCCTTTCCATGTTTAACAAGCTACTACTATTAATTCTGCTTAAAATTTACTAGGCTATTACAGTGTTGCTAATTTCTGTTCAGTTTCTCTCTGGATACTTTCATTATTTACTTTTTTTTGCTAAAATAAAAGTGTCTAATAAATTCATTAAAAACATATATTTTATTGAATGGAATATATACTTAGTATGAATATTAGCCCCAGAAATCACTGCACATTCAAGAAAAATTAGAGAGAGAAGTTTGACGCACTTGAGAAGTGTCTTCTCAAGAAGGGCAGCGCCGGACTTACCCGGCAGGCAGGCTTTGCTGGAGGGACCGGGAGACACGGTCCCTCATGGCGGCCGCCATTTTGGATCCCGGGCGAAGTCTCGCGATGCGAGACTTCGCTCGGGAGATCGGGGCCTGATTGGCCAAGGCCCTGATTGGTCCGGGCGGGGCCTGCTTGCCCTATATAAGGGCGAGCAGGCCCGAGGCTCTTCCTTTTCGCCCGGACCGAGCTACTGAGCAGATGTTCGTTCGTCTGCTCCGGCGGCCATTTTAGGTGGCGACCTCGTGCGAGGCGCCATTTTGTGGCCTGTGGTCAAAGCGAAGAGCCTTTCTCAATAGCGGAGCCAGCATCGGCTGGACTCCGCTCCGGTTTGGAGCCTCATTGCCTGTTTGGGGGTGGTGGGGTGTGCTGCCTTTGGGAGGCCCCGCGGGCTTGCGTTATTCTCAGGGTGGCTTGTGGCCTGGGATAAAGGCCTGGTGTCGGGCCTTGTGGCCCACGGGGAGGAGGGATTAACCTCCTGAGGGGGTTTTTGTTCTGCGGAGGCCTGCTGCTTCAGGTGGGCCTTTGCCAACGCGGGGCAGGGTCCGTTGGTGGCTTTGTTCTGCCCTATCCCTCCTTGTTAAAGTAGGTTTGTTCTTACTGTAATGGCCCCTAAGAAGCGGCCAGCTAAGGCCCTCCCGGCCCAACCAGTGGTGCGGCCCAGGAGGGCTGCCAGGCCGTCTGCCCGGGCTCGGGCGGCGGCAGAGGGGCCCCCGGGGGGGATCCCGGTGGGGGTGGTGGTTGGGTTTATACCCACAGTCCCTCAACCCGCGGTGTCCCCTTCTCTCTCCTGGGCCAGGGTACTGGAGCGGCTCGATGAGTTGGAGAGGTGGCGGTCGGGGGCAGGCCCGGAGGGGCTTTCCTCGGCTGCCACCGCAGCATGGGGCGCAGACCCTGAAGAGGAGTCGGCCCCAGCAGGGCAAGTGGCCCACGAAGTTCAGATGGCGGGCACCGGACAGGCAGGCAACATCGGGCAGACGGGCCATGCTGGACAGATGGCCCAGCCTGGGCAATGGTCATCGTTCCAGGGCCCAACCAGGATGGGCCCACCGTGGATGTCGTCTACCCCTTACGGGGCAGGTGAGGTTGCACCACATGCAGGCTCATCTCCGCTCCTGCCCATACAGGGTCCCGGGTTCATCCCGCCAGCTTTGGGGGGTGGCAACAGCTTCACGGGGGCTGCTGCAGGCACCTGTGGTCAGGTCTGGTCTCCGCCAGCTCCGCCTGTGGGGGCGCTGGGGGTACCTGTCCCACCTGGGGCGGGGGTGGGGGGTTGGATTCCTCCCCCACCGGCCATTATGCCACCGGTCCCATTCATGTATCCACCGGGGCTTGGGGTGCTGGGCTCGGGGGCCACCACAGTGTGGGACCCGTTCGCCAGCATCAAGCCTGGGGCCATCCCTTGTGGGTTGCCCGCCACACCTTTAGGGTACCATCTGCACCCGTCAGTTAAGGAGGCAATCTGGCGGGGGGAGTACGTTGATTTGTTCTCCATCTTGAACAGGGAGGTCCCTAAACAGGACAAGGAGGTGGTCCCTGGGGAGAAGGTGAAAAAGACAAAGGTCACGAAATGCTTCAGCTCGTGGCTGTATGCCTTTCTGACCTTTGCGTCGGTGGTCATTCAGAGGCAGCCGGGGAGGGCCGCTGCCTTGCTGAAGTACATCGACCTTATAGCTAGGGCCCATTTCGAATATGGGGGCACCATATGGAGGCATTACGACAAGGGTTTCTGTATGCGTATTGCCCATGACCCCTACTTGCCTTGGGATATGGTGGTTCCGGACCTGTGGTTCCAGGCCACGCATATGTCAGGGAAGGAGGGCTGTGATAGGACCGATAGCAGTCACTTTATGGAGGAGGAGCCAGCGACGCCCGCGCCGGCCAAGGCCGTTGCGGGTGTGGTTGGTAAAGGGGCCTCTCTAGTGTGCCACGAATTTGCGGCAAAGGGGGCGTGTTTTCACCCCATTTGCCGGTTTCGTCACGCCTGCGGAAGTTGTGGGGGAAACCATTCCGCAGCCGTGTGCCCCCGCCCCAAGAAGGGGATTGAAAAGAAAGGCTCGGGTCCCCCAAAGCCTCCCCCACCTGCTGGGGGAAAAGGGGCCCAGCCCAATTAATTTAGTGGTGCTTGAGGGTTGGTTGGGTGACTACCACCCTCGCTCGAGAGCGGCCGCTCTCTTGCTAGGTTTTTCAGAGGGATTTAGGATCCCTTATCAGGGTGTTAGGAAGGCCTTCATGTCTGACAACCTTAGGTCGGTTGTTGGTCATGAAGACATTGTTAGGGAGAAGATTGGGAAGGAGGTTGCCGAAGGCAGGGTCCTTGGGCCCTTCTCGGAGCCGCCCTTCCCGAATCTTCGTGTGTCTCCCTTAGGTGTGGTCCCCAAAAAGGCGAGTGGTGAATTTAGGTTGATTCACCATTTGTCTTTTCCAAAAGGGGAGTCAGTGAATGATTTCATTCCTGACGAGTTGTGTTCAGTCCGGTATGCATCCTTTGATGCAGCCGTGACTATGGTTAGGAAGTGTGGGGTGGGAGCCCTTATGGGTAAATGCGACATTAAGTCTGCATTCCGGCTCCTCCCCATACACCCAGACGACTTTGAGCTGTTGGGCTTCCATTTCGAGGGGGGCTATTACGTGGACAGAGCTTTGCCCATGGGGTGCTCTGTCTCGTGCTCTCTTTTCGAGAGTTTTAGCACCTTCTTGGAGTGGGCGCTCAGGAGGCAAAGTGGTCTGGGTACGGTCGTTCACTACCTTGATGATTTCCTGTTGGCGGGGCCTGCGCATTCAGAGCAATGTTTTGCTTTGATGCGGGACTTCGAAGCCCTTTGTGCTCAATTAGGGGTGCCTTTAGCCTCTGAGAAGACCGAAGGCCCCGCCACCAGGATTACCTTTCTGGGTATTGAATTGGACTCAGAGGAGCAATCTTCCAGATTGCCCCTAGAGAAGTTGGTTAAGATTAAGCGGAAGCTTGATGAGGTCCTGGGCTGCCGGAAGGTGACCCTACGGCAGCTTCAGGAATTGGCAGGCATTCTTAATTTTGCCTGTCGGGTAGTTGTTCCTGGAAGGGCTTTTTCCAGGAGGTTGTATGATGCGATGAAGGGGCTCCGTTTGCCCCATCATCGTACCCGCCTTTGCGCTGGGGTCAGGGCTGACCTCGGCGTGTGGCGGGATTTTTTGGATAGATTTAACGGGTTGTCTTTCTGGAGGCACGAGCTTCTGTTGGAAGCTGAGTTGCAGCTCTGCTCTGACGCCGCGGGGACTTGTGGTTTCGGGGTAGTGTTAGGTGACCAGTGGTGCTGGTCGGCATGGCCTCCGGAATGGAGTGCCTCTTCGTTGGTTAAGGACCTTACGTTCCTGGAGCTCTTCCCCTTAATAGTGGCCTTAGAGCTTTGGGGGGAGCAGTTTAGGGACAAGACCGTGCACTTTTGGTATGACAACCTAGCGGTTGTCCATGTGGTGAATGCCCTGTCCTCGAAGAGCGACAGGGTCATGCGGCTTGTCCGCCATTTTGTGCACGGGTCCTTGTCTCTAAACGCATTGTTTTTGGCTAAGCATGTCCCCGGGTTAGATAACGGGGTTGCTGACGCCTTGTCCCGTGGTCAGTTGTCCAGGTTTCGGACCCTGGCCCCGTGGGCCCGAGAATTGCCAGAAGTGTTCCCCAGCCACCTCTGGAGTCTGGGAGGGATCCAGAGTGGTGGAGAGTCGCGGCATCCCGGGCAATCCCCTTGTCTGTAACGCCCGGCACCCTTGGGGCATACCAGCGTGCGGGTAAGGAGTTTGGGGATTTCAGGCAGGGCAGGGGTTACCAGCTTAGCTGGCCCGTCCCTGTATAGCGCCTGGCCTGGTTCTGCGTCCAGCTTGGGCTGCGTGGCCTGTCAGTTAGGATGCTCCGGTCCTGGTTAGCCGGCCTCGCCTTTCTGTCCAAGGCGGGGGGTTTGCTGCTTGTTTCGGGTGACTTTGCATCCGGCAGGTGCTGGAGGGCTGTATGGGGAGCGAGCGGGGGCCCCTGGTGACACTCGTCAGGCTCTGACGGTGGAGCAGCTGTCTTTAATCAACGTGGTTTTTGGCAGTCTGTGTTCCTCATTGTAAGAGGCCCGTCTTTTTGGGGCAGCGACTGGTGTCATGCTTGGGGCCCTTGGGGTCAGCGAGGCCTGGCCTCATCTCAGGCTGGCAATTCGCTCCGTGCCTTCCAGCACGCTGATCTGGCCGTTAGACAAGGGGGGGGTCCCTTGTGGTAAGGCGGTTTAAGCCAGATCAGCTACGCAGAGGGGTTACCATCTACCTTAGTGCGGCCGCCGACCAATTGGTGTGTACGGTGGCCGCCCTACAGCTTTGGTGTTTTCTACGGGGATCAGGTCTGGGGTACCCGTCTAGGCATTGGGACGGTACCCCTTCTGACCCGTTTATACTTTTGTGCGTTAGTACCCAGGGCAATGGCCCAGGTGGGCACGGATCCCGCCGGTTATGGAACGCGTTCGTTCCGTATCGGCGCCGCCACTAGCACGGCACTTTCTGGTTTCCCGGCCCACTGGATTCGGGTGATCGGCCGCTGGCGGTCAGCGGCATATTTGGGTTATGTTAGGCCCGCTGAGGATCCTAGGCAGGGCTTAGGCTAGGTGACCTCTCTGCGTGTGTTTCCTCTTGCAGGTCCCCAGGCTGACGTGACACCGACGGCGCTGCTGTGTGGCCACAGCATGATTTGCTGGGCCGGCCGCCTGGCGGCCAGGAGCGCTGTCGGGACCCAGCCGTCCCTGGGGCGGTGGGTCAGGGTTGCCTGGATGGGCCGGAGAGGTATGCGGTGGGAGGGTCTCCTACCGGTGTGGCTGGGCGGTCAGCTTTTGGTGGCTGCGCCCGGCAATATGGGGGGCGGCTCCTGGAGTCGCGCCCAAAGGGGTCTGGGTGGGCAGCGTCCTGTGGCCGCACCCAGGTGGCTGGCATTGCACTTAGGTGGCAATGACCTGTGCATACTGGGAGGCCTGGCGCTGCTCATCCAGGCACGCGAAGACCTGCGAAGGCTTCGTGAGGTCTGGCCCACCACGCAAGTGGTGTGGTCAGAAATATTACCTAGGCTTGTGTGGAGGGATGCCTCTTCTCTTAGGGCCATTCACCGGGCTAGGCGGCGGGTGAATAGGGCCATGGGTAAAACGGTTAGAGAATTGGGTGGAGTGGTAGTACCTCATCCCCTTATATCAATAGATAAGCCATGGCTCTACCGTGATGATGGCGTTCACCTGTCTGACCAGGGGAACGCCATCTTCTTACAGGACCTGCAGCGGTCTCTGCGTGAGCTGGCGCAGCTAGAGGGGGGAGTCGGGGGGCCAAGATAGAGATCTGACCCCCGCTCCTGTGGCAGGTTAGGGGCGGAAAATTGGGTGGTTTAGCAACCGCGCGTTCACCCTTGGGCATCTTTGGGGATGATTGACAGGTTCTCCGCAAGCTCATGGAGGGAGTTTCTGCCTGAGCAGCTGGGGGGAACCTGTCTTTGGGTCTTACACCTTTAATTCCCCGATTCGGGTTAGCCGGTGGGACCCCCCTCATGCACAGCATGGCAGAAAAGGTCACAGGTGACGGCCTGGCCCTCACCTGGACCTTGCATCGAGATACGCCCATGAGTTGCCCAGGAATGTTTGCTGGCATACGTCATTTCCGCCCCGGAAGTATTTGTTTGACCCTGCAGGTCCAGTTCCGGGTCATAGTTGTTTATGCTAATTTATGCAAAAGTATTTGAATAAATTATGCAAATTTATGTTAATAAAAATGACCCAATTTTAAATCCAGCTCTGGTGTCCGTGTCGTTACTCCGTCTCTCCAGCAAGGGCAGCGCCGGACTTACCCGGCAGGCAGGCTTTGCTGGAGGGACCGGGAGACACGGTCCCTCATGGCGGCCGCCATTTTGGATCCCGGGCGAAGTCTCGCGATGCAAGACTTCGCTCGGGAGATCGGGGCCTGATTGGCCAAGGCCCTGATTGGTCCGGGCGGGGCCTGCTTGCCCTATATAAGGGCGAGCAGGCCCGAGGCTCTTCCTTTTCGCCCGGACCGAGCTACTGAGCAGACACCCGCCCGCCCTCCACTATTTTGCAGTGTGCTTCGGGGTCGCCCTTAGGGGGCCGTATGGGAATTTTTTGCAGTTCTGCCTCTTAGCTGAGCTGTTTTTTCGCCCATTCCACACTGGGGTGATGGATGTGCGGTTAGGGGGTGCTTGCATTAATTAGGTTAATTGGCTTACCTTTGGTCATTTGGGTAGGCAGGTTAGGGGCGGAAAATTGGGTGGTTTAGCAACCGCGCGTTCTCCCTTGGGCATCTTTGGGGATGATTGACAGGTTCTCCGCAAGCTCATGGAGGGAGTTTCTGCCTGAGCAGCTGGGGGGAACCTGTCTTTGGGTCCTACACCTTTAATTCCCCGATTCGGGTTAGCCGGTGGGACCCCCCTCATGCACAGCATGGCAGAAAAGGTCACAGGTGACGGCCTGGCCCTCACCTGGACCTTGCATCAAGATACGCCCATGAGTTGCCCAGGAATGTTTGCTGGCATACGTCATTTCCGCCCCGGAAGTATTTGTTTGACCCTGCAGGTCCAGTTCCGGGTCATAGTTGTTTATGCTAA
Organism: Erythrolamprus reginae; assembly: GCF_031021105.1. Taxonomy (NCBI): domain Eukaryota; kingdom Metazoa; phylum Chordata; class Lepidosauria; order Squamata; family Dipsadidae; genus Erythrolamprus; species Erythrolamprus reginae. The sequence goes on along the minus strand of NC_091952.1, from coordinate 108,461,473 downwards.
TTTATGCAAAAGTATTTGAATAAATTATGCAAATTTATGTTAATAAAAATGACCCAATTTTAAATCCAGCTCTGGTGTCCGTGTCGTTACTCCGTCTCTCCAGCAAAGCAAATCATATTTTCACAAAACATGATTGAAGCTTCAGTTAGGTACATCATATGTATAATAGCTTCCTTTCCACAATGCATAGTACTGTAATCTGTAATGCTGTACTGCATTATTCCTTTATACATTAGATGAAAATGACATGATAGTTCCTCACATATTCTCTGGCAAGTTCTCTGGATCATTCAAAATGGCTCCTAAAGATGTAGAGGACAATTTGAAATGAATGCTTTGGAAGGAGGTTTAGCAGAGGCAAAGGTAAAGTGTTAAGCCCATAAATTCCAAAGACATTATTTATGTCCAAGACAAGATATCTTTAATCTCACTTTTATCTTTGCCTCAGCTGCTGTTCCTTAAATCACTATGAAGCATTTCTTCCTTCTTTAAAAACAAGATAACAGCATGCTTTTGGTTATGGCAATACAGTTCATATCTGTGTTGAGTTCCACTACTGTTAGCTGTGCATCCACATTACTTCTGTTTCTCATACCCAATCTAGATGGCATATAACCTGTTCAAAGTTACTGAGACTTCAGAGAAGACCTGCATCTTCTCCTTAATTATTTTTCAGTTTAATTATTTTTAAGCTTCATCGATGAGCATGACAGACAACAGAATCTGCTCCTATATTTTTCCATTACATCTAGTGTCCTAGATTTCAGTTTTAATTTTCATAATGAATATAATGTTCTTATCAGACTTTTCTTATGAAAAATAGGTGGGAAAAATGATTTGGAAACAAAGTGGCGGTGGGTGGAATAAATCACATGTACAACTGTCCCTGCCTGTTCTAGATATGGAAACATCTGTCAATTTTTACTTTAAGCAAATTATTATTATTATTATTATTATTATTATTATTATTATTATTATTATTATTATTATTATACTCGCCAGTTATTTCCATCCTTTTTCTGTGTAAACAATTATTTTTAAATAAAAGACACAATTTTACAGGCAATTTTCTAACATATTCATTCTCTAATAAATCAAATGTGTTATATCTTATTTTCACTGTAGTATACTGTTTACCCTCTGCTTAATTCACCTAAGCTATCTAGTTTGGAGAGTTCACTCTTTTTTCTTCAATCCAAGGAAGTACAAGGAACATATGTGTGGATTATAACAGAGATGTGTTGTAATACTTGTTGTTAACCTTTTGACAAATTTCAGACATCTTTGGTAAAGGTACTAACTTCTCCCTGACCTTTCCTCAAAAAGAGAGGGGCTTTTTTATTTTTGGAGGAGTGGACAAATCATTGCATCTGTAAGAATGAGGTGGGGAGAACAATACCATCCTCAAAGAAGAATTAACTAGTGCTAGGATCCAATTACAGGACACTTCCTGGGCAGACAGAAGGAGAATTGATCTAAGGAGTCAGTGGTTGACCTCACATCATAAGGACACTGTTTCCTTCCTCAGGCCCAACAGGATCAAACTACGTCCAGATAGCCCAGCAAGACTGTGCCTCGAACAACTATCCTGAGCCTTGATGGATTAAAAACCTGGAAAAAATTTGAAGAACTGGCTGGTCAAATGAGAAGGACAAGCAGGATAATATTTCATTTCTGCTCAATCCATGGTTCTATGCTATACTGTAGTTCCATTGTATTGTTTATACTCATGGTTTTGTGGGTGTCATGTGAGTTCTTCACAATTTACAAACAGATATGCATACACATTCACACACACACACACACATTTAGCAATAGCATTTAGACATATATTGCTTCATAGGGCTTTACAGCATTCTCTAAAAGCTTTACAGAGTCAGTATATTATTGCCCTCACCAATCTGGATTTTCATTTTATCAACCTCAGAAGGATGTGAGACTGAGTCAACCTTGAGCCATTAGGATTGAATCCTGACCGTGAACAGAGTCAGTCTGCAATACAGTATTCTAACCATTGAACCGTCTCTTACACTTGTATATTGTGAAATAATGTCACATGTTTATCATATCAAGGATGTTTTTTTTCCCCCAAAGTCCAAATGTTCCAGAAGGTAGGCTTATGTTACAGTGGTGTTAAAAAACATTTCTGAAGGATGAATATTCATCATCCATCCACCCCAATAATTCTCACCAGGAACATTATAAACACTTATCAATTAGTGGTGACAGCGAAACTAATTTTTGCCCCTTGGAAGTAGCTTATACACTATCTGCATTTTATAATCATGGTTTCGTGGGCATCTAGCAACTCCATTGATTTAAGTTATGCTTTATTTCTCTTCATGCTGTTGCTGCAGGTACTAATATTATTGTGAGTCACTCCAGGGAGATCAATTGATTGTGTTGGCAGGAGAAGAAATGAAAATAAACTCTATAAAATAAAATGTAAATAACGCAATAAAATAAAGTAATCACTCACTTCTTCACACTGGCAGTGTATTATGATTTTAAATATGTTTTCACAGAGAAGCAATATCTAATATTACCTACTGTTATAACTGAAATAGGATGAGAGTTTATTTCCAGTACACTTCTCTGTGATCTTGCAAACACAACCAGGTTCAGTTTCCCACTTTATATAATACTGTCAGACTCAAAGGAACTATCCCTGCCCCTAAAGAAATTCATCCTTCGTAATCCTTTTCTGGTTGAGAACAAGTAAGTATTGATCACCATTAACAAAGGCAGAATGAAATTGATTAGAAACAATGGAAAGCCATTGAGCCCTCTATGAAATTGACTAAGGCAGTCCTAATAAGGAAATTCCAACAAAGTAACTAGGAAATACACATCTTCTTCAATCACTGCTGGCTAACAAGAGACAGTGGTTATTTGCAGCCACATCCCAAATTCCCTCCAGCCATCACAAAAAAGCATATTTTATTAACAATTTTTAAAAAAAACCTTTCCTTATCCAGTTTCTCTTGTATAGTCTTGTGATCCTGACAAAATCCAAGCCATATAATTTCTCACCCCGCAATTCAAAAATCTTATAAAATATCACCCTTTCTATTATTTGGTCCCTTTTGTAACAACAAATGGTGCAAAATGCAGCAGCATATACAGTAGATAGACGTCTCTATCATTGTTATGCCTGGCTTCATGTTACAAGCCCCCAAGTAAATCCAAAGGAGGAATTCAAACACACACATTTATAAAGTAAACAAAGTTGGTTTATCAAAAGGGAAATACTGTCCAAAATGCACCTTTAATCAGCCAAAGTGCTCTCCCACACAGCACAAGCCTTGAAGGCTGTGAAAAACATAAAACAAAAGCAAAGCAGATAAAAGGCAGCTGTGTAGACTTCACAGCCACCCCCCTTCAAGAGTCCTCACGCTGAAACTTAACTGTGAATTGTTCCACAACGTCCTTGAAAATCCTGAAGCCGTTCACAAAAGTCTTTGTAAATCCCGAAGCAAACACAAGTCTCTCTCTCATAAAATGGATAAACTCCCATGCCGAGAGACAACAACGCTGGCAATTTATCAGCAGCTCCATTAGCCTAATTGCTCCAGCTCCTTTATTTCCTATAATACTTGCATAGTTGTTCCTTCCTTGACATCAACCTACGTCTGCGAACATCTATGAATGCCTCCCCTTCTGAATCTACCGATGATGATGATGATGATGATGATGGTTCACTAATGGGGTAATTAGCTAATGGGCTGCCTGTAATTTCATCTTCTGTTGATCCTACTTCACTTCGAGAATCTTCCCCTGACACAGATGTTTCACTGTCGGAAGCTGTTGGCAGTAAAACCGGTCTCTGATAATGTGAGGATTCTCCCACATCAACCCCCACAGTCCTTGGAGCAGGAGCTAGCCCAGAGCCAACCACAACAATCATACTCATGTTGCACAAGCTGTACTGCTCCCAATATCTTTCAAGGTGCAATTCAAGGTGCTGCTTGTTATCTTTAAAGCCCCAAATGGGACCAAAATGTCCTCCTGTTAATGTCTACTTCACCTTCAACCGCAGTACACGAGCATGTCATAGATTCAAACTAAATGTTAACTACTCTAAACTCAACTGCAGAAAATATGACTTCAGCAATAGAGTGACCAATGCCTGGATTGCACTACCTGACTCTGTGGTCTCTTCACCAAACCCCAAAAACTTTAATCTGAGATTGTCTACAGTCGACCTCTCCCCATTTCTAAGAGGTCTGTAAGGGGCATGCATAAGCACACCACTGTGCCTATTGTCCTACTGTCCTATTGCCCTCTTTTATTGTTACTTTTTACTTATATTGTATTTATACATGTTATGTATATCCTATACAAGTTTGATAAACAAACATGCAAACAAATTCTTCTTAAGGATGTGTTCTGTCCCACCAGAGTGGATAAGATGGGCACTCTCTTCCCTTAAACATTGTTATCTTGTGGGTCCCTGGAAGTGACCTTTTCTGTTCCAGCCTCTGTCCTATAAAACATCCACCTACTGAAATCGAATAGGTCTCCACCCTTTTAACCTTTAGGAGAGTCCTGAGGACCTGACTGTTCTTGCAAGAATTAGATGGGGTGAGGTTACAGCAGGAAGAAAATGGGATGGGTTGCATCAACAATATGTACCTTGCACCAGATTTTATTGTTTCTGACTTTATTTATGTAGGCTTTTTATTATTATTTTTAGTTGTAAGCCAACCAAATTTGGTTTACGATGGAGGATAAACAAATGTATAAATAAATAAATCATAAATTCTTTCTGTAACCTGTCTGTCCAGAGTTGTGTTCCATCCTCACATCTGTGATACCACTACAGTACATTTTAAAAGTAAAGATCTCATTGTCTGGTAAATTTATCTTTTTCTATAACCAATCAGTGCTGGTTAATGAACCTACCATATCAACATAGACACTAATTTATTTTGTTGCAGCTAGAAGCAAAGCTAAGTAAGTAAGTAAAGTAAGTAAGTAAGGAAGTAAGGAAGTAAGGAAGTAAGGAAGGAAGGCCATGAACACACTTTTTTCCCCACTCTTTTTCAGAGATGTGTAGATTAGGCATGGTTCTGAAAGAGGAGCAAAAAGTTTTATTTATTTTTAGCCTTCCTACATCTCATATCATGAGCGTTTGCTTTCTGTGTTTCATACAGCTATACAATAGTCTTAACAATGTTTTTAAATAGTTACAATTCATTATCCTTTCATTTTAAATACATCTCTCACATTCCTTTTCATCTTGTCTATCTTTTAATCTTTTCTCCCCTCTTATTTTATCTCTATTTTAATTCTATTTCTTTCTCCCTTTTCCTGTTCTATTCCTTTCATTCCAACAATTAAAGATGTGGTCTTTTCCCATCTTGTACATTTCTAGTATAACATACATTTCTTATTTTAATATATTTTCTAAGCAATAATAATAATGTTTTCCATATCATTCTTACTCTTTAATACAACCTAATTTTATCTTAACAATTAATTCTATCACTTTCTCACATTTCTAACAATCATTTCAAAACTAATTTTTATCTTTTTATCTTTTATGGGATATAAGAGATAATTTTTATCTTTTATATCCCATAGAAAACATGTTTGAAAGTTACCATGTTTTAATTTTCACATTTTCTTACGTTATTTTATAATTCCATTTCTACATACTAATCCATGCATATTATTTTCAAAAAGCCATTTTTTCATACTATAACTCTTCTGTATTCATATCTTATATTCAAAAATCTTATTTTTTATTACCTAGCACCGCAACAAACAATTTATTCAAAATTATTTAGTTCTATTGTACTAATTTAACATACACATTCTTATTCTTTTTTATCCCTTATCTTTTACCCTGTTCCTTATTTTTAATCTTCTTTTCTTTCTCTTTTCTGGTTGCGTCCCCCCAAATTTCTTTCAACTCTTTCATTTCGATTCTTAAATCCATTTTTTTTTTTGCTATGCTCTCTATCTTTCTCTCCTCTCTTTCCCCCCCTTAGGTAGGAAGGGAAGAAAGGAAGGAAGGGAAGCCATCAACACACATTATCCTACAGACTTATTTTGGCGGGGTTTTCACCCCTTTTCAGAGATGTGTAGATCAGGCATGTTTTTGAAAGTGCAGTAAATTCTTTTCTGTCAATATCCTTTGCTTTATTCTCTCTCGTAACAGAATTTACAGAGGAGGATTATTGTTTATCAGTTGAGGCATCCATCACCCCACTTGCTGTTTCATTTTCTTTCTTTGTTTTCTCTGTCACTGTAGTTCTTCTTTCCCAAAGCTTTCATTGATGGATGCTCTGTATTTCTGTTTAGCTTCTTCCAGTAGCAAAATAACAGGGAAGACAAGGTTTTTTGTTTTTTTTTACAGTATGTTATTGACCCTTTCTAGTCTAATGCGGGAAAGCTTTGTGATCACTGATTTTCAATGCATAACTATAGGGGGAGAGGGAAATCGACATTATGAACTGTACAAATTCATTCTCCAAGATGGGTGGAGCTAGGCTCCAGGTGTGTGGGTTAAGACTGCCCAATGACATACTTGGACTGAATTTGAGGTTATAAAAGGTGTTTGTATCTATTGTTTCCCCCACTTTGATTCAGTCAGTGATGAACTGGACATGTGCTTCTTTCACTGAGCACAAAGAGGCCTTTGTGCTTAGCCTTTTCTACACAAACTCATCATCTGGTCTTGGACTGCATTTACCACTTTCAGACCAGGATATGTTAATTTAAAGAGAAAACTCTAGAGAGGCAGTATAGACCCGGCAGAGTTTTGAACGTCAGCAGACCTTTTCTGGGCAAACTACCAAGCTGCTCCATTGGAGATAAGGTGAGTGAACATGTGAGGCAAGCCGCGCGGGTGTGTGTGTGTGTTAGCACGATTCCCTATTACCCCCCCTTCAGCCCCCTTATGGAATTTTTGGCTGTTTTTCTTGGCACTGAGAGTAGCTATGGCCTCCACCCACTTCCAGCTGACCAAAGGGGTCCTGTTCCTTGCCGGCTTGTTTTTCCTTGATGAAATCACCAGAGTTTCAGTGAACTCAAAAGAGATTTTGTTTATTTCAGTTCATGACATGCTTTTGCTGGCCTTGAAAGGTAAGCATGGTTGGGCCTGGTTAGAACTTGGATTGACTACTTGAAGATATGTGTCATTAATTACTTGTTCAGTTCCTTGTGCTGCAAAAAGATCAGTACATTTGAGTACTAGAGCATTTTGGTATTATTTGAAGGAAAATTATGCCATTTCTACTGCCCAAAACAGTAATGAAAGCAATAACCAAATTTCATAGACAACAGGGGGCAAATTGCGTCCCAGCAGCATTTAAATTGCTTACAGCTAAAACAGCTGCACCACTATTATAGGAGATACAACTTGACCCATACACAAATCCAATAAAATTTTCTCAGGAATTTGTTGGGTCCTTCAAAATACATATCCAATGCAGTATTGAGTCTTTAAAACCCTGCTGTTCTGTTTGGGTCTGTGAGACCTGAAATCAAAGTTTGAGACCCTGTAAAAAAATTTCCCTGCATATCTGAAACTTGAAATTTCATGACTTTACATCATTTCATGGGTTCTCGCTATGAGAATTTTTTGGGGAGGTGGGGGGCTTCTTTCTTGCTGAATTCTGAGTCAAAATCAAAACTTTAATGAACAATATATTTACTGGCTCATTAAACTTACTGTATGAACTACTTTTTCAGGTAGTTTATAGATTACACATTGTAGAATATCTTCAATATCATCATAACCATCATTTTCTTTCTTCTGTCTGTTCTATATTAAAATATATTTTATTTATATTTTAAAGAAAATATTTTATTTATATTGCTTATAAATATATTTGCTTATAATATTTTTTCCTATTCAATAATCATTATTGCCAATGGATCTTACTCTGTATCAAAAATTGATCCAATTTCATAGCTGATATTGATTGTTTTAACACATGGGAAGTGGGATATGGCATCCTTGATACCTTGCTTGAAATTTGGAAATAATTAGTACGAACAGAACCACGGAGGAAAGATATTCTCTAAAGCATTTTGAAATTTATTAAGCTTCAATAAAATTGTTCTGAAAAGGGGGCTTTCAAATTATGAAAGCTTCTTGAATATTTTCCCCCTTTGGCTTTCCTAATGCACTCAATTTTTAAATTTTTAAATATATATATGTCTCACTGATAGTTGCCTGGTTGCATTGAAAATAAGCTTTTAGATTTCATGGTGCATCCTATCTGAAGTTTTCATTAGATCTTTATGCTCTCCCTCAGAAATTATTTTCCTATCCCCAATGTATTAGATTTCCAGTCATAATTTCTCAGTATTTGTCTATTTAGTGATTTGAAGTTTCAAACAGAAAACTCCCAATATTTCAAAATATGCTGGACTAATTACTCATGAGAATTTCTCTAATTTTAGAGTTGGTTCTCTGATTCTCTCTTATGTATTGCCTTCCAGTTTTTATATTTCCAGGATTTGGCTTTGTTTTATTTCTGTTCTGGAAAAGCATCTCTCTTCTCTAAATGGAATAAGATCGCTTTGTTTGTAGTGGAAATGAGGAAAAATATATTGTGGATTCAGTATGAACAAGAAGAATAACATTGAGGAGAAGAATCATATTTATTGTAACAATTGTTGGATTCCTTTTTCAAAAGGACCTTGAACAATGAAAAGCCAATATTTTTAAAGATTTTGAGAACTGCAAGACTGGAAACCTTAGGGATTTATTTTGTTGTCTAGTTGGGGAACCTAGGGAGGGCAAATATTGTAGAGTCAAGTGGGACTATCAAGAGGCAGTCAAGTTGGGGAAGTCCATTGTGAGGGAAGCCATCAGCTGATGGAATGTTGGGATTTCTGTAGCTTTGTAAAGGTTGCACTTGGACTGAAATGCAAGTTGGTAGGTGGCTTTGATTCTTTGGTTTAGAAGGGATAGAAGAGGGATTTACCTAGTATAGGGTGAGTCAATTTGAATCTCATATAATTAGAAAGGTGTCAAACTTGTGACATCACAGGTGTCAAACTCATTGTCATCACATGATGTATCACAATATTTTCCCCCTTCGCAGGGGTGGGCATGGCTGTGTGTGAGGCATCCAGCCTGTGGACTACTAGTTTGACACCCCTGAATGAGACAAAGAGGTAAATTTGGTTTTGATTCTGGTCATATCTAAAAGACAGGGAAGGAAAGAGTGCAACCTTCACCTTTTTTGCTAGGTTTATTTTCCCTACTATAATATGGTTATTTTTTTAAAAAAAAGAATCTGCAAATATTCTTATAGTCAGAACATATTGCCTTGAATTGCCATGTTTCCCAAAGTGCAGTTGTGCAGAAAAATTATATCCTGGAAAACCTCAGATCCCAAACAATTGAAATCAATACATTTTATTCTTGATCTTGAACTATTTTTCCAATTTTACTAAACCCTTCTATTTTCTCAGTGGAGGACACACTTCCCCTCTATTGCCAGATGCATGATCTTTTTGCAGGCAATTAAGAGCCAAAGCAACCTGATAATGGTAAATTAACAACCTTAACTAATTGCTTTCTATCTGCAGTTTAGAGCTGGCTATTCCCTTCACATCCAGGACTTGCTTGAACAATGGCTAGAAGCAGAACACATTTTTTTTTTGAGTGATCTGGCTATGAACTTCTAATGACTGCAACATGAGGCACAAATTAAAAACGTATTTCTCCTGATGATATTGTCATATATGTTACTGCCAGTGATCAGGAAGGAGGGAGCCAAAACAAAACAAAAAGTCTGTCTTTTATTCATAAGCTGCTGCAAAGCTGCAAATACAGATATTGCTGCCGGATTCTCTTTGCATTAATTCTCTTTATGAGGGCTGCAGTCCAGCTGTCATCCTCCCCATGAATAAGCTTCACTGAACTTAACTGGACCCACAGCTTATTATGCATTCATGGAAGCAGCCTGTATAACTAACAATTTATCTAAAGATTCTATAGTGAATAAATATTTCCTTAGAGAAAAATGTTGTATAGGAGGACTCAGTATTACATATGTTGACCTGAGCTGGGTTTCAGATACATTGAATCTATTCAGTGAAATTCGCTTTCGGTTACACATGCCATATTTTTGTAGTGATGCTCTTGTTTATGTCTGAGGACCACAGGGTAGCAATGCTTATTTTAGAAGCAGCTATATTTCCATTTTAACTTTTAACCCATCACAGCTGGAATGTAGTCTTTAAAACAGTTCCAGAAATGGGAGCTCAGCTCTTCTCTACTTCTGGCATAAATATTATGAATTAAATATGAAGGCGTGTTTTGTTTGGTTAAACTTGTACAAACCCTTTTATTTGTGGCTTTGAAAGGATACATACCAGGGAACAAGGAAGGAAGCAAAAGAATGTATGTATGTATGTATGTATGTATGTATGTATGTATGTATGTACACCATGTTTTTCAGAGTACAAGACGCTCCAAAGTATAAGACACAGCTAACTTTTTGGGGGGAGGAACGCAAGAAAAAAAATCTGCTTATACCTCTGCCTCTCAGCATTTGCCTCCCTGCAGCAAACAGCAAACAGCCTGTTTCATTTTCACTTTCAGTTTCAGCCTGACTAGCACAAGGAAAAAAATCTGCCTCTGCCTCCCTACAGCCTGAAACAATTGATGTTCAAGAGGCCGATCCAACTGACAATCACTGTCATTGTCATTGAAGGGCTGCAAAAAAATTTACTACCACACTGTGGGTGTGGCTTATTTTGTGGGTGTGGCTTACCAGCCATGTGACCAGGTGGGAGTGGCTTGATGATCATGTCCTGGATGGCTTACAGGTCACGTGACTGGCTTGAAGGTGGCCAACTTGACATAATTCACGTCAAGGTTTTGGGTTAGGCCTCACCTCACTTCAAAGTGATACTGCACAATTTCCCTTACTATTACTGAAAATCCTAAATATGCTATTTAATTCTATGTATATGCACCATATGTGTACATACATATTATACAGATACACACAAAAATATACATTATCTACTATATAAAGTGTATGTACACACACACACACAGCTCTTCTAAAATTATACACATTCAACCTCATTTACTGTGATAGGAAAACCATACGTAGAGCCCAGAAGGGAAAAAAAGAAAAAATTCAAAACTTTTCTACCAGTTCTGCAGACCTGACTAAACTTTTTCTACCAGTTCTGTGTACCTGACTGAACCCATAGGAGCCCATCACTGCTTCTTGTGCTAATCAGGCTGTGCTGAAGCTGAAACTGAAGCAGGCTGTTTGCTGCAAGGAGGTAAATTGCTGAGAGGCAGAGGCCAGAGGATGAATGGGGCTACATTTGGTGTATAAGACACACCGAAATTTCCACCCTCTTTTAGGGGAGAAAGTGGGTCTTATATTATGAAAATATGGTATGTCTCTAATTTCAGAGTCTGAAGTGTTGACAGGCACGAAAAAGCTAAAAATCACCTCCAAGAATTAAACTAAATGTAAAAACAACATACTCCACATATTGTGAGCCTGATAGTTCATTGAACACAAGTTCAACATTAAAACTTCATCAGGGAATTTTAAAAAAACAGACCGGAGTCTTGGGTTTCAGCATAATCAGTTGAAATCGGGTTATAATAACAGACTCTTGAAATCCTGGCAATATTTCCTTTTTTGTTCTTCTTATTCTAAGGTGGGTGAAGACAAAGCGATTTTTATTTTTTTCTCACACTTTCTTGTTTTTCCAGGTCTACTTCATGTTTCACTAAAGGTCTTTGCATTCCCTCCTGATCATATCAGAAGTTTTTTGCAACTGGCATCTGATACTTCTAATAATGAAATGTAGTTCAGATGTTCAAGGTATACAAATTTAAAATATTTGAATTAGTATATTAATCAATGCCATTTGCTTCAAACAAAGTTATTCCTCAAATACCTAATTACACTGAGTCACCACAAAGGCAGAGATGGGATTCAGCAGGTTCTGACCAGTTCTGGAGAACCGGTAGCAGAAACTTTGAGTAGTCCAGAGAACCAATAAATATGATCTCTGGCTTACCCTGCCTCCATCTATTCCCTGCCTCTTGAGTCCCAGCTGATTGGGAGGAAATGGAGAATTACCCACTCAGGGAAGGATTTAGAAGGTGTAGGAGGAAGTAAACTCTTGTTGCCAGGCATGGGGAAATTGATTTCCCTGGCTGTCCCATGCATGGTTTGTTGAGTTGTGTGATTGTTTTTAATAAAGGTTTCTTAATATGTTCTGTTTTAATATTAGATTTGTAGACTGTATTGCTTGTTGGAAGCTCCTCCGAGTCCTCGGAAAGGGGCAGCATACAAATCTAAATAAATAAACAAACAAATAAATAAATAGGACAGGAGGAGAGAAAGGAGAGAGATTAGAAGGGGAAGTACAGAAGGAAGAGAGAAGGAGGAGGAGACAAAGGGAGAGGGGAGAGAAAGAATAAGAAAGTATGTATTAGAGATCGAGTAGCCACCTGAGATAGATAGAAGGGAGTGATGAGAGGCAAGTATGAGACTGAATATTATAAATTAGAATTTGAATGTAAATTATGTTATTATTTTAATGAATTTAAGAGATAACACATGCTTATTGATTTGTTTAGAAAGTATATTTTATTTTTTTATTTACTTATTTATTGGATTTGTATGTCTCCTGTCTCCAAGAACTCGGGGTGACTCACAACATCATAAAAACATTATACAATATCAAGTCTACAATCCAATTAATATAATTGACTACTCTAAAAACACTGGAGCATTAAAATCATTCATTCATGTGATGTCATGTGTGACTTTGATGTGGAGAAAAATAAAAAAAACTTTCTTAAAAAATGAAATTGCAGCTTCCTGTAATAGCACTAATGGAACTGCAAAAAATGGCAAAAAATATCATATATTTCAACTTGGTTGAAACCTAGGACGCAACCCGTATCAACCACTAGCACCAGTCAATGGTATTTGTGACACATTTTTAAAATGTCCAGTTGACTGAGTTTCATGTTTCAAGAGATAATAATAATATTTATTGTTGTTGTTGTTGTTGTTGTTGGTACACATCCAAGACTTTTACAAAATACATTAAGAAATTGCAGCTTTCTGCAATAACACCAGCAGAACTGCAAAAAACCTGTGCTAGCTGGAACATCATACATATTAAGAAGATACTTGGTTGATAGCTAGGATGCTGGCAACAACCCAAATCAACCATCAATACCAGTTGATTATATTTGTGAGACATTTTTAAATGTTCAATTGATTGAGTTTCCTGTTTAATGAATAAAAGAGCTAACAACAACAACAACAACAATGCAAACATATACAATGTAAATAGTTATTCTCTAAATTTACAAATTCTCACCAAGTTAAGTTGGAAAAGGTTTAACAACTGCTATAATTTGCCAAACTAATTATGTTTGCTCTCATTGATGTAAAACCAAGTTCTGGAAGAGTTCCCTTTGGTATCATTGGAGAAAAATCAGCCTAGCCAAAAGCATGGAACTATACCTAACTGTTGGTCTCTGGGGTTAGTGTACTGGTCTTCACAAGTGATAAAACAGCTGCACATAATCTGGAGCTGGTCACAGTCCAACACCAAATAAAGGTAATATTGCATTGTCTAATCATGCATCTGCAGCTTAATTGACTCAAATGCTCTTAGGCAAGCAGCCTGCATCACTGAATAATATAAAATCTGGCACATATAAATATCAGCTACAACTACAGTTGTAGTTGCAGGGCTGTAAATAATAACATTCATGAAAAGTATTGGATGAAGGATGCTAGCTAATATTTCATTATCAGCCAAAGATCAGGATATTGAATAACATAATAAATATAATTGCAATGGTTAACATGTCCAATAAAAAAGGTAAAGACATGTGCAGCAGTGTGTGTGCACACTCACTGCATCTCACATATGTCATAGGCATCCTAAAGTAGTAAAATTCTCAGGACAGATTATGTTTCAAAATATTCAACAAATATTTATTTGTCTCATGAAACTCCGCAGAGTTAACAGTAGCCCCCTTGGAAAAGCAGCGAATAGCCACACATCACCATTTATCTTGGTTCATCACAAGAGTGAGTCTGATTGGTAGCTTCTCAAGACAAATCTGAAGCTGGAGATATTTTCTATAGACTGCATTTTTTCAGCAATTGGGTAGGTTCATAATAAAAGACTGGCTCTTGAATGAGCTGTTAGGGCTTTAAAACTCAATGCCAAACAGGCATTACCAGGCTTACATTGTGCTTGGTAAGCCATTTACACCCTGTCCTTATCGTTCAATGCAAGCATAAAATTATTTTACTATACAATTAGCAACATAGCTGCCACATTTCATACATAATATGTTGCAGAGTTTAAAATGCCAAATAAACATAACAAACAGCAAATCTGACAAGTTCAGAAAGAGATGCACTATGTGCACCAGTTCAAAAATGTTTTGTACCATGCCAATCGCGTGCAAATCTGCACACCTGTTCTGGGCCAATAAAAATTGCTTTAATATCAGCTTATAAATCCGGTTCCTATTTGTCTCAACTGGATTTACTTTTGACTTTTTCTCCTCATCCAACCTTTTGACCATAGACAATGTTCATACAGTTCCTTAGAGTTAGATGGTTAGGAGCTACACAATTGGGTTCACAACACTAATGACTTCCTATTCCAATATTCCAAATATTGCTCCAGTGTGTTCATGTCAAAGCTGAACAAATGCCAAATACCCAAACACCAATACTTGGACATGGCCCAAAGTAAATAGCAACCAATGCTAGAAGACAACATTTCTGAGGCCACAATCTTCTGGAAGACCATAAATTACCAAGAGATCTAGAATACACTCCTCCCTCCTGGCATCCAGTTTCCTAGATCGATCAAATACCAAGGTATTCAACTATTAATTCCAGGCTTCAGCCAGGTTGAAATGGTTCGAGATAATCAATATTTTTTCAAGTAAATGCAGGGGTGGGTTTGTTTCCTCTCACACTGCACACATGAATATGCATGTGCAGTGCTGAAAACCAAGCTTCTGTGAATGCGCAGAAGCAAAAAAACCCCCAGCTTCTACAAGTGTGCAGAAGTCAAAAACAAGATGGTGCTGCCTATGGCGCTACCCGAGTTGGTTCGGGGGCATGGCCAACCGGCAATCATTCCTGGTTCGGCGAGTGGAGGGAAATTTCCACTACCAAAACTGGTCCAAACCAGGAGCTACCCACCTCTGGGTAAATGTGATGCTGCAAAGCCACTCCTTTCAACATCATCTTTCTAAGAAACTGCATGTTTGAAACTGTTTTCTAACTATATGGAACTGAATCAAGGGACACGTTCTTCAGTAGAAGCTTTATGAGTCCTTTAGAATTGAATGCAAAAAAACCCTCTCAATGAATACTATAGATACAGAAAGTGGAGGAAGGCCAAGAGAATTGCTATTGGTCATTTGTTCAGATTGACAATCATAGTCTCAGATCTGTAGCTGTGTATCTCCTTTCTCTCCTTCTCCTTCTTATCTCCTTCCTCTTCTACTAACACCTCAAAGATAGTTCTTAGTATGCAAGCCACAGTTCAGAGTGGACTCTTCAGCCTGGTAAAATGCATTCATAGAAACACATTGTTCTGCCCCTGCAAAACAAGTTTGTGGCTACGGTAGTGACTATAATTAAAAAGTTGCCAGATGCTTTATTATTTGCCCCATTTTTTTACAATCTGCATTTTTTATTGCCATGTTCTGATAAACTGGATTTACCTGTACTGAATTTTAAATCCTGAATTGCATTTTCCTTACTACTCATAACATTTCTTGTATCCTGAGCCAGGAAATAAATTTTAAAAGCTTGGCATCCATGATATTAAATGAATAACTAAGTTTGAAAATAATAAAAATGTAAGTACTTTGTGGAATACAATTCCCACAGGGTTTAATAGTTCTGCCGTAAAAAATTTAGCAGTGCACTGGGAAAGACACCAATACCGTGTTACTTATTTTTTCCCAATCATAATTAAATCTTTAATAATGTATTAGAAAACCAGTCATTGACTTGTCCAATAGCCTAAAGCAGAGAAATGTGCAGTTGGATGAATCTGTTTTGGCCTCCAATATCTCTTACAGTCTTAGGAATAGAGTTCTACATATGTGGTTGGAATAATTCACACATTATATAATACTGTATAATATCCCCACAAATAAGTTTAGGCTAAAATAGAGAGGAATTAGAACTTTATTCAGATTTCTTTTAATATGATTTTATACATTTGTCAGATTTCTACATTTCTTAAGAAATAGCACAAAACCACAAAAAAGATTAGTATAAAAGATGTTTGAGAATTAATCATAATGGCTCTATACTCCCATATACAATGTAGACATTGCAGCAGAGGCGGAGTAACGACACGGACACAAAGAGCTGGATTTAAAATGGGTCATTGTTATTAATTAAATTTGCATAAGTTATTCATTAAATTAGCATAAATTTAACTTTAACTCTAACAAGGACCCGCAGGGTCAAACAATTGCTTCCGGGGCGGAAAATGACGTCAAAAAAACTTCCGGGGCAACTTATGGGCGTAGCTCCATGCTGATCCAGGTGAAGGGCCCTGCCCTCACCTGGATCTCTGCCATGCACCTGCATGTGGGATGTCTCGCCGTCTAACCCCTACAAGGGGAAAGAAATGGGCGGGACCCAAAGACAGGTTCCCCCCAATTGCTCAGGCCGTTAGCACCATGAGCCTTTGGAGAGAACCTGTCAATCATCCCCAAAGATGGCCAATGGAGAACACGCAGTTGCTAAACACCACCCAGTTTTCCGCCCCTAACCTGCCTACCCAAGTGACCAGAGGTAAGCCAATTAGCCTAAACAGGGGGTGAAGCACCCCCTAACCGCATATCTGTCACCGCAGTGTGGAATAGGTGAAAAAATGGTCACAGAAAATACTGAGACCGCCAAAAATTCCTATTCGACCCCCCTAAGGGTGACCCACAGTGGCACACTGAAAGATAGGGAGGGCGGGTGGGTGTTCACTCTGTCGTCATCGGGGTGAAAAGGAGGCCCAAAGCCTGCGCAGCCCTTTTTATAGGGCTGGCAGGCTCCGCCCCCGATGACATCATCGACTATGGCCGATGCTCCCCAAAATGGCTGAGATCTCGCGAAATCTCACGAGATCTTGGCCCCCAAGATGGCGGCTACGCTGAGGGCCCTGTCTCCCTGGCCCTGCGGCAAATCCGGGCCGGGGAGTAAATTCACCGGCAGGGCAATACCACTTTGTAGCTTCCAAGAAAACCCTTCCCCTCTTTTCCCTCTGCCTCATACACTCAATTTAACATATGCAAATAGAGGTGAAGTCTATGCCATAGTTTTCTACCTCAGGGATAGTGTACATCTATATTCATCATCTCTCACCCAAAGCCTTATTTTCTGGTTCCCAGCGATGATTATGGCGTGCAAATAATTCAAATGATTGCTTCTTTTGCACCTTAGCCTGAGTTGTCAACATAGTCAAGGTTCACCTGTAATACTGCCCAAACTTAACATCTGGACACCTATAGTTATTGATCATTCATGGCTCAGTCTCCTTCCCTGTGCTACAGTTTTCTAGCCTTCAACATGTCAGGTTTTTAACACACTAAATCTTCCTTACTTGTCTAACTATTTGCTCCTTCCTTTGTTCTCCTTTTTTAAGAGTCATGCACAGTGCCTAGCTCTCTTTTTATTCATTTTATTTTACTTTATCATATTTTATTTTAATTCACTGCCCATCTTTCCACAAGGCAACTTTCACCATTATTATCTTCCTGCTGCACATAGAATTTTTACTATTACATTTATCGTGACATTCTATCATTGCATGTAGCTACATCTTTATTACATTCTGTCTCTGCTTCACCTCATTCACTGTTCTTTTCTGGTCTATTCTCTGATCACATGAAGTGTTAATACCACTTTATAATTCCCTAGTGAGACCACACTTGGAATATTGCTTTGGTCACCACAATATTAAAAAAGATGTTGAGATTCTTAAAAGAGCACAGAGAAGAGCAACAAAGATGATTGTTGGCGAGTGGGGCTAAAACATATGAAGAATAGCTGCAGGAATTGGGTATGTCTAATTCAAAGGTCTTCAAAGTTGGCAACTTTAAAACTTGTGAAATTCAACTCCCAGAATTATCCAGCTAGCACAGCTGTTCCGGTTGGATAATTCTGGGAGTTGAAGTCCACAAGTCTTAAAGTTGCCAAGTCTGGAGACCCCTGGTCTAGTTTAATGTAAGGAAGGACTGGTAGTGACATGAGAGTGTTCCAATATCTAAGGAGTTGCCACGAAAGAGATGAACCTGTTCTCCAAAGTGCCTGAAGGCAGGACAAGAAGTAATGGATGAAAACTAATGAAGGATAGAAGCAATCTAGCAATAAGGAGAAACTTCTCCTGGATTTAACACTGACAGTTAAAAAAAATGATCAATGGGATGACTTGCCTCTAGAAGTTGTGAATCGCTAGCACTGGAGGTTTTTAAGAAGATAATAGACAACCATTTATCTGAAATTACACAGAGTTTTTTACTTGAATAGGAGATTAGACTAAAGTCGTTTCTGTTATTCTGTTAGTTTTGTTAATTCTCATTCCCATCAAAACATGGCCCTCCATAATATTTTTGTTGCCCAATCTTCCTGACCTTTTTGGCTTTTCCTTACCTGCAAAATATTTATTACATATTTTATAATAGCTAAATCATATTGTCTGCCTCAAACTATTCTATCCTTTTTTAACTGACATACAATTCCACTAGATAATTTATGATCCTTGTTTCACATCCACATATTTTGCCCCTTTTCACTATCACTTGATCACCTCCAGAACCAGCTGCTACCGCACGAATCCCAGCAACCGATAAGGTCCCACAGAGCTGGCCTTCTTCGGGTCCCGTCGACTAAACAATGTCATTTGGCCGGCCCCAGGAGAAGAGCCTTCTCTGTTGCGGCCCCGGACCTCTGGAACTAACTCCCCCCGGAGATTAGAACTGCTCCCACCCTCCCTGTCTTTCGTAAACTACTCAAGACTTATTTATACCACCAGGCATGGGGGAGTTGAGATAGCTCTTCCCCCTAGGCCATTACAAGTGATGCATGGTATGTTTGTGTGTATGTTTGGTTTTATAATAGGGGTTTTTAGTTGTTTTTTATTATTGGATTGTACATGTTGTGTTTATTATTGTGGTTAGCCGTCCCGAGTCTGCGGAGAGGGGTGGCATACAAATCCAATAAATTATTATTATTATTATTATTATTATTATTATTATTATTATTATTTTTATTTTTATTATTTTTATTTTGCACATCTACCTATTTCACATCCAATCTTAATCCACGGGAAGGAAACCCTGAGCATCTCCAACAACAATGCCAAAACATACTCACAAAAGTATGCACACTGAATTATTATAATAAATTGGCACTGCAGTAAATATTTGCAGCTTTCTAACATGAGCTGTTCTGCTTAAGGCTGGTAGCCATCTAGTAATAAATTCCCATTCCACCCTTATTTAATTTCTAATTTCATTAACTACATATTGAGCATGCTCTGTTCTGTTTTGGCTATTATTGGGTGGAGGAAAGGATATTTTTGAACATATTTTGTACATTGTAAATATTGGGGGTTATCTAAATTTGTGACACATCTCTTTTGTTTCTCATTGACACCAGTTTGGCTTCAACACTAATGACATTTACAATTAAAGCATTATTTTTTTTATATAATATGTACAATATTCATTTTTGCAAGGTCCAGAGCAGCTTACATTAAAAAGTGAATTAAAACCTTTAAAACAATATTATTATTATTATTATTATTATTATTATTATTATTATTATTATTATATTATTATTATTAATTAGACTTGTATGCTGCCCTTCTCCGAAGACTCGTGGTGGATTGCTAAATATATACAGTAGTCAATTGCTAAATATGTTGCAAAAGTAAACCATAATGGCATTAAAACATAACCACAAAATTAAAATATGGTTGTCTGAACAAAGTAATTCATGAAGCAGTAACTATTGAAATAAAAAACAGTCCATAAAGTAGTGAAGCAAAGATGTGTTATTTGTGGGAAAACGCAAAAAAATTCTAGTGTTTTAGTTGAAATATCAGCCTCATCATTTATATTCATTTGGCAAATTCAAATTTAGTTCTGCTTAGAATAAATGCAGTTAGTAACTAACATAAATATCATTAATTTCAGGAAGTCTATTTAAGCTGGATTTTATTCATTTGTCATAGCCAGGTAATTAGGTTTCATACAGAAGAAAATGGTTCTTGAGGATTAATCTCAAATTAAAAGACAAAAACAAATTGTTTAGACTGATGGAAAGTCTTTGGATTTATTAAGGGAAATCTAAAATTTAGCCTTTGTAAATTCTTACTATATGAAATCATCCTTTTCAACAATATGGGAAGCAAAAAGTAGACTTCTAATTCATCCCTCCCTTCCTTCCTTTCCTTCCTTTCCTTCCTCCTTCTTTCCTTCCCTCCTTCCCTTCCTCTGGCTGCACATTTCACTAATGCCACTCTGAGATGCTATAAAAAAATAAAAAGAGAAATGATGATCAACTTAAAGACAAATTAGCTGATCAAGATATTGTACACTTAACAATGTATTACTGTTACATCTCAAATTCCTGGGCAAACAGCCACATTTTTTATGATTTTCTGACAAATGACTAGAGTCAGAGTCAAACTAAACTCAGGTGACAAGGTACTCCAGAGGGCAAGCGCAGCAATGGAAAGGCATTATTTCTGGGTTCTCTAAATACTTATTTATTTATTTTTATTTATTTATTGGATTTGTATGCTGCCCCTCTCCGTAGACTCGGGGCGGCTAACAACAGTGATAAAAACAGAATGCAAAAATCCAATACTAAAACAGCTAAAAACCCTTGTTATAAAACCAATCATGCATGCAAACATTCCATGCATAAATTGTAGAAGCCTAGGGGGAAAAGAATATCTTAGTTCCCCCATGCCTGAAGGCAGAGGTGGGTTTTGAGGAGCTTACGAAAGGCAAGGAGGGTGGGAGCTGTTCTAATCTCTGGGGGGAGTTGGTTCCAGAGGGCCGAGGCCGCCACAGAGAAGGCTCTTCCCCTGGGCCCCACCAAACAACATTGTTTAGTTGATGGGACCCGGAGAAGGCCCACCCTGTGGGACCTAACTGGTCGCTGGGATTTGTGTGGCAGAAGGCGGTCCCTGAGATAATCTGGCCCCGTGCCATGAAGGGCTTAATAGGTCATAACCAACATTTTGAATTGTGACTGGAAACTGATTGGCAACCAATGCAGACTGCGGAGTGTTGGTGTGATGTGGGCATATTTAGGGAAGCCCGTGATTGCTCTTGCAGCTGCATTCTGCACGATCTGAAGTTTCCGAACCCTTTTCAAAGGTAGCCCCATGTAGAGAGCATTACAGTAGTCGAGCCTCGAGGTGATGAGGGCATGAGTGACTGTGAGCAGTGACTCCTGATCCAGATAGGGCCACAACTGGTGCACCAAGCGAACCTGGGCAAATGCCCCCCTTGCCACAGCTGAAAGGGTAATGGATGGACAGATGGAATTGTCCTTCGGAGGCAAAACCCACAGCCACTCCGTCTTATCAGGGTTGAGTTTGAGTCTGTTGACACCCATCCAGACCCCAACAGCCTCCAGGCACCGGCACATCACTTCCACATCATACCCAGTTGTTATGCCATATAGGTGATGATCTGTAACTTGAAATGCACCTTGAATTGCCTATTGGAAGTCAGTGAAACATATAGAACAAAGGCATAGCATGTGCATAGCGAGGCACAACATATTTGTTTTGTTGCTTGTTTATCAAATTTATACTGCCCTGCTCACTGACCTGATTCTGGATGGAATAGAATAACATGAACAATTAAAAAAAACTAGTCTTAAAGAAGCATTGAAATAATTAATAAAATATGAATAAGATAATAGGAGAATACACTAAAATCTCACATAAAACACAACCATTTTATGGACGCCTCATATCCATGGGATTTTCCCATCCTGGAGAGAGGGAGGGAGGAAAGAAAGGGGAGGGAAGAGGGAGGGTGAGAGAAAAAAATGATTTTAAGGGATATGCAAGCTAATATCACCTTGGGGGTGGAGGGGTCTGATGTGCTAAACAGCAAGTGTATGGTAGAAAAGGTATCTTCTGGGTCCTATTAGATGTAACTCTTTTGGGGAATTGTAAAATGTCATGCGTACTGGACCTGATAGAATAGACAATGGAGAGGTAGTCCCATGCCATGCAGGGATT
Source organism: Erythrolamprus reginae (assembly GCF_031021105.1). Classification (NCBI taxonomy): domain Eukaryota; kingdom Metazoa; phylum Chordata; class Lepidosauria; order Squamata; family Dipsadidae; genus Erythrolamprus; species Erythrolamprus reginae. The sequence continues at coordinate 108,439,183 of NC_091952.1, read as the reverse complement.
TTAAAAAATCAAATAGAATAGAATAGAATAGAATAGAATAGAATTTTATTGGCCAAGTGTGATTGGACATACAAGGAATTTGTCTTGGTGCTTATGCTCTCAGCGTACATTAAAGAAAAAGATACATTTGTCAAGAATCATGTGGTACAACACTTAATGATTGTCATAGGGGTCAAAAAAGCAATGAAGAAATAATCAATATTAATAAAAATCTTAGGATACAAGCAACAAGATACAGTCATACAGTCTTAAGTGGGAGGAAAAGGATAATAGGAATGATGAGAAAAACTAGTAGAATCAAAGTGCAGATTTAGTAAAAAGTCTGAAAGTGTTGAGGGAATTATTTGTTTAGTAGAATGATGGTGTTTGGGGAGAAACTGTTCTTGTGTCTAGTTGTCTTGGTATGCAGTGCCAAGGTAGGGGAGGAGTTGAAAACAGTTTATGTCTAGGATGCGAAGGGTCAGTAAATATTTTCCCTGCCCTCTTTTTGACTCCTGCAGTATACAGGTCCTCAATGGAAGGCAGGTTGGCAGCAATTGTTTTTTTTCTGCAGTGCCTTTAATTTTACCTAAAAACAAACAAGCAATCAAGCAGAGATGTAATTTGTGTTGTTCAAGGGACACACCTCTGTACATTTTTCAGCTCTTTGCAAGCTTATGGATACTATTCAAGGGCAGCCCCATGTAGGGCAGCCACATTGCAGTAGTCCATTTGGGAGGTGATCAGAGCATGAGTAACTGTAATTATAGTCTCTTGATCTAGGTACACAACACAAAGCTACACAAAGGCCATCCTGGCCACAAGTGCCACTTGCTCTTGGCCTTGAGTTAGTTATTATTATCATCTAGTAACTGTGTATATGTGAAACACGACAATATTGATAATAGGTCATCCTATGCCCTTAAATTAGCTCACCAAGTGGCTCCATGTAGATGTTCAATTGGAAAAGAACATCAAACCCTGAGCAAGACAGACCATGAAGTAGACTTCTGCCTCACATAAACATTGACTGGAACCAACTGTGGAAGAAGGAGGAGAATCACTCTAATGCTAGAGTCCCAACTCCTAATGCCTGTAGCTGGTCTAGAAGAATATTATGAATGATGGTTCTAAAAATGGCCTGAAAAGGGCCAAAACCACCCTGAATAATGGGGTGAAAATGGGCAGAAAAACAGCCTGGAAAACAGCCTGAGTTTTTGGGCATTTTTCATGTTGTTTTCAGGACATTTACCAGCACTACGGCACCCACAAGGACAAGCTGACCAGTGTGCATGTACATGCTGCAAACCAGAAGAACAACTGGCGATGGCACAAGTGCCTATAGAGTTGACTCTGCATGCCACCTCTGGCATGTTTGCCATAGATTCGCCATCACAGTCCTAGGTTTTACCCTGCTGTCTTTTTAGAAAACATTAAAAAGTGTCCTATTTTGACCCATTTTGGGGAGTGAGTAGAGCACATTGCTATCATTTACAGTCATTTGCTAGATTTGATGATGTTTTCAATGGGGCACAGAAGATGGTTTTGTTTCTAGTTTTTTTTAATGTAACTTTTTCTTTTTGGTAAAACTACCTGCATTCCTTGTGAGATATAATAAACTCTGGTGGCCCAAATGAATGGAAATAATTCAGCAGCACAGCAGGCAATCAAGCAGGGATAAATCATTTGTAGGGTAGCTCAGTCTGTGTCATGAGTAATAAGAGGAGGCCTAATAAGCAACTTCTGAAGCCAAACAACATTGTAGTAGCTCCATATGATCACCATTGCATCTATAATGCAGCAGAAATAAAAACAGCAGTTCCCTTTGGCCACATACTGTTTTAGTTAAAGATACCCCAGGATTTTGCAGGATATTGGTATCAAATTCTTTTATTTATTTATTTTACCTTGGCTGTTCTCAAGTTTGTTTTCTTTTCCAGAAGAGAAACTAAATTACCAAAGTAAGAATGGAATTCCATTATTCCGATTAGTGACAATGATTTAGATCAGTATTTTTCAAACTTGGCAACTTTAAGATATATGCACTGAATATCCTTCTGGGTCCAGTTCCAAGTGGAGAAAAAGACATTGGAAGCATGGTGACTGCTTGGAAATATGGTTTAATTGGTGGACAGCAGGACCACATGGTCTGAGGTCCCAGGCAAAAGGGTGTCAAATGCCTCGAAGATATTGAAGAAGAAGAGAAGGAAAAAGCTGAAATGCTGAAAATGCCCTAATTTTATACCCTCTGTTGGGCCCACCTTAAGAGTTTCCTGTTTCTGTGTTAGAAATGTATCCCATTAGCTAATTAAATGTATCTCAGCTAACTAACTCTGTAGGCTATGTCTGTGTCCCAGGCTATTTTGAGTGCTGGCTGATACAATCTTCCCAGATGCCATTTCTTTCAGCTAGATATACGTCCAAAGATATTTCACCAGAAGAGCCCTTCACTCCTCCACTCGAAACAGAATACCTTACGAAAACAGACTAACTATCCTAGGTCTTGAAAGCTTAGAATTGCGGCGCCTAAAACACAATTTAAGTATTGCCCACAAGATCATATGCTGCAATGTCCTTCCAGTCAACGACTACTTCACCTTCAACTGCAACAACACAAGAGCATGCAACAGATTCAAACTTAATATTAACCGCTTCAAACTTGACTGTAAAAAATATGACTTTAACAATTGAGTCGTCGACGCGTGGAACTCATTACCAGACTCTATAGTGTCTACTCCCAACCCCCAACATTTCTCCCTTAGACTCTCCACGATTGACCTCTCCAGGTTCCTAAGAGGCCAGTAAGGGGCGTACATAAGTGCACTGATGTGCCTAACGTCCCCTGTCCAATTACCTTTCCTTTTCTCATATATCCTATATATTCTCTCCCTCTCATCCACTCCTCTTCTTTTTTACTTACTATCCCTATATATACTATTTAATGTCTAATTCATTCCATATGTATTGTATATTGGACAAAGAATAAATAAATAAATAAATAAATAGATGGGTCTGCCTGAAAGGGGTAGATCTTTGTTATGTAGAATAAACTGGTCCAGGATATTAACAAAGGAGAGGAGAATGAGTGAGCTGGGCCCATTCCTTGATGGCACATTTACAAAAGTGGGGGCTATTAGGAGTGAGCCTGTTTCCTGCCTAAAAACATGTTTCTCCTTTTCTTACCCAGGGATATTCTATATAATATTCTGCCTTTTTAATATTTCCTAAAATATTTTATTTCTCTAGGAGGGGGTTAGGTGCTAACTTCCTACATGACTTCAACTCCCATAATTACTTAGCCAATTGGAATTGAAGTTCATATATCTTAAAGTCGCCAAGTTTGGAAAAAACAACCGACTAATCTAGGTCAAGAAACATTCTAGTCTTCAGTATTTAAATTATATTTTATCTTTTGTTTTTACTTGATCTATATTTTTAATGTGTTTTTGTTTGCAATTCTGGTCAGTAACTGCAATAAATTCAATATTTCAATATCCATAGCTATCCCACTGAGTTTATGCAAATATGGTATCTTTTGTACATATCTGCTTTGAGGATTACCTAACAGAAAGTGCACTGGATAAAGAAGAAGAATCTTTAAAGACAAAGGGCAGAAAGAAGATGCTTCACACAGCACCTTGACATTCAGGAGAGATTGTGCTAATGATAGTAAGATGAGAGAGAGAGATGAAACAAGTAAAGGAATTGTTAAGAAAGGTGTGTGAGTAGGGTAGTTAATGATTCAACAGACAAATTTGACCTAAACAGGATAATCTTAAAATATAAAGTACCAATAATAGTTAAACAGAGCATTTTAAAAGATGAACAAAAAAGGACTTTCTGTGTTTCTTTGATGCCACTTTGCAATTTTAAATGTAAAGGAGAACAAGATGACTGACCACTGTGAAGAAAATTGGAAATTTACTTCCTGTCCCATGGGTGTCACAATTTACAACTGTAACACCTTATGACTATAATTCCAGGCTCAATTAACATCATAACTTGAATTCTATTTAAATATGGTGGTTGCCATTTTCTGCATAATAGCTTGCTAGCCAGCTAGTTTTATTCCTTTTTTGCTTATCACCAGCATTAAAATATCAATTTTTTGTCCCCAATTTTTTCTTTCTTTCTAGGGATGTAATCAATTGGTGTAACATCCTTGTTGTGACTACGGTATGGGTAGATTCATTTTCTGAGATAACTTGCAACTACCAATAATAAACCCTAATCTTAATCCAATTGGCAGGGGGAAAATTGTGCCATAGACAAAAAACTGAGTGCAGTTGAGAGAGAGCTTCTTAGAAGAAGACATTAAGTCACGGTGAGGACCTGGTTGGTTGGACACAGCAAATATCTTTTGTTAACCATGATTTGGAGATCAGCCGTTCTCATTCAGGCTATATGAAGATGATACAGCCTCTGAAATGGGAGAGGTAAATTTAAGTCTGGGTCTAAGAAAGACCAGCTTCTGGGAAACCTAAAAAGTTTTTTTCAGAAAAAAACACATTATTTTAAAAACCCTTTGTTCCCCTTACCCCCCCCCCCATTCCCCATCTTCTTTGCACTCTCTCTGCCCTGCCCCTCCCCCTTTTACCTTTTCTTTCCTTCCTCCCATTTCCCTTCCTGTCCTCCTCCCATGATCCTGACTTGCAATCTCATCCTCCATCTCACTCTGGTTCTAGAGTCATCTTAATAGCATGATGGGACCCGGGCAAAGCAGTGTCCTGGGGCCCCTACTACAGCTACTCACAGAAATAAAAATGCAAATTGTCAATAAAATTAAAACATATATTTGAAGTTAGTATTAATAAAAATGAAGTAAAATGTAATAAATATGTTGCTGTATTTATATGATACAAGGGTTAACATACGTACATAGATTAGTATGGGACTCCTATGCTTGTCGGGCCCATGGACAAGTACCCATCAGGCCCATGCATTAAGACAGTCCTGCCTATCCCTCAACCTCATCTTCCCCCTTTCACCCTCACCCTCACCCTAGTCCTAATCCTCACCCTCACCCTCACCCCCAGCCCCATCCTAAACCTAATCCAAACTCTTGTCCCAACTCTCTCTCTCTCTCTCTTGCACAGAAGGCATAGCTCTCATGCACAAGAGGTGGATTGCCTCTTATCGAAGTTCCACTAAGTGTTTAGATTAATAGTCTGCTGTTTGCTATCTAAAGTCAGGAATTGGAGACAAACTTTTTGTCTCGAAATCAACAGGACTGAATCTCACTGATTTTAGTGACACAACTTTGACAAACTTTAAATCCAGCCCATTCTTCTGTCACATTTAAACCCATCGAGTCTGCCCTTATACTATTTTTTCTATTTTATCTTAGGATGGATATATGTTTATCCCAGGCATGTTTAAATTCAGTTACTGTAGATTTACCAACCACGTCTGCTGGAAGTTTGTTCCAAGGATCTACTACTCTTTCGGTAAAATAATATTTTCTCATGTTGCTTTTGATCTTTTCCCCAACTAACTTCAGATTGTGTCCCCTTGTTCTTGTGTTCACTTTCCTATTAAAAACACTTCCCTCCTGAACCTTATTTAACCCTTTGACATATTTAAATGCTTCGATCATGTCCCCCTTTTTCCTTCTGTCCTCCAGACTATACAGATTGAGTTCATTAAGTCTTTCCTGATACGTTTTATGCCTAAGACCTTCCACCCTTTTTGAAGCCCGTCTTTGGACCCGTTCAATTTTGTCAATATCTTTTTGTAGGTGAGGTCTCCAGAATATTTTATGTATGAAGAAACCAGCAGTTTAGAAGCAAAGAGTTTATGAAGTTTAGTAGATTGTGTACAAACTATCTAAAGGATTTGTCAACATTATCTAAATGTAGATTTCACAGCTCTATAAAAAACACACACAACAACCACAGGATTAAGATTGTCATTGATCCAGTTGGCAGGGCGTAATTCTAAATTTGAAGAGATTTTCTGGCCAAACAATGATCCAATATAGGTTTAGCCTCAAGGTAAAGAACTATCAATATAATGACTGGGACCAGGAACAACAGACAATTGGACAAAGTAAACAGATATAATAACTTCCTAGCTATGGTGACACATATTGTATTTCTATTTAAATTGAAATGTTAGAGCTTCAGAATTTAATAATTCATATAAATTGAATTATGCAACTCTATGTTGCAGGAAAAAATATTAAATAAATACCTATGATAATATTGGGTTCACAAGAAAACAAAATTCTTTCTAAACAGACGTCAAATAAGCAAAAAGTGGCTGATTGGTAATTTGATTCCAGCCTGAAGACTGGGTGGTTTATGATTTCACTTCTAGCAGAGTTGATCTTTATACATTTTTTTTTTAAAAAATAGTTATTTCAAACTTAGGGTGGGGTGGGGGATTCCATTTCCAAATACACACACACACACACACACACACACACAAATATACACCTGTTTATATTTAGATAGATATTTCATATAACAAAGTAGCATGAGTAATATGCCTTGTAAAATAAATAATTGCATAACAAGTTGACATAAACACACATATATATATGCATACATACTGTTCTGTCTGGGTCCCCCCAGACGCCAACACCAACTAAAAAGAGTATCCAGACACACTGGTAAAAAGCAAAGGCAGTTTATATATTTGAAAGCAAACACAGGTAACAAAAACTGTTCTTACAGACAGGAACGTTATGAAGCTTCACAGAGGTTTCACGATGGCCAGGCAATAAAACAGGATTCTTGCTGGCAAAAACAACACTGGAGGTAATAAAACCCACACCTCCCCCAAGTCTTCAGCCTTCGAAGCCACAAGCCAGGATCAGAGACGCCAAGAATCGAAGCAAGGTCACAGGACTCCCAATTGATAACTCTCCACAATACAGTAAGGGCGGGCCTGCATTTTCAACCCTGCTGAGGAGAACCATACCCAAACCCAGCTGTTACCAATTCAGGGATGGAAATACCTTGCTAATTGGCCCCTTCTTTGGGCTGCCCGTCTCTGCCTCATATCTATGATAGCCTGGGCGTCTTCATTTAATGAATCCAGGCTACTCACTGGGGAGAGCCCCCCCCCGGGGTCTCAGGCTGCTCTCCCTCCTCCTCTTCCTCTTCTGCCTGGTCCTCCCACTCCTGTTCATCGTCCTCCCCCTCTGAGCATGGATCCGGCAGAGTTCCAGCCGTTCCCTGAGGAGCCTCAGGCTGAATCACAACACATAAAGACAGAGATCTTTATATTTAGATGGATGGATGGATGGCGAGAGAGAAAGAGAGAGAGACAGACAGACAGACAGAAAGACAGACACTGTAGATAGACAGACCCATTATATACTTCGTATGACAAAGTAGCATGAGTAATATATCTTATAAAATAAATTGAATGACATGTTGACATGACGTCCTACCTGACATGAAATTATACACATACGCATATCTATATATGCATACACACAAAAAAATAATTCCTGTCATGCAGGTTTGCTCCTAAGCCAGCACAATCCTTCCTCTTGTTTATTTGTCAAACTTAATATAAGGGAATCTTTGACAAGTCAAGGATCAAGAGACCTTGTGTTTTGGTATCCTATATTTGGCACCTGAGTCTGAGAATGACAAGGTTGGAGAGGATATGGAGTCAGAGGCTGAAAACCAATCAGAGACTGTTGTACCTCCAGAGGTGCTCTTGAGTGACTCAGGAGATGATGCAGAGCCCCTTCTAATGCAAGGGAGTGCAGAAGTATTAGCAGACAAGAATATTTGAGGAGGAAGAGATCTCTGCGTGAATAGCTCTATAGAACACTTTGCCATACCTTGTGGCTATATAAAGGGGAGGTCTTGTGATGAGCTCTTTGTGATCATCAATGTTCGACAACAGATGGCTTCAACATGGTGATTGAGAACTCTTTCTACTAAAATAAAGCATGTGAAAACTGCAATTTGCCTTTCCAGGATTCCTGCCAAAGTACTTTGAGTGTGGTGATTAAAGACTGCCTCTAAAGACAACATTTTAATGACTTTTTGGCTTCCCGCCTGAGACTATGATAGTAGCCACTAATTGGTCATGGAATGCTACCCAGCATTCTCTTTTATCTCTTGCTACAGTTAACTATTGCTGCTATGATTTATTTATAAAAATATATGCTAACTTTTGATAATCTGGTTGTGTGTGGACCAAATTCTTGGTGGCTTCTAGCTTAGACAGAACAATACTATGATAAAGTTGTATAAAATTTAGCATCTAATATTTTTAAGCTTCAAAACACATCCAAATTTATCTTTAATTTCAGCATGTTTGCAAGAAGAATGGAATACTGTGAATGGCTGAAGGCTAATGAAAGATTAAATTAGAAATGTCATAAAAATAATGCTGGTCTTCAAGATTTCCTCATAAGTTAAATTTGCTAATTGGCAAACAGAGGGTTAGAGGAAATCTGCAAAGAAGGTTTTTGAAATGAAGCTTGAGTAAATCTTTTGACTCTCTATGGATTCTTAGCATGAATCATAGCTTTCTTCCCACAGCTAAATGCAAATCATGGAGGATGAGTGTATCTATTTGCTGAACACAGCATAGGCAAAATATGAACTATTTTCCATCCCCTAGTCCAGACCACAATCTCCTGCCATCCACAACTGATGTAAATTGTAAATTGTAATAAAGAAAAGGGGGAAAAGCCATGAAAAAATGATATTGGTCTATTAAAGTTATAGAACAAAGTAATTAACCTGGTGTCCTCCAGCTGCACTGAAGAAAATTCCCAGTAAACTTTGCTATGAGCCATGATGGCTACAATTGATAACAACTGAAACATTCAAATATCAATTTCCCATAGTCTACAATTTCAGTCTGTTTTGCTGTTTTCATTCTTGGGGGTTCTGGTTGCAAACCATCAGCAGAAGATGTAAAATTACATTGGTGTACACCTAAAAAAGATTTACCTTTCATAGAAATGTTATTGCCAAGCTTTAAACTAATTATTAACTGCAGAATTATATGCACTTGAAAATATCTCAAAATATAATCTGATACAAAATAAGTAAAGTATCTTAACTTGCTTAAGGAACATTAACAGATATTATGACTCTGAATTTGTGGCCAAAAGTGCTCAATTTTGTCCATCAATCAATTGAGGATATTGATAATTTGCATGCCAGTGATTCATAGTGTCTCTTAGCCTTTGCTATGGCAATAAAATGTGTCTTCATTAGTGATATATTGTCACAATAATGGCTGGGTGGTGCTATAAATTGCTTGTAAAGAAATGCTTATGTAGTTGCCTTTTCACATTTGAATGCATCTCAAAATTAGAGAAGAGTAGCTTAAATACATATTCAAATGTATTCTTTGTATCCCTGTCATCTATAATTTTGACAAAAGGCCTACAAATGTGGGAATTTTCTGAAATGTAGCCTGATTTTCAGTTTGACTTCCAGAATTTTAAATCTTGGAAATAAGAGAATAGGTATTGTGTCATATTGTGATATAAGCAAGGCATTTCATTTTATATATCAGGTATAAGGACTTTCATATTGATTTTAAGATTCTTAATCTGTGTGATTCTATTATAAAATGTACAATCTCATTATCCACCCCCCCATCTCCATAATAAATATTAATGATTTAGGGTTGGGTAAGAAATAAAAATATATTTTTGTTGTATTTTAATCAATCTATGATATAATAATATAGAAATCATGCAATATACAGTACATCTCACTAAAACCCATGTTTTAATGAGGTGAATAAGCATCCTTATTTTTGCTTAATTACTGAAATCTGGGTTTGAAGACAGCTATTTTCATAGATATAGAATCAAAATCACCTGAAATATTAGTACCACTTTATAAATTGTTAGTAACACCACACATGGAACACCACACTGTATCCAGTTTTAATCACATTACAAAAAAGAGACACTTTGGAAAGATTTTGGGGGGGAAAGTGCAAAGAGCAACTAAGGTCCTAGAGACAAAATCATATGAAGAATGGTTGCAAGAATTAGGTAAGGCCAGTCCAGAGAAAAGAAGGACTATGGGTGACATGATAGCAACATACCAGGTTTGAAGGGCTGACACAAAGAAGACTGCGTCAACGTATCTTACAAAACACCAGAAGGTAAGACAAGAAATAAATGAATAGAAACAAGAACCAATTAAAGAGAAACTTCTTAACAGTGAGGATAATTAAGTAGCAGAACAACTTGCTTTCAGAAGTTGTATGTGCTTCTTTACTGGAGGTTTTTAAGAAAAGACTAGACAGCCGTCTATCTAAATTGATAGAGGGTTTCCTGCTTGAGGAGGGGTTTGGACTGGAAGACCTCCAAGGTCCCTTCTGGATCTATTCTGATTGGTTGATCCTTTCATTAAATTTGGGGGGAGAGAGGGAAAGTGTTCTGCCCAAGGACCAAGGCCCCAAATAATTATGCACAGTTTGTTATTGTAATTAACACAAAGTCTCCAATAATTTCTCAGGAGTGTAAAAAGCAAAAGAAAAGGAACAACTTAGTTTATTCACAATTCCCAGCTGTTAATAGCCTATTTTAACAGCTGGCCAAAGTCCAAAAGAAAATTGGCAAGTCTTACTGTGCTTAGAACAAGTCCTCAAACTGGCAAATGCAAGATTCTTGCTGGAATGCAAATGCAGAAGTCAAGAGTTAGAAGCAACATCCAAACCACCAATGCAAGAAACAAAATCCAAACTGGAATGCAAGCTGAAACCACAGAAGTCAAGGTTCAGAAGCTACATTGTTCCCTGAAACTAAGCTCAGTGTCATTAGGATTTAAGTAGTCTAAGGGCATGGCCAATTAACCTGCAGCTCTACTCTCGAGGAGACCTCCTTCTGCATAGCTACTCTTGGCTACTAACAGTGCTGGATGCCCTAGCATTGAGAAGAAGAGGCTTCTCCTCTTCTTTTGTATCACTCATGTGCCCCTCCTAACTTTCAGACTCAGGTGCCAGGTGCATGGGCTGATGGTACTGCACCACAACCAACTCTTGGTCCTCAGGATCTATGACCAGATGCATGGGACGCAGGCAGGCCCCAACAAGATCTGCCCACGTTTCACCAACACTCCTCAGCATGCACTGGTTGCTGATCAGTTTCCGGTCACAATTCAAAGTGTTGGTAATGACCTATAAAGCCCTACATGGCATCGAACCAGAATATTTCCGGGACCGCCTTCTGCCGCACGAATCCCAGTGGCCAATCAGGTCCCACAGAGTTGGCCTTCTCCGGGTCCCATCGACTAAACCATGCCATCTGGCAGGACCCAGGGGAAGAGCATTCTATGTGGCGGCCCTGGCCCTCTGGAACCAACTCCCTCCGGAGATTTGAATTGCCCCTACTCTTCCTGCCTTCCGCAAGATGTTGAAGATCTATCTATGTCACCAGGCATGGGGAAAATAACTATCTCTTCCCTCCTCCCACCTTTTTTTCCTGACTGTAATACATGAGAATGGTGTGATTGTGCAGTAATGATTGTTTTTAATATATATGGATTTTAAATTTTGTTTTTAATTTTTATTGGATTTGTACTCTGTATATTGTATTGTTGTTGTTGTGAGCCAACCCGAGTCTTCAAAGAGGGGCAGCATACAAATCTAATAAATGATATTAATAATAATAATAATAATAATAATAATAATAACTACTACAACAACAACAGAAATATATTTCTTTGCCTTAATCAACTTCTTCTACACTGCTGTTAATTTGCTACAGCTTGAAAAGCACTGGCAAGTTGAAAAGTGCTGTGTTCACAACTAACTTAATCCAGGGCTGGGTTCCAATTTACCTCGTTGCCAGTTCGTTTCCTTCCACACCATATGAGCATGCCTCATAGGCACACACCTGCGCAGTACAAAAAAATAAAAATAAAAAGGCAAAAACAAGATGGTAACCACATGCACAGTGCCAAAAACTCAACTTCTATGTATGCTCAGAAGAAGCTTTTAATTTTTTTTTCAAAAAGTGGAAAAACTTTTTTAAAAAGAAAAAAAGCCAAAAAAAGAGAAAAGGTGACTGCATGCACAGTACCAGAAACTTTGCTTCTGAGCATGCTCAGAAGAAAAAAAGAGAAAAAGACACAAATAACATTCAAAAAAAAGATGTCGGCACTCAAAGACTGGCACCGACCAAACCAGGTCAATCATCGGTTCAGGTGAACCAGTCTGAACCAGGAAGAACCCACCCCTGCCTTAATCCTAATTTACTTCCCTTCCAGCTTGCTAAATCCATTACTACCATTTCAGATAGATGGCATTTTTTTTTAATGGAAAGTGAATATCAGGTCAGATGGTCACAACTTTGCACAAAAATTTTATGTGTTTTGGGGAGGGGAGGGAGGATGGGAGGGGGAGGGAGGGAGTGTAGGAGGGAGGGAGGGAGGAAGGTGTTTCATATAGTTTATAACTCAGCATTTTGAATAAAATTGGTAAGTCTGCTCAGGAAAGAAAAAGACTCTTTCTAACAATCTGCCATCTCTTGCAAGGTTCATAATCCACATTCAGGAAAGATATCCTAACTAATAAAATTTTAAAAGCAATACATCTATTGTGGGTATTACCTTATCTTGGCAACCTAAAATGTTTAATTTAATTTTAATTTAAATCTAAGAACGGTTGTGATTTCCATTCATATATGCATTATGCTAACTTTTGTATCCATCTGTGAACTAAAAGATAAATGCTCAAAAATTCTCATTTGAATAGGCATAATTTGAACATCTAAAAATGAGCATTTATAAACCTTGTTTAATCATTGTTTTGAGATAAGAACTGCCTTTCAGTATCCAGAAAAGTGCACAAACCTGAGAATAGTTATCCTCCCATCAGCATATTTTGATACTCTCTGCATTGTTAACATGTCAACTTTTATTAATATTTAGACTTCAAGGAATGTAATCCATGGGCTTCTTGGAAGAATGGAGGCCACAACTATTGAACTGATTGCTAGAATATGGATCATTAAAAAATTCTACAATAAAATTACGCTGTGTAATACAGCCTAGGTTTCACTCAAAATCCACATTAAGAATATTTTAAGAGGCAGGCATATTAATATAATAACCCAAATGGTTTTTTCTCCCTATCAGGCCATTAATGTAGCAAGAAAGCAAAAATATTTGAATAGTTCCGAGAGAAATTCTTTTTCCATCAAAGATCCCAAAATTTGATTATCTGTATTTAAAATGCAATCCAGACTGGAAATAAGGCAGAGCCAATGATTTACCGCCAGCAAGATTTGCTGTGGTGCCGGGGAAACGCGGTCCCCGGCGTAGCCGCCATTTTATTGGGCTGGGATCTCGCAATATTTTGTGAGATCCAGGCCAGGCTCGGCATCGGCACAAGCCCACCAGCCCTTTATAAAGGGCTGTGCCAGCTTGGGGCCTCCTTTTCACCCGAGGCAACGAGCAGGCGAACACCTGCCTGCCCTCCCTATCTTTCAGTGTGCTACATGGGTCGCCCTTAGGGGGCCGAAGAGGAAATTTTTGCGGTCTCGGCATTTTACCTGGGACCGTTTTTTCACCTATTCTATACTGCAGTGCGGGATGGGTGGTTAGGGGGTATCTCGTTATTGATTAGTTCAAATTGGCTTACCTTTGGTCATTGGGTTGGCAGGTTAGTGGCAGAAATTGGGAGGTGGTTAGCAAAAAGTCACAGCTTTAAAGAATTTTATATGTGGCATGCCAGAAGAATAAATGCACTATTTAAGCAACTTGCTGAGGCTTGATTACTGTTTCTGTTGTGAACAGCTTTAATTGAATCATGAAATGACTGAAAACCTTTCATGAATGGCTAAATACTCTCTCTTGCTGTTTATTCAGACTCACAAATCTAGGACTAGAAATCTAGGACTAGCTATTTTTAACACCTTTATATATATTTACTCATGCTGGGCAATCTTACTTTACTGCAATAAAAGAAAAAAATCACTACCTTTCATTTCAGACATACTAATGAGTTAAGGATAGAAAAAATATTTTGATGCTAAGACATATCAATACAGTATTCCAAAGCATTCATTTCAAACATAAATTTTATGATGCATTTTTTTTAAAAATCCTCAAATATATATAGTTACCTAGGAAACCTTGATCCCCCCCCCCCCCATCTTGGAAAGGAACACTTAAAAATATAGGAATCCAGCATCTTATTTCAATTTCTTGGACAGCTAGCCTCTTGAAGTATCTTCAAGAACTTTTAGAGTTGTAACCCTTAGCTTCCAAAAGACAGATCTTTTATGACATTTCCTGTTAAAAGGAGGGTAAGAAAAGACATTCTGATTTTTTTTCATGGCTTTTAATTTGATGAATTTGGTTATTAAGTCCTGCAAAAAAATCCCACCCATGACTGCTACTAATAATCATAATATCAATCATAAATTTATGTCTACCCAACACAGAAGACACACACTCACATACAGGCCCACAATGTTGAGTATATTTTCTTTCCAATATATGTATGTTACAAATATCATCTGTTTTGAGTTCAAGAAACAGGGCTGAGAGAGAGAGGAGAGGGGGGGAGAAAGGAGAGAGGGAGGGAGGGAGGGAAGGGGAGAGAGAGAGAGAGAGAATGAATACTGTATGGAGAGTTTTCTTCTCAATATATGTATCTTACAAATAAAATACAAATACCATCAAGATAAGAACAGAATATATAACATGTAACAAGTTGCCATATAGCGAATGTATTAAAGAATTCTGAGTTGAGAGAGAAGATAAAGGCAGCATACTAGGACCAACACTCTTCATACTCTTTATAAATGACCTTTGCGATCACATTGCAAGCAACTGCATTCTCTAAGCCAATGGTGTAAAACTCTTCAACACCACTGATAACACTGCTACTCTCCAAAAAGACCTTGACTTTGTGTCAGAATGGTCAAACATCTGGCAACTCCAAAACTCAACCAACAAATGCTCTGTCCTACATATTGGCAAAAAGAATCAAAACACCAAATACAAGCTGAATATACAAGATCTTGCAGACAACCCTCACTCTATAAAAGACCTTGGAATACTCATATAAAATGATCTAAGTGCCAAAGCCCATTGCAACATCATCACCAAAAAGGCTTCAAGAGTTATTAACCTAATCTTACGTAACTTTTTCTCACTACAAGAGCATACAAAACTTTCACTAGACCAATCCTTGAATATAGCTCATTTGTCTGAAACCCACACCGCATTTCAGACATACTGTAAATACATTAGAAAGTGTCCAAAGTATCCAAAGATACTTTACTAGAAGAGCCCTCTGCTCCTTTACTCACAGCAGAATATCTTACACAATCAGACTTGAAATCCTAGGCTTAGAAAGTTTAGAACTACATCACCTTTGATGTGACCTAAGCATAGCTCATTAAATCATCTGCTATAATGTCCTTCCTATCAACAATTACTTCAGCTTCAGCCACAAACGCAAAGTAAACTGCTCCAAACTTCTGTAGGAAATATGACTTCAACAACTGAGCAATTAATGCCTGGACCTCACTACCTAACTCTGTAGTTTCATCCCCAAATCCCCAAAACGTTACCCTTTGACTATCTACTGTTGACCTCACTCAATTCCTGAAAGTTCAGTAAGGGGAATGCATAAGTGTACCAGCATGCCTACTGTCCCAGTCCTAAGGTTTCCCTCTTATTAGTACCAATCTCATGTATACAAACAGGGTTATATCTATGTGTACTACCAATACGTACTTGACAAAATAAATAAATAAAATAAAATCAGATCCAGAACAACACAGGAAGCCACCACCAATCACCCTCACCAGACCCAAACCCATACCCACCCCACAGACAAAATATCACGCAGAAGCCAAACAACGGTGGCGCCTCCAACTGCTGCACCCCACTTGGATGCACACACACAAAGCAAACTCACACATGCCATAGACACATAGCCAGACCACAAACTCAGAGCCAAACCAAAATCTGGGATGTTACACCATAGACATCCATTACAAAACAGCTAACTAGTTTGCATGCATCAACTACAACAACTACTCAGGATGTCACCCCAATCTGCAAACATCAACTAATCTGCATCTATCAACTGTATTAATTACTCAAGGTGTCACCCCACCAATTAATCAGGAGATTTCAACACAGCTGACCCAGCCACTTGCAGCAGCTGAGCTAGTACTCCACACCCACCCACCAGTATTTATAGAGGAATGGCAGCTCAGACCACACTTTTTTTTGCCCAAGCACAAAGCCAAAAGCACCAGCCTGAAGATGACAAGTGGGACCTCATTGAAATGTCACCAGGATTCTATCAACCTTAAATGGGAAAAGACCTGAATATGCCAAGACATACATACCTATACCTGTAAAAATCTATGAATGTGTGTGTGTGTGTGTGTGTGTGTGTGTGTAAAACATATTTTTGCTGATAACAAAAAGGAAGGGAGATTAGCATAGATCTATTTTGAGCTTATTTGTTCTCGTCAGCCAGCCATACCTTTACTGGGATTTGAACCTGCAGCCTCTGCCTTGTTAGGCTTTAGCCTCTAGACTACAGGCTTGCATCCTTGTCAGCTTGTACCAGGGACAAAAAGTCACACACACACACATACACCAAACCCACCTCTTCTTCTTCAGTTGGACGGAACAAAAAAGGGTACTTTGATGAGCTTTTTCTAGATAAGAGTGAAATTTATTTGGTAGATGGCTATGGGCTTCTTGCGAATTCCTATACTTTCTCTCAAGACCTGCATTTTCCTGGCTCCCCTGGTTAAATTACAAGGGAAGGGATGAGTGATCTCTTCCAAATCTCAGTAAATTATCCCCAAACCAGCAGCATAATAACACTATTTGCATTTAAGACTTACAACTTCAGCAGCATTAGCAACTGATATACATGTATGAGAAAAGAGTGCATATACATATATATGTGCACATTCATTTGCTTGTAAAAACAGAAGAAATTTACCTACCTTCTGATAATCAGGCATGCAGTTGTAAGATAGTGTCACTTCTGTTTACACAGAAATCACAGTTAGAGTCCATCATGATTTAATTAGCTACTCCCAGATTCCATTCCTTCCCTATATACTGCCATAAAATCTAAGCCAATAACAACAAGGATATGGCCAGTAATTTTTACTATATTGTCTAAATTGGGTTGAAAAAATAACTACCTAACATCAAACTGCAAGCTTAAAACAATACTGCTCAAAATGCTACCGGCTTTTTTTCCTCCCAAACTCAAAACTCAAAACAGAAATAACACTTCAAACTGAAAACATATTGTGCTCAAAATCTTTTGCACCTTCCTATTTGGTGGCAAAGCCTAAAAATCTTTTTTCTTTTGTTTTAAGTGTATCTTGACACTATTTAAATTTCAAAACTTTTTATCATTTGGTATAAAATTATACATGTACATTAATACATGTATAACTACCTTGGGGAGACATGATCTCTAAAGTCATCTAATAAACATATTGATTCTGTGCTCCTTCTGGACTTTTTTCCCAGTCGCTATTTGTGTTTTTTTCGTTTTAAAAAAAGGCCAAGGAGGTGATGGTGATGGTGGCTCACACATAACCAATATGTTACAGAGAACAAATACGTTTATTTCCTTTCATTGTTTGGGAGTTAACAAAGCCAACAGAATACTGTAGCTAACACTTCTTGATCCTCTTGTTTATCTTAACAGTCTCCTTGTTGTTGTCCTTAACACTTCTGTTGTAAAGTTCCAAGGTCTGCTTGTTTTTTCAGTGCACTCTTGTAGGCCACCCAGCAAAGCTATCCATGTGTGGTGCGACAAGGGATTTGTCACAAAGGCTGCCATTGATTTGGAATGAAAGACAGCAGCTGCACCAAGGACACAGAGTTGCTTTCTATACCTAAGGGAAGACTTTGAACATGAGCTTTCCCAACCCATACCAGCACCCTAACCACGGCACTTTTGATATACAAGCTTATTAGTTTACAGTATAGTCTATGGTGACTGAAGAAGTAGGTATTCTTAAAATAATGATCTTTTGGCATTCATATATAATAATGTAGTGGGGGGGGGGTGCAGTTAAAAACACCAGCAGTTAAAAACACTGAGCTTGTCACCTGGAAAGTTGACAGCTCAGGTTTGAGAACAAGCACTGAATGATGGAGTTTGCTGTTTCACCTCCTGTCCACCTAGCAGTTCAAAAGCATGCAAATACAAGTAGAAAAATAAGTACTATTTTGGTGGCAGGGTAACAGTGTTCCATGCACCTCAACATATGCTGTCCACGTGGCCATGAAAATGTCTTTGGAGAACACTGCTGCCCTCAGTTATAAAACAGATATAACCACTGTCCCCTCAAGTCAGACATAAATGGATAGAGAAAACATTGATATGAGGGTCACCTAGAAAGTAATACACCATTTTTTTTCTCAGGCTACAGTAATGGTACGAATGCAAAACTTTAGGTATACATAATTTGAATTATCAGGAGTGTGTGTGTAAATTTTGCATTTCTTCAGACAGATGGCATAGCTGCAGCAGTGTTTTGAAATGGTGTCTGTAAGTGATGTATATTACAAGCAACATATCGTCATTGAATTTCTCACTGTGGAGAAAGAAATTGATGGAAATATTCACAAACATTTGTGTACAGTTTATGGAGAATCTGCAGTCAACAGAAAAATGGTTAGTCACTGGGCACGGAGGGAGAGGCCATTAGAAAATGATTCGGAAGTGCAGAAATAGCTTTTTGACCAGAACAAGGAGTGGTACCAACA
This sequence comes from Erythrolamprus reginae, assembly GCF_031021105.1. NCBI lineage: Eukaryota > Metazoa > Chordata > Lepidosauria > Squamata > Dipsadidae > Erythrolamprus > Erythrolamprus reginae. The sequence continues at coordinate 108,420,482 of NC_091952.1, read as the reverse complement.
GGGCATACACATCCTGGTGTCTCGCTGGAGGAAGGCCATAGAACGGGATGGAGATTATGTGGAAAAATAGGGAGTGTAGAAGAAACATCATTCTTTCTTATGTGTAAGTTTCATTGTGTTCAATAAATAATTGTTGAAGAAAAAAAAATGTGGTGCATTACTTTCTGGGCAACCCTCGTACAATATAATAATGTAGATTATATTTAATGTATATTGCTCCAATTTTTGTGTGTGTGTAGTTATTAGGCTCCTCTTTACTGTGATTTTTTAAAAAGATATGTAACAGCCATCAAAAAGGTCCCATCTTAGATTTGTAACAAGTGATAATATTCAAATACAAGTTTGCCTGGCATTTATTTTCACTGATGGGGAAAAAAATAAGCAGTTTCATATGCAGAAAGTGTTTCTTCAGAAGTAAGCATTAATATTCACTACAAAATTCCCAAGGTATTTTCAAACTGCTCTTAGAGTTGGAACTTAACACAAAGTCAAATTTTCAAGGCAAAAAAATCCAGCATTCACTATTTTACACATGACTTTCTGAAGCAAATATTAAAATTACAATTCTTCAGGCTGTTAAATTTTGGGGGCTTCATGAAATAGGAAATGAAATCACGGTGCCAAATACAGCCCACTTTTAACTAAGCCTATACTTTATACTTCATTCATAAAACCCACCTTTTAGAATAATATTATATCAGTTAAAATGATATAATAACAATATGAATCTGGTCATGCTATCCAATGGAGGCAAAATACAACACAAACCTCAAAGGCAATTAAAGAAGTGTACAGCCCAAGAAAACTGAAATAAAGCAAGCACTTTTCTTTTCTTAATTATTAATTTTTTTTTCTTCTCAAATGCCAATCACAGTGGAATCGGTGGAGCTTAAATTGGTTGCAATCAGGTTGTGTCATTGAATCATTTGAGTGGAATAACCTAAGCTTCACTAACAATTCTTAGTCTGCTGTTATAAAACAAAACTTAGTTTTTTTATTTCAATTGCAAAGTTATTAGAATAAACATTATTTCTTTCAAGGAAAGCAAAATTGTATATTTGAAAAAAAAAATGCCTGAATTGTTTAAGCTTTAAAATTTGATAGACAGAGGAGGAAAAAATTAGGACTAAGATGCATACTTTATGATATTTTTGAATGAATGTGTTGGGCAGTTCTTTGCACATGTCAACCAGGCATTGGGACAATAATGGTATATTCTGAGATGTTTCATCTCCCTCTGACATTTATCATTTCTTCCATTATTTTCATATGAAAATGACGGCGCCGGACTTACCCGGCAGGAGGCTTTGCTGGAGGGACCGGGAGACACCGGACCCTCATGGCGGCCGCCATCTTGGATCCCGAGCGAAGTCTCGCGTGATGAGACTTCGCTCGGGATTTTTCGGGCCTGAATGGCCCGGCTGCTGATTGGTCCGGGTGGGGCCTGCTTGCCCTATATAAGGGCGAGCAGGCCCGAGGTTCAGCCTTTTCGCCCGGACAGCAGCCACGAGCAGACACCCGCCCACCCGCCCTATTTTGCAGTGTGCTTAGGGGTCGCCCTTAGGGGGCCGAATGGGAATTTTTTGCAGTTCTGCCTCTTAGCCGGGCTGTTTTTTTGCCCATTCCACACTGGGGAGATGGATGTGCGGTTAGGGGGTGCTTGCATTTTATTAGGTTAATTGGCTTACCTTTGGTCATTTGGGTAGGCAGGTTAGGGGCGGAAAACTGGGGGGTGGTTTAGCAACCGTGCGTTCTCCCTTGGGCATTTTTGGGAATGATTGACAGGTTCTCTGCAAGCTCATGGAGGGAGCGACTGCCTGAGCAGCTGGGGGGAACCTGTCTTTGGGTCCTGCACCTTTAAATTCCTGGATTGGGGTTAGCCGGTGGGACCCCCCTCATGCAAAGCATGGCAGGGTCGCAGGTGATGGAGTGGTCCCTCACCTGGACTTGCATCGAGATATGCCCATGAGTTGCCCAGGAAGTTTTTTGCCCTAACGTCATTTCCGCCCCGGAAGTATTTGTTTGACCCTGCAGGTCCAGTTCCGGATCATAGTTGATTATGCTAATATATGAAAATTTAATGAATAAGTTATGCAAATTTATATTAATAAAAATGACCCAGTTTAAATCCAGCTCTTGTGTCCGTGTCGTTACTCCGTCTCTCCAGCAATAGTATGTGATTGCTCTTTCAGTATCTTACATTTAAGGCTTCTAATCCATCTACTATCCTTCTGAGTATAAGATTTTTGTCAATGGATTCCCATCCTACTTTTGTAACCTTGTGAATGTTGGCTGTCCTAAAGTCTACTATATATATATGTGTGTGATTATGTTTGCATTTCTCTTTCTATAGTATATTGAATTCCAAGAATTTCCTTTGCCTGACTGGGTAATATTTTGCTCTTCTATGCTAATTCAGTGGTAGAATTTTGTCTACACCTTTTAATTTTTTATCCAGGTCTAGTGTTGAATGATTAATCTTAGAGCAGAGAGTTTCAGATTCCTATTCAATTGTGTGGTTCATAGAATATTTTTGATTAAGGCTAATAAGAGCTAGGCTTTAAAAATCTGGAAAATTACTACATGACTGAATAGAGATAATGAAATTCTAAACTTACCATCATCTACTCATTTGTAGCTCACATGTGGCAACACTACTGTTAAAGTGGTTACCAATCTTCTTCAAGTCTGATTTGTGAAGATAAAAATGGAGTAGTAATGGTATGCTCAGTGATTGATATTGGTAAATGAGAGAATAAAAATACACCCTGTACTGACCTCTTTTGAAAGATAACCAGGATTTTTATGGAGTACCCACTAATGAATCCTTATTTTACATTATACAATGGCTCTAACGTAACTTGAGAATCACCTGCAAAATATTTGCTTTGCATATAAAACAATTTGATGAATGCTTTGAAATTACCTCAATGTAATTATGTGTTCATTTAGCTAACTACATACAAACTGAGTAAGAAACACTTAGACTAGCAATTAACAAATACATGTGCTTTTTAATGCAGAAGAGATGACAAACAATATTCTTGAGTATATTATGCAGGCTCTGTATTACTTGCTGTGTTTTTTTTCCTCTCCAATTATTAATCTGTCTGCTTTGTCACAGTAGAGAAAAGAGGAAGGCAGGAAAAACCCCGACAAGTTTCTGAAAATTCTACACAAAACAAACTTTAGAATATTGATGAGAATATCTAAACTGAAATGTTTGCAGAAGGTAATAGTGGCATTGTAACACTTTGGGCACAGTTTAGCTTGGCACTTAAATTTGATTTCCGTGTTGACAAATCTTTACTGTTTAACGTGAAAGCCATCAAAATCCAATAGAATCTAATCTTCACTGAGAATATATTGAGCTAATAAAATCTATTGTGTGACTTAATAGAGACCCACTGTTGAGCAACAATAACCAGCACAGTCTTAACAACATTGGGGCATTATTGAATTTGTGTTTTGTGTCTTAAAAAGCCATTTTAGAAATGCCAATGCATTTACTTCATTTAAATCCATATGTAAAAGTTTAATTTAAGTCTCAGATAATAATCAAGCCACTGTATACTGTAATTCAGTAGTGTAGGCATCTTTTTATTATAGTGGGAAATTTGGTTTTCTGTACAATAGAGACAGAAGCATCTTTTTCATCGCCCCAAGGGTTCCAAACTGCCAACTTAAAGCAAACGATCAACCAATACAGCAGAGGAATACAATTAAGCCAAAATGTTTCTGAATACATTTTTTTCCTGTAAGTTCATACATTTTAATCATTTTATCCAACTTTTAGAAACATAATTCTTTCAGATTATTAGTATCTTTACTAATAGCAACACTATTAATATTATAGTATCATTACTACTATTATTATTTGCTGTTGTGTGACAGCCACTATTGTAAATTCTCAATACTCTGATAGCCAATTTCTCTAGATGCTGTTGTTCCTATCATTGCTGGAGAGACGGAGTAACGACACGGACACAAGAGCTGGATTTAAACTGGGTCATTTTTATTAACATAAATTTGCATAATTTATTCATTAAATTTGCATATATTAGCATAATCAACTATGACCCGGAAATGGACCTGCAGGGTCAAACAAACACTTCCGGGGCGGAAATGACGTTAGGGCAAAACTTCCTGGGCAACTCATGGGCGTATCTCGATGCAAGTCCAGGTGAGGGACCACTCCATCACCTGCGACCCTGCCATGCTTTGCATGAGGGGGGTCCCACCGGCTAACCCGAATCCGGGAATTTAAAGGTGCAGGACCCAAAGACAGGTTCCCCCCAGCCGCTCAGGCAGTCGCTCCCTCCATGAGCTTGCAGAGAACCTGCCAATCATCCCCAAAGATGCCCAAGGGAGAACGCGCGGTTGCTAAACCACCCCCCAATTTTTCCGCCCCTAACCTGCCACGGAGCGGGGGTCAGATCTCTATCTTGGCCCCCCGACTCCCCCCTCTAGCTGCGCCAGCTCACGCAGAGACCGCTGCAGGTCCGGTAAGAAAATGGCGTTCCCCTGTACTGACAGGTGAACGCCATCGGCCTGGTAAAGCCACGGCCGATCTACAGTGATGAGGGGATGGGCCACTACAACCCCACCTAAATTCCCTGACTACCCTTCCCAGGGCCTTATTACCTCTACACCTGACCCGGTGAATGGCCCTAAGGGAAAGGGCGACCCACAAAGATCCCCAGGGGATCGAAGACCGCACCACATACGTGGCGGGCCACACAGCGTGAAGCCACCGCAGGCTTCCGCAAGCCTGGCGGGTCCCCAACCGACCCCCAAGCCGTACCGGTCCTTGCCCCCAAGAGCAAGACCAGCGACCGGGGCGCAGCAATGGGATGCCGCCCTCCCAGCACCACCTGGGTGCAGCAATGGGATGCCGCCCTCCCAGGACCAATCTGGGCGCAGCAACGGAATGCCGCCCTCCCAGCACCTCCTGGGCGCAGCAATGGGATGCCGCCCTCCCAGGACCAACTGGGCACAGCAATGGGATGCTGCCCTCCCAGGACCAACTGGGCGCAGCAATGGGATGCCGCCCTCCCAGGACCAACTGGGCGCAGCAATGGGATGCCGCCCTCCCAGGACCAACTGGGTGCAGCAATGGGATGCCGCCCTCCCAGCACCTCCTGGGCGCAGCAATGGGATGCCGCCCTCCCAGGACCAACTGGGCGCAGCAATGGGATGCCGCCCTCCCAGGACCAACTGGGCGCAGCAATGGGATGCCGCCCTCCCAGGACCAACTGGGCGCAGCAATGGGATGCCGCCCTCCCAGCACCACCTGGGCGCAGCAATGGGATGCCGCCCTCCCAGGACCAACTGGGCGCAGCAATGGGATGCCGCCCTCCCAGGACCAACTGGGCGCAGCAATGGGATGCCGCCCTCCCAGGACCAACTGGGCGCAGCAATGGGATGCCGCCCTCCCAGCACCACCTGGGCGCAGCAATGGGATGCCGCCCTCCCAGGACCAATCTGGGCGCAGCAACGGGATGCCGCCCTCCCAGCACCTCCTGGGCGCAGCAATGGGATGCCGCCCTCCCAGGACCACCTGGGCGCAGCAATGGGATGCCGCCCACCCAGCATAGCGGTAGAAACACCCATCCTACCGCACACCCCGTCTCCCCCGCCAGACAACAAGGACCCAGCCGCCACGACGGCAGGGTCCCCACCCCCGACGGTACCGTGTTGCTGAGTGGTCTCGGAGCACTCATGACCCAAAGCAACACCGTCGGTCCGTCCTGGCGGGGTTGAATAGAAGGGGACCAAAGGGAGCCCTGGCCTAAGATCTTACCCCGGACCCTCAACTGGCCGTTCGTAGCCTAAAACAGGCCGTCGACCGCCAGCGGTCGGCATCCCCGAATCCTCAGTATCGAGAACGCCGTCACCGCACTAGAGGCGCCGCCGCTGCGGAACGAGCGTTCCCACAAGCGGCGGGATCCACGCTTGGCCTAGCCAAACCCTGTACTCCAAAACCCGCCTGACTAAGGCAATGAGATGGAAGGCCAAAAGGACCTAGCAACCAGCGATAAGGCCCTGGCCAGCCGTCCCGCATCTTCACTATGCGGAACTCACCATAAATCCACAAACCAGCCCCCGCCTTAGACAGAAGGCGAGGCCGGCCACCTGGACCTCAAAGTCCTAACTGAAAGGCCACACTGCCTAAACTGGACACAAATATGGCCAGGTACACAACTGGGGCAGGCCAGCTATAGGGGTAACCCGTATCCTGCCTGAACTCCCCGAACTCTGCACCCGTCTGCTGCGAATCCCCCAGAGTGCCAGGCACCACAGAGAGGGCCATAGCCCAGCAGACCTTTACTCTCCTATGCCCGGGAGCCCCCCCAGACTCCAAAGGTGGCCGGGGAACGCCTCTGGTGACTCCCGGGCCCACGGGGCCCGGGTCCGAAACCTGGACAACTGACCACGGGACAAGGCATCAGTGACCCCGTTATCCACCCCGGGGACATGCCTAGCCAAAAACAATGCGTTTAGGGACAAGGACCTGTGCACAAAATGGCGGACAAGCCGCATGACCCTGTCGCTCTTAGAGGACAGGGCATTCACCACATGGACAACCGCTAGGTTGTCACCAAAAGTGCACGGTCTTGTCCCTAAACTGCTCCCCCCAAAACTCTAAGGCCACTACTAAGGGGAAGAGCTCTAAGAACATAAGGTCCTGAACCAACGAAGAGGCACTCCATTCCGGAGGCCATGCCGACCAGCACCACTGGTCACCTAAAACTACCCCGAAACCACAAGTCCCCGCGGCATCAGAACAGAGCTGCAACTCGGCTTCCAAAAGAAGCTCGTGCCTCCAAAAAGACAAACCATTAAACCTGACCAAGAAATCCCACCACACGTCGAGGTCAGCCCTGACCCCAGCGCAAAGGCGGGTACGATGATGGGGCAAACGGAGCCCCCTCATCGCGTCGTAGAACCTCCTGGAAAGAACCCTACCAGGAACAGCCACCCGACAGGCAAAATTAAGAATGCCTGCCAATTCCTGAAGCTGCCGTAGGGTAACCTTCCGGCAGCCCAGCACCTCATCAGCTTTCTTCTGATCTTAAGCAACTTCCCTAGGGGCAATCTGGAAGATTGCACCTCCGAGTCCAATTCAATACCGAGGAAGGTAATCTTGGTGGCGGGGCCCTTGGTCCCCTCAGAGGCTAAAGGCCCCCCCAACAGAGCGCAAAGGGCTTCGAAGTCCAGCATTAGAGCAAAGCATTGCTCTGAACGCGCAGGCCCCGCCAACAAGAATCCATCCAGGTAGTGAACGACCGATCCCAGACCGCTGCGCCTCCTGAGCGACCACTCCAAGAAGGTGCTAAAACTCTCAAAAGAGAGCATGAGACAGAGCAGCCCATTGGCAGTGCCCTGTCCACAAAAAACCCACCTTCGCAATGGAAGCCCAGAAGCCCGAATCCGTCTGGGTGTATGGGAAGGAGCCGGAATGCCGACTCAATGTCGCATTGTCCCATAAGGGCTCCAACCCCACACTTCCTAACCATGGCACGGCCGCATCAAAGGATGCGTACCGCACCGAACAAAGTTCGTCAGGAATGAAATCATTCACTGACTCCCCTTTAGGAAAAGACAAGCGGTGAATCAACCTAAATTCACCACTCGCCTTTCAGGGGACCACCCCTAAAGGGGACCCCTCCCATGCAAGGGATCCTGAATCCCTGTGAGAAATCTAGCAAGAGAGCAGCCGCTCTCGAGCGAGGGTGGTAGTCCCTCAACCAACCCTCGAGCGTGCTTACATACTTGGGCTGGGCCCATTTTCCCCCAGTAGGTGGGGTTTGTTCCCTGGACCCCCTCCCCTCTTAACCATCCCCTTTTAAGGGCAGGGGCACACCAAAGCGGCATGGGCACCTCGCCCTCCTGCACGCATGGCTGTAGCTACAAAAGGGGCGAAAACAAGCCCCCTTGCAGCAAAGCCCTGACATGCAGCGAACGGGTCCCACACTGTGGTGGCCCCCATACCTAATACCCCTGGCCCCTACGGGTAAGCCGTCAAAAGGGGCGGAGGCACTACTGCCAGCGTTGGCGGGGTCCAAGACCCCCCCGCCCCCAACACACCAGGCCCTAGCAAAAGAGCTACCCCAGGGGCCTGTGTCCCTGCAGTACGAGACGGTGAGGGGGGGGCAGACCTGGTTACAGGTGCCCCCCCGAAAACCCAAGAAACTGGGCCCGGGTGTCACCAACCGCTGGCCAAGGGCCTCATCACCCTCCAAGGCACAGCTACCGTGGGGCTACCAAATATGAAATAATCAATGCCTGACTATAACATTACTGAAGTTGGACTATGACATTACTAAAAGAGTAGTAGATCCTTGGAACAAACTTCCAGCAGACTTGGTAGATAAATCCACAGTAACAGAATTTAAACATGCCTGTGATAAACATATATCCATCCTGACAAGATACAGCAAATAGTATAAGGGCAGACTAGATGGACCAAGAGGTCTCTTCCTGCCGTCAGACTTCTATGTTGCTATATAAATATTTAAATAATTGTCTGCTCATAATATATATATATAAATATATTAATCGCGTTAACCAAAATTACCAATATAATCAGTATTATTATTATTATTAATGTGTTATCTCATTCTTATTTTTACACAGTAATGCCAAGAGGGCAGCAAATGGCCTCCGCCCGCACAGGCAGCGCAGCAGCAAGTAGCTGCCGCCAAGGGCCTAACTGCCCCCTATACCGGGGTCACAAAAACGGGGGGGCGCCACGCGATCCCCCCCACCCGATCCCCCACGGTCCCGAGGAGGCGACCAGAAGGATCACCCCCCAGGGCAAAATAGAGGGCCAAAACAGACCCGGCCTTCATGCTGGACCCGAAGCCCCCCCAGACCGCTCCACGAGCCTCCGGTGAGGCTTCCAAAATGGCGGCCGCAACCCTCGGCCGCCTCTTACGAAGCGGGAGAAGAGGTGCGGACCGCCGGCCACGGATGGGGCTTTCGCCCAGCTGCTCGAAGTAGCAGCAGCCTCCTCAAGCCTCCGACGAGGCATTCCAAAAGCGGCGGCCACCCACGCGGCCGCCAAAAGGACTCCACGAGCAGACAGCCATGTGTCTGCTCGAGGCTGCTGTCTGGGCGGGAAGGCTGAGCCTCGGGCCTGCTCGCCCTTATATAGGGCAAGCAGGCCCCGCCCGGACCAATCAGCAGCCAGGCCCGAAATCCCGAGCGAAGTCTCGCCTCGCGAGACTTCACTCGGGATCCAAAATGGTGGCCGCCATGAGGGTCCGGTGTCTCCCGGTCCCTCCAGCAAAGCCTGCCTGCCGGGTAAGTCCAGCGCCGTCATTTGTTCTGGAAGACTGAATATGATCCTTATATTAGTAGGCAATTCATTTGCCATCTGAATATATTGCTAAATCAAAAAATGGAAGAGCCCAGTTTTAATGCTGTTTGATTTCCTGAATGTTTCTTTCTTTTCTCCTATATTAGGATAGGCAAGTTTTAGTGGTTTGCTTAATTTTTGAGCAGGGCAAGATCCTCGTGTCACAAGTCCAGTTGGCTGTGACATACATCTGGTCAAGGACGTATTTTTTCTGATTACACACACGTACTCACACACCTTTTCACAAATGAAGAAATGTGAGGAAATAGGCTTTGTGGTTTTTTCTACCTCATAGTGAAGGGTAAATATGAGTGGTGTGGTGACCTAGTCATCATGACGTTCATCTCCTACTCAGACAGTTGAGAGTGCAATCCTAAGTAGTGGGTGATGTGTATCTCCTAGGGTGCAAATCAAAAATATATGTTGTGAACTCTGCATTGTGTCAGGAAGTGCATCTGACCGGAAAATGCTCAGCTCCATCCTGTTGTCCTGATTGTACCCTGAATTTAGGAATTAGAGATGTAAAAGAAGTTTTTAATTAAGAAAAAATAAAACATTGATTTTTAGCAATTCTGCAGCTTCTTTCTTGCAAGAAAGAAGTTTGAGAGTTACATACATGGAAAAGGACTTAAAGTTCTGTTATGGCCCAGACCAGCAATCAACACTTCTGAGGAACAAATACAAATGAAGACTGGAATTCAGTCCATTGTTGTAAAAACAAAGTGAGCAACAAAGTCCATTCTAACAAGTCCTAGTCTAACAAGAGGACATACCAGGCATAGTTGAAAAGGATGAGAATCAGGGAAGTGTCTGTCTGTCTGTCTGTCTGTCTGTCTGTCTGTCTGTCTGTCTGTCTGTCTGTCTGTCTGTCTGTCTATGAATCTATGTATCTATCTATGTATCTAAGTATCTATCTATGTATCTATGTATCTATGTATCTATCTATGTATGTATCTATCTATCTATCTATCTATCTATCTATCTATCTATCTATCTATCTATCTATCTATCTATCTAATATTTAAACATCATATCATTTTAGTATAGATTTACACCGAGTTTCATACATTGTTATTATTTGCTAATATACAGTATTTCATGTGTTTACATAGTTTCATATCATCGTCTTCATCTCACATTGTCTCAGAGTCTTTCCTTTTTTCTTAGTCCAATCACACCATTTAGTCCACATTTCATAGTATTCTGGATTATTTTGTCATTTAAGTTCAATTGTCAACATATCCATCTTGGCACACCTATATATTTTGTCCATCAATACATTTTCCGGTGGAATTTTGTTGTCCTTCAAATATCTGGGCATATGCAATTCTTGCTGCTGTTATAATGTGTAGTGTTAGATATTGTATCTTTTTAGGATGCTGTTTTCTTATTATTCCCAACAAGAAAAATTCCAGAGTACATTCTTTTGTATTCTATTGTTTTCTATTGTTCTTTTTGTAATTTGTTGTAGCCATTTATGTACTTTTCTCAAATAACCTTTTGCTTAAGGGCACAACCATCACATATGGAAAAAGGTACCTACGTCTTTTTTATATTTCCAACAAGCCGAATTTATGTTTGGGTACCATCTATAGAGTATTTTATAATAACTTTCTTTGTATGCTATGGATTTTGTTATCTTGCAATTAATATTCCAGGTCCTCTCCCAGTCAGCCAGGTGTATATTGTAGCCTATATTCCTTTCTCATGCTATGATAGGGTCTTTAACTGTTCTCTATTTTATCAGATTCTGATAAGTATCTATATAATTTAGATATTATTTTTTTTGTCTGGACCTATCAATATATTATCAAATTGTTGCATTTCTGTGTCTATGCCAATTTCTTCAGTATGTTTTTTATATCTTGATTTTTAATTGTAAATAGGGCCACCAATCAATTTTTATGTTTTGTTCTGCCAATTGTTCTCTGTTTTTAAATTTTCCAAATGGATCTAATATATCGCTATATTTTATTGTTTTGGTTGCATCTATTAAATTTGGATAAATCATTGCTTCCATGGTAGGAAGCCATTTAGGAACTTTCATGTAATTTTTGTTTTTGATTTCGTACCATGTTTTTAGAAGGGTGTTTCTAATTAAGTGTTGATTGAAGTTTTACTGTAGTTTGATTCCATCATTCCATATTTAAGCATGCCATCCCATCTGAAGGTCATGGCCTTCTAATGTCAATATTCATTTATTTGTTAAGTTGATCCATTCCTTTACCCAAGTCAGAGATGCTGCTTTATAGTAAAGTTTCTAATCAGGGAGTCCAAGGCCACTTCTGCTCTTATTGCTCTATAAATTGGTTAATTTGTTTCTTGATTTTTTGTTTTGCCATATGTATTTGAGTGTAATTTTGTTCAAATCCGTGAAAAAAATTGTCTCTAGTTTAATAGGAATTGTTTGAAACAAATATAGAAATTTTGGCAAGGTACTCATTTTAATTGCTGCTAATAGTGATAGTTGTAACTTATTCCATTTCTCTAATTCTGATTTTATTTGGTGTATTAATTTATGATAGTTGTCTTTTTGAGCACCTATTTGTTAAAATTATACCCAAATATTTAATATTTTAGTTGTTTGCAGACCTAATGTTTTTTTTCAAATTTGTCCTTTTGTTTTGTTGTCATATTTTTCATTAGAAGTTTGTTGATTTTTCTGTTTGTTGATTTTTAGTCCAGCTGACTCTCTATACTCCTCAATGTCTTTAATTAGGTTTTGTCCTGAGGTACAGGAGGAAGTGAACTGGTGGCAAGGTAGAACCCCCCCCTTGATTTTACTGGCATGTGTGTTAAATTTCTTCCCCATATCCAGAAATAGGCCTACACTAAGATTTACTGAACATAAATTGTTTAAAATGGGCTTTACATGTATCTATGGATGTATGTTCCATTCTCTTTCTGGAACATTACTTACTTATGTCTTTGTATATTTGTTACATATTATAGCATATTACATCTAGGTGTAAATTCATTTCCACACCAATCAGTCCCAACTTCAAATCTCTAGCAAATTAATGGTTGGAGAGAAAAAGATAAACACTCTGGGAGGTTCTGTTAATCACCAGAGCATAATCTTGTGAACTGTTAAACATGCCAAAGATGTTTAAGCATTTAATTATGCACCTTTGGCTTAAGCTACTTTTTGCTATGGTTCCTGCACTGTCTGTATTCCAGCTCTATGCAAAAACAAGCAAACACTTTGAAATGAATTATATCACCCAAGTTCCAAACTTCTTGGCTAGGAGCATCAACTGCAGTGAATGATAAAGCGCATATTGAATCCTAATCGACCATCCAGGTTGGTTTTCTGGCTTAGATAATAAACCAATCTTAAGGAGAATTGTTTTCATTTCAACCCCAATGCATTTGTCCAATCATCCCTTTTCTTTCTTCTTTTATCTGTCTACCACAGCTGTAGATATAACAGTTGAAAATTCCTCTATCAGGTTGTTATGTCACTGAACAGAGGGGACCCATCTTCCATACTGTGGGGAAAGGGTTGCCAACAATTTCACTACAATTTTAATTTGCATCAGCTAGTTATAAAGGATTGAGCATTGGAAGAGTAGTTTCAAACTTTCATTCTTGAAGTTATCAGTTGTCTAAAAAACAGGATCCTAAACCAAACTCTATAAATTACTTTCCAATTTCTAAGAAACAGCTGATTTAATCAATTAATAAGCTTGTAAATTATAAGTTTTATAACTTATAAAAATCATAATAAGTTATATCATCATCATCATCATCATCATCATCATCATCATCATAGTCATTAAATATCCACAGCAGGATGAAGACCTTTCATATATTTCCAACCAATATGGTCCTGAGCTTTCTTTTACCAATTGAGTCCACAATAGTTGCTGATGTTTTGCAACACTTGGAGAACCACAGAATCTGAAACTTCAAAAACCTCAACTAAGTCCTGTTCTGTCTGGGTGCCCCCAGACTTCAACACCAACTGGAAAAAGCAGCCAGACACGCTGGTAAAAGCAAAAGCACTTTATAGTTTGAAAAATAAACACAGAGAAAAACCTGTTCTTCCCAACAGGCAGGCTATGAGGCTTCACAGCAAAGTGCTGATGGCCAGACAATACAGCAGACTTCTTGCTGGCACACACACCACTGTAGAGAATAAGCCCCCATGCCTTTCCCCCCAAGGTTTCAGCCTTCAAGGCCACAAGCCAGAATCAGAGACGCCAAAGATCACAGCCAGGTCCCAGGACTCCCAAAGATAATACTCCACAATACAGGAAGGGTGGGTCTGCCTTTTCAGCCTTTCTGGGGAGAACCACACCCAAACCCAGCTGTTACCTATTTAGGACTGGAAGTACCTGGCTAATTGTCCCCTTCGTTGTGCTGCTCTTCTCTGCCTGTGATCGATGATGGCTTGAGCATTTTCATCTAAGGACTCCAGGCTGCTTGCTGGGGAGAGCTCCACCCTGGGGGATTCTGGCTGTTCTCCCTCTCCCTCGGCCTGATATTCCTCCTCCCCTTCTGCCTGGGCCTCCTCCTCCTCCTCCTGTTCCTCATCCTCCCCCTCTGAGCAGGGAGCCGGCAGAGGTTCAGCCGTTCCCTGAGGAGCCTCAGACGGAATCACAACAAGTCCTAAAGATCAATATCATATTACTTTGAAATGGCTCTCCCCAGCACCCACACTGTTTCTTTTCTCTGTCATAACAGTGCCTAAAAATAAATTTATGAATGCAGATTTTATGAACAAATACATACAATGCACATATCAAAATACTATCCTGCAGAGAGACTGCAATTTGTTTTCTCTACAGGGAGCTATATGTGGTGATGGAAAAAATCAGTCTCGCCCATATCATTTTGGCATGTAATCACTCAGAAATGTGTATTGTTCCATCTATTTGTTAATTTATGTTCCTTAAAAAAAATAAAAACAAAACAGGATTCCAATATATTTAAATGTATTATTTCCGAAAATGCACATTATTGCAGGTTTTGCTCAATTTAAAAGATTGCGCAACATTTCCAGATAAAGCAAATCCTTTTTTTCCCTTTCCTTTGCATGCTTGCAAAATTTGATCCATACAAATACCAATATGATAACAGTTGATTTGTACCTCCTGGACAAAAGTGTAAGGTTGACTGGATTATATTCATTCATATATATGTATGTATGTATGTATGTACGTACGTACGTACGTACGTACGTACGTACGAACGAACAAACGAACAAACGAACAAACGAATGAAATATATATATATATATATATATATATATAAATCCAGCAAAAAATAATCCCCAGAGAAAAATCTTCCATATGTCCAAAACTCTATGGCCTTCCAAAAATACACAAGGAAGGAATACCTCTCAGACCAATAGTCAGTTCTATAGGCTCCCCTCTACAAAACCTTGCCAAATTTTTAGCCAAATACCTTCAACCATATACAGAAACTATTACCTCATATGTTCAAAATTCATTCCACTTTATACAAATAATCAAAAAACAAAACCTACAACCCGATGACCTACTTGTAAGTTTTGATGTTGTGTCCCTTTTCACACAAATACCTATTAAAGAAGCCTTGACAGCTATCCAGGACAAACACAAACTCCCCAAATATATCCTAGACCTTACCAACCACTGCCTGACCAATACATACTTCATCTATAATGAACAAAGATATAAACAGATAGAGGGAACCCCCATGGGATCACCTCTCTCACCGGTCATCGCCAACCTCTATATGGAATATTTCGAAAATAATGCATTAGAGCAATCCAAATACAAACCTAAACTTTGGCTGAGATATGTTGATGATACCTTTGTAATTTGGCCACATGGTAAGGAAAAACTAGACAATTTCCTCACATATCTTAACAGCCTACACCCCAAAATACAGTTTACTATGGAAACAGAAATCAATGATCAACTTCCCTTTCTAGATGTACTGGTCTATAAAAAACCCAATGGCAGCCTAGGACACACTATCTACCAAAAGAAAACCCATACCAACCGTTATCTAAATGCACACTCACACCACCACCCCGCACAAATCACCTCAGTGGCCAAAACTCTCATCACCAGAACCAAACTCTTAGCTGACCATGAGCACTTAAAAACTGAATTGAACAAACTCAAAGATGTATTAATTTCTAATGGATTCGAAGAGAAAACAATCACAAACCTAATAAAAAAAGAGACACCCCCCAAAAAACAAGATCAAGAACAGGACAATGGTACCACCATCCTCCCGTACATCAAGGGCACCACAGACAAAATTAGTAAAATTCTGCACAAACATAACATCAAAACTTCATTTTGCACCAACCAAAAAATATCTAATATCCTAAGGAGCCCCAAAGATAAAATCCAATTGGAATACCAAGGAATCTATGAAATCCCTTGCAAAACATGTGCAGCCACATACATTGGACAAACCAACCGAAGAGTGAGCCAACACATTGCAGAACATGTGAATGCAGTTAAAAAAGAAGAAAAGACTTCCTCCCTTGTCCAGCACATTAAAAAAACAGGGCACGAAATTGACTTTGAAAAAACTAAATTACTTCACAAAACAGAGAATTTATATAGAAGAATTGCTCTAGAAGCCATAGAAATTGAGAGGAGCCCCCTTTGCATAAATAAAAGAGATGACACGTCCCGCCTACCAGAAATTTGGAAACCAGCCTTAAACAAAAAAAACACTTCATAAAAATCACCATGTCAATCCTTCTAATAATTATGAATTTGGAATTTTGAAATTTGGAAACCAGCCTTAAACAAAAAACACTTCATAAAAATCACCATGTCAATCCTTCTAATAATTATGATTACACCAACCAATCAGATCACTGAAACATAATCACCCAATCTATTTGCTACATTCAAACCAAATCTCCACCCCCACACTATATACTAGGAAGAAATGACAGTTGCAAACATTCCATTTTACAACAGCATGAAGCTTGGAAACTTCAGCCTGATGATGGTGAATGTGATTTCACCGAAACGTCTGCCAGATCGAATCCCAGTAAGGAAGGGTGTGGCTAGTTGATGAAGCCAGAACAAGGCCGAAATGGTTCCATCCTAGTCTCCCTTAACTTTAAAAAATTTCAGCTAAAAACATTTTAGAACTTCTGTATAAAAATCAGGGTATATTTAGGAGTGTGGCTTTTTAAAAAATATATCATGGCTAAATTGCACAGGAAAAAAATGAATTGTGGCAGATGCAGAGAAAAAAAATATAGATTGGATTTTTTCTGCATTGCCTACAGATGTTTAAGATCCATGTCCATTACTTCTTTGTTGTGACTAAAAATATAGGAAATTTGCACTGCAGTAATGTAGCCTGTTTGTTGCCATGTTTCAACAATAAAGATTCTCTTTGGGACACAAATGATGGTTGCTGAGACATTCATAGGTCCTGACCTACAAGGGCTTTTTTTTTTTTTTTTTTTGGAAGAGGGGTGCCTTTGAGTCAGTCTTGAATCCTGGCCACTGTCTGAACAAATCCCTACAGTTTTCTTGATGAGATGTTTCACAAATGGTTTGAAGCTGCCTCTTTAGGACACACAGAGAGAAACTTGCCCAAACTTTATTTATTTATTTTATTTATTTATTTTGTCCAATACAGAATAATACACAATGAAGGTAATAGAAGACACCTTCAAGGAAATAGAATTAGAGAAAGAATAGAAGAGAGAATATAGGATAAAATAAATCTATGAGAGAATAGAAGAAAAATATAGGGATAGAAGAGAAGATATATGGGATATAGGAAAGACAATAGGACAGGGTCGGAAGGCCTTTGAGTCAGTCTTGAATCCTGGCCACTGTCTGAACAAGTCCCTACAGTTTTCTTGATGAGATGTTTCACAAATGGTTTGCAGCTGTCTCTTTAGGACACACGGAGAGAAACTTGCCCAAACTCACCCAGCTTTCTGCCTAAGTGGGATAGAATTTATGGCCTCCTGGTTTTTAACCTGATGCCTTAACTACCACACCAAACTGGGTTTCTAACATGAAATTAGGGAGAAATAATGATCAGTAGATAATTAATTAAAAATGAACACTCTTAGTGGCAATATATGCTCCAAATGACAATCAAGAAGAGTTTTATGGAAAATTACACAGAAAAATAATAAAACTTGAATATGAAAATCTTTGTTTGCTAGGTTGAATGCAATAATTGAAGTAGATTTGGATTACAAAACTAGAAAGGTAAACAAAAGGCCTAGGAAAACCCTTCCAAAAACCTTTTTTATAATGGCAGAGTAAAGAAGCATTCAAGATGCTTGGAGAAAAAGCCAGCTTAAAGAAAAACAATATACAATTTATTCAAATAGGCACATGTCATGGTATAGAATTGATATCATGTGGATGTCAGCTAACCTACTAGTTAACATACAAGACATAAATGTTGAAACAATGCTTCTTGGAAACATCCTAATACTGCAACATGGAAGGGACAAAAAAAGAGAGACCTAGATGGACACTACATCAAATAATATTGAATGAAAAGGAGTTTCAACAAAACATGAAAAAGAACTTGGATTCTTTTTAAAAGAAAATAAAAAGAAAGATACTTCATTACAAAATGTGTGGGACACAGCCAAAGCATATATTTGAGAATTGGTACTAAGTTATTCAGATAAAAGGAATAAAAAGAAGAGACAAACACACACAAAAAGGAAGAGGAATACAAGAAGTTAGAGAATTACAGCAAGTTACTTAAAATAAGAGAAATAAAGATCAAATAGATTTTTAAAAAATGAGTTGAACTCACTTAAAAAGGAAGACTTGGCACTTAAAATAAAGAGTTCTAAACAAAAACATTGAAAATGCAAACAAAACAGGAAGATAGTTGGCATACAAATTGAAAAAGGAGAAGGAAAAAAACTAATTAATAAACTAATGGATGAGAAAGGAATGGTACATTATTGGAATGATGGGAAGAAAAATATAGTTCAGAATTATTATGAGAAACTTTATCAGAAAGAGAAAGTTGAAGAAAAAAAGATAAAATTATATTTAGAAAAAGCTGACTTACCTACAATACCAGAGAAATTTAAGAAAGTGCTTGAGGAATGGGAAAACACCAGGTCAAGCCAGATTGCCGGCTGAGTTTTATAAAACATTTCAACATGTGATAGGTAACACAATGCTGGACGTATGAGCTCATGATAAAAGCAAAGATACCAAATTCATGGATTGAGGAAGTGGTGAGTTCCTACCGGTGCGGTCTAGAGAGCCACATCACTAGTGATGCAATTTTCAGCGATATTTTTACAGTGTCTCCTGAAAAGGAGCTTCTCAACTGTGCTTCAGACGAAGAATAAAGCATTAAGAAGAGACCAGGTGGAAGGGCTTCTTCTGATAGGGAGACGCTGGGAAAAAATTGCTGAAAGTTGCATCATCAGTGAGTTCCCACTGGTGCAGCACTCTGGACTGCACCAGTAGGAACCAGTAGGAATCCATCACTGGATGGAGGCATTTATTACTGTTATTCCAAAAGTGGACAAATTTATTTGTTAAATGTGGATTACAAAATATTTGCATCAATTATGGCTGAGAGATTAAAAAGATTGTTAACATGGGTTTTTACCTAAGAGGCAGATTAGAGACAACATGACAATAATATTGAACACATTGGAATATTATGAAGAACATCCTGAAATAGAAATGGTGTTGATGTTTCTTGATGCACAAAAGGTGTTTGATCGTGTGAATTGGCAATTTATGACAACACAGTGACAACTTATGGAGTTTGGGGAAAGATTTGTAAATATAATTAAAACAATTTATCATGAACCAGCAGCAAAAGTGATGATAAATGGAGATATGAGAGAAAGTGAATACTATGAAATGTACGAGACAGGTATGTCCTTTATCCCCATTATGTTTGTTTTGACACTAGATTAAACTAGAAAAATAAGACAAAACAAAACAAGGTGATAAAAGGCATGAGAATTTTAAAAAGAATAATATAAGTTACAGGCATTTGCAGATGATTTAGCCCCCAAAAATGTAACCTTAAACTGTTTACTGTTGACTTCACCCCATTCCTAAGAGGTCTGTAAGGGGTGCACATAAGCGTACCAGCATGCCTACTGTCCTTGTCCAAATGTTCTCTTTCATCTGTACCCATTTTATGTATTCAAATAATGTTATACTTATGTATATTATCAAATATGTTCTTAAATAGAAATAAATTTAAAATGCTGTCTGTAATAGTACACCTAGCCAAATCAGAAACAACAGATCATTCATGAATCTGTTCCAGTGGCTCAGGAAGCCTTGAATTCTTTTTCCAATTACAAAGGGCTAAGAAAAAGCTTACAAAAAAAAAAAAGAGGCTTCCTAAAGCAATTGTTCAAGAATAGATGAAGGAAGAATATTGGAGGGGTTTTTTTACTAGTTAGAGGAAGAGGCTGTAAAATATTAAACCTATAAATCTTTTATTTGCAGCAAAGTTAAAATTTCATGGCCAAACAGGTGAGCTCATATCCCTTATGGGAATAAGAAAAGGGAAGATTTTGCAGGAGTCTCCTCCTGCAAAAACCACAAAAATAACTGCAATCAATTCATTTAAGAAATGGAAAAACATTAATAATTAGTATTGATCACCCAAGAATGAAGACTCTGACATAGTCACCTGAATCACACCAGTTGTAAAAGCACTGCCATATAAATTCATTTCCTGGATGTCCTGAATTTCAATCAAGAATATGTTTTTTCTGCGAAAGAATTTTCCATAGTCACACCTGAAACATGTGTAAGGTGGTTGCAGAAACAAAATTAGATTTCTATCCAGATAGGCTACCCTTTTGCCTCTTCCTATTGGAATGGAATGGAATGGAATGGAATGGAATAGAATAGAATAGAATAGAATAGAATAGAATTTTTTATTGGCCAAGTGTGATTGGATACAACACTTAGTGACAGTCAAGGTTACTAATAAATCATACTAAGAAACAAGTAAAAACAATATAAATTGAAAGATACAAGCAGTGGTAGGTTGCTACTGTTGTGGCAGGCGACAGCGCACCAGAAGCAGCCGTCAGATTGCACAATTTGCGTGTGACCACTCCAGTACTAGTCCTTCGGATGCCACCCTCTTTTTTTCTTTATTTTTTTGATATTTTTTGCTTCCTGCACATGCGCAGAAGCAAAATCTTGTGAGGGGAAACTCACATGTGTGAGATTTTAGCAATTTTCTGCTTCTGCGCATGCATGCACAGAAGCAAAAAAAATCACTGAAATCTCGTGTGTGTGTGTGCGTTCCCTCAAAATATTTCAGCACATTTTTTCTTCCTGCGCATGCACAGAAGCAAAATCATGCTGGAGACATGCACACACATGTCTGTGTGTAGCGCATGTATGCACAAGAGTCATCATGCTGCATATACAGTACACCGGTAGCAGCAGGTAGGAACCAATCCACCTTTGGATACAAGCACATGATTATAGTAATATGTGGAAAGAGATAAATACTAATTAGTAAGAGAAGAATAATAGTAGTGCAGTCTTAATAAATTATTTGACAGTGTTCTGGGAATTAGTTGTCGAGCAGAGTGATGGCATTTGGGAAAAAAACTGTTTCTGTGTCTAGTTGTTTTGGTGTGCAGTGCTCTATACTGTCATTTTGAGGGTAGAAGTTGAAACAATTTATGTCCAGGATGTCAGAGGCCCATGCATATTTCACAGCCCTCTTTTTGGCTCATTCACTATATAGATCCTAAATGGAAGGCAGGTTGGTAGCAATTGTTTTTTCTGCAGTTCTAATCTGTTGAAGTCTGTGTTTGTCTTGTTTGGTTGCAGAGTCAAACCAGACAGTTAGGAAGGTGCAAATAACAGACTCAATAATTCTTCTGTAGAACTGAATCAGCAGCTCTTTGGGCAGTTTGTGCATTCGGAGTTGGCACAGAAAGAACATTTTTATTGTGCTATTTCGATGACGTTTTTGATGTTAGGTGTCCATTTTAAGTCTTGAGATATGTTAGAACCTAGAAACCTGAACGACTCTACTGTTGATATTATGTCGTTTAGTATTGTAAGATATTATTGGTCCTCCAGTTGCATCTCCTTCAAAGTGGCCGGCAATAAACCTTCTGTGCATGCACAAAGGTTTCTGTGCATGCACAGAGGGACATTTCCTAATGTGATGTAGGCATATGCATGTGTAAAGTGTGCACATGTGTGCAAAACACACATTTCCGAAGGGAGCAAACCAGTAAGGAAGTTAAGTGGAATTCACCCCTGCACCCATCTCGTCAAGAAAAGGTTTGATCATTTTGAATGCCCTCTTCTGATTTCTTTACAGATGGATTGCATCCTTTGACAAATATGGTGACAAGAATTGCACAGAATACCAGGCCGGTGACTTATCCCCGGCGCGTTTTGCTGCAGGGTCAGGGAGACACTGACCTTCGGTGCAGCTGCCATCTTGTTTCCTCCTGGGAAGGCTTTGGCCTTCCCAGTGATGTCATCCAGGGTGGAGCCTGCAGCCCTATAAAAGGGCTGGACAGGCTCCAGGGCCTCCTTTTCGCCCTGGATGACAAGAGGCGAACACCCACCCGCCCTCCCTATCTTTCAGTGTGCCAGTTGGGGTCGCCCCTCAGGGGGCTGAATAGGAATTTTTGGCGGTCACGGTATTTTCTGTGACCGTTTTTTCACCTATTCCACACTGCGGTGATGGATACGCGGTTAGGGGGTGCTTCGCTCATGCTCAGGCTAATTGGCCTACCTTTCGTCCTTTGGGTAGGCAGGTTAGGGGCGGAAAACTGGCTGGTGGTTTAGCAACTGCATGTTCTCCATTGGGCATCTTTGGGGATGATTGACAGGTTCTCTCCAAAGGCTTGTGGTGGAAGCGACCTGAGCAATTGGGGGGAATCTGTCTTTGGGTCCCGCCCATTGCTTTCCCCTTGTATGGGATAGACGGCAGGACCTCCCACATGCAAGGCCCCTCACCTGGATCAGCATGGAGCAATGCCCATATGTTGCCCCGGAAGTTTTTATGACATTATTTTCCGCCCCGGAAGCAATTGTTTGACCCTGCGGGTCCTTGTTTAGGGTTATAGTTAATTTATGCAAATTTAGTTAAATAAATTATGCAAATTTAATTAATAAAAATGACCCAGCTTAAATCCAGCTCTTGTGTCGTGTCGTTACTCCGCCTCTGCTGCAATACTGTTACTAATAGCACTATAGCAATAGCACTTATGTAGTGCTTTACAGCCCTCTCTAAGTGGTTTACAGAGTCAGTGTCAAGCCGGTGCAAAAGTTGATGATAAATTAATGGCTTGCCACACTATCTATAGAAGGCCTGATGTTTATGGGAACTTGAGAGGGGTGATTTTCATGAGGGAACAGATGCAACCACAAAGCATTATTTCGAGTGGTTCAAAGTCATCCTATGCCCACTCACTGGGTGGAATCAGAAGAAGGACTTTCCACACTGCATAATCTGAGTGGGCAACGTGATAAGTTTCAATTGGGTGGGAAACTTAGTTTCAGGTTTTCCTGTGTAGGTGCCAGGATGGCTCCGGCAATAAATTGGAATTTTGAGGAGTACTTTTTTTACCTGGACTCTGATTTAGTTTGGATGCTACCTGGAACCTTGACAATCAGCATATTGCCCCCAACAATCTGGGTCCTCATTTTATCTACCTCACAGGATGGAAGACTGAGTCAACCTTGAGCCTGGAGAGATTCGATCTGCCAAATTACAGACCACCAACAGTCAGGAGACATATTGCATTTTAACCATTGCGCAACTGTGGTTCTTATAATGCTGAAAGTGAGAATATACTGAAGCTTCATTAGATATCTTTTCTTCTCATCAATGATATTATTATATGTTTATGGAGCATAGGGGCACTGCTGTATTATCAATCCGCAACATAAACTTCAAGGTATGTTTACATTAGGTAATAATAATAGTATTATATGGTATATCAATTTCTCTTGCAAGAAATTGGCTAATGTCTAATAATTATTTCAGGTACAGATTTTCATTTTCTCTTCTTAGTGAGATCCTGGAATTTATTATAAGAAAGAGGGAGAGATAACAGCATATATGAATATTCATCAGTTAAGCTCAATATTATCTTGAGCTCACCTGCTTAATATTCAAAGATTTAATATTAATATTAAAAATATTTTCAAGCAAAGTAATGCATTCCAAATGTCCAATATTCTGAAATCATTATATTTCATTGAAATTCTGAAGGAGAAAATTATTAATTTGATCTTTACAAAAGAAACTGTGATTCAAATAATTTATTTGGCAGAAAAGCATGATATCAATCCAAGAAGGAGAGAGAGAAGAAACCATGTTCAAAGTGGGTCATACTGAAAAAAAAATGAAGACATACCACCTATTTAGTGAAACATTTTAGGATTGGCTTCTTTGTAGCTGCAGGCTTCATGTGTAGGATTCCCAAGCCATGTGTCATCCCTGATGCTGACCTGACAGAAGCCATCTTGGAAGGTTCAATGTTGCCACACTGAAGCTGAGGGATAGAAAGGGGGGCTTTTAGATAGCTGGGATTTTGTAGCCAAAACAAAATATTTTCTCTTGGGAACCAAGGACATTCTCACACCTGTTAAGAAGAAGGGGGAGTGATGTCACCAGGCACCAGTGATTAGACAGGGCTGTGATTGGACCATGTGACTGTTTTGAGAAAGTGACAAACTTTTACTTTTAATTAGGTGAAAACTGCAGGAACCTTCAAAGTCAGTTTTCATCAGATCTGTGACAATATGATATATTCAATAATCTAATCTGTGAGGAATCTACCTGACATGGAATTCTGCTTCCTATGAGTCTATTACTTGGAACCCTGACACCGTGGTTCTAAGATGAGCCAGTTGTGATGTTGCACATGGAGGATACTCTTCCTCTCCCCAATTGCTGCTATATGACTGAATGTAGGTTTTTATTTATTTGACAATATTTAAAACTACAAGCTTATTTTTTTCACAAGCATTGTGCTTTTTTGTCAGTCTCAGAAAGTAGAAAAATATATTGTTTGTTCAGAGGAAAATATTCAAGCTATTCTTAATCCTGGAACATAGTAAGATAGCATTCATGCAATCTCCCTTTGTTATATTATGGGCTACTCAGAGATTTTCTTTACTTTAGTTATGCTCACTCTAGCACTGTTTGAAATCTCCTGGGGTTTTAAGATACTTTAGTCACCTGCTGTGTCTTCTGTGTATACATAAGGAAGAGTGACTAAGCGTAGCAGAAATAAATACTAAATCCTATTCTGACTCCTTGATGCTTCTGAAATTTGAGTCAACTGAAAATTATAAAAATCTCTTCACGGCCAATCTGGACTTTAATTTATCCATTAAATTAAAGGCAAAGGAATTTGTTTGCAAAATGGTCATCTTTATTATTTATATGGAGTTTCTAATATATATAATCCACATGCCCAGAGTTGGGTAGCAGAAAGGCAAGCAGAAACTCCAATTGTGTAGCTGTTGTGCAATAGCAAAAGCTATATACCCACAGCAAGACACACACTCCAGGCATCAGCCAAATGAAGGGATCATGCTGTCCTTGAACAAGTATTGTGTCATTAATATCACCCTAAAATAAAAGAATTTTAAAAATCACTGCAATGTTGTGGCTTTGATCATCATAGTTAAATCTACTATGTTGTTTCCATGCATAATCATTCTAGCAATTATTCAAATTC
The DNA here is from genome assembly GCF_031021105.1 of Erythrolamprus reginae. NCBI lineage: Eukaryota > Metazoa > Chordata > Lepidosauria > Squamata > Dipsadidae > Erythrolamprus > Erythrolamprus reginae. The sequence goes on along the minus strand of NC_091952.1, from coordinate 108,395,430 downwards.
AGAACATATCAACAATTGCTTACCAGTAGCCAACATAGTGATGATTCTACTCTTTTTTTTGGTTTTAGGACTATTCCTTTCTGATATTGATCCCAGAAAAACAAAACAAAAATAAATATATGTTCTTTCTTAGTCTTTCCTTCCTTGACCATTTGAAAATGCCTTCTCAACTAAATGGTTTGGGTTAATTTGAAAAGCATGAGACTGGACAGATTTTGCATACTGAGGCCCTGGAATGTGGCATTATAGTTTATAACTTTATAGTTTATAAAGCTTACTGTGTTAATCCAATTTCCCTCCACTTCTCACACTATATCTCTATGAATCATCAGGATGTGTTATTGAGTCTGGAAACTTTCTTGTGATGGTATGCATACCTACTTATCTTCTAAATTCATGCAGTGTTGATAATGTACTTACAGAATATCAGAGTTGGAAGGGAACTTGGAGGTTTTGTAGTCCAATTTCCTGCTCGAGATGCCCTATACCAGGTGTAGGCAAAGATGGGTCTTAATAATAATAATAATAATAATAATAATAATAATAATAATAATAATAATTTATTAGATTTGTATGCCGCCCCTCTTCAAAGACTCGGGGAGGCTTGTGGACTTGTGTCTTGTGGACTTGTGGACTTCAACTCCCAGAATTCCTGAGCCAATCATACCTCTATTCTATACCATTCCAGACAAATGGCTGTCCAGTCTCTTAAAAGCCTCTAGTGATGGAGCAACTACAACTTCTCAAGGCAAGCTATGGTGACAAAAAGTGTTTAAAAGAATCTCTACAGGCAGTCCTTAACTTACAACTAGTCCCTTAGCAATCATTCAAAGTTCTGACAGACCCAGAAAAATTTACTTATGATTAGTGAAGGGCTACCAAAATTTTTACTACCACACTGTGGGCGTGGTTTATGCAGGATGTCCTGCATTTTTCTTTCAACATCTTTCAGTGCAAATTGGGTGCTCTGGGGTGGAGCTTCATTTTTACTACCCCACTGCATCCCCCCCCCCCCCCCCCCGCTGGTTCGGGCAGCAGCCCACTCCTGCTTATGATCCAATTTTGAAGTTTGGGCCTATTTTCCATAGCCAAGTAATCACATTCTGGGTGCTCAGCAATCAGCCCACAATTACAGGTTGGGTGGGTTTTTTTGCAGTGTTCTCATTCACATAACCACAATTTATAATGTTTTTGCTAGAAATGAATGTTAATTTGTGATTTCTACTAAAAAAACACCCTATAGAGAATAGGTTCTTTTAATAATCACAGTTCTCACTTAATGACTGCCACACAATGAAGGCACAGAATCAGGTCCAGTCACATGGTGACCTGTTTACAGCCATCATGTCAGGCTTCATTATAGTCAGAATTTGAGGACTACCTGTATCTACATTTCTAACTAAGGTTTTCTGCAAAGAAGGTTTTTCTCTCTCTTCTTGTTTCATCCTTCATTTCCACAAGAAGTAGAAAACTCAAGATTTTGGGATAACAAATCCACTGAGTCCTGATTCAGTGATTAGTACTTATAAATTCAGTACAAGATAAGCTCAAATTATATACATCCAGAAATATTCATAATGTGGTATACAGTCTAAAATAGAGATAACTGCTTTTGATGGCTTACATTCATATATCATATCTGATCCTGTCATGTAAAAATATAAGGAGTGGCCGGCTGCTTGAGGCAGGCTGATGTTGCGGTGGCAGCCAGAGAGCTCATGGCCACCAATGACAAGAGCAAATGCTGGGTGGTTGCAGAGAATGCACGCAAGCACCCAGCAGGATGGGACTGGAGGTGGAGCAGTGAGTCCCTAGATAAGGGATGGACTCACTGATCGTCCCTCCTTTTGGAATGGACTCATCAGACGCCTTTGGCAGGCACCCACCCTTGGTCGCAGTGTGACTAGTAGTCACCTTTGAGGGCCAAGTAGGAATTTTTGATGGCAGTACCACATTTTAAGTTTCAGCCATTTTTTTTGCCGATTCCAGACTGAGGTGGAGGATGCGATGGTGGTATGGGGCGGATTAAAGGAGCTAACAGCAACTGTGTGATCTCCTTTAGGGAACCTTTTGAAAGGTGATGGGCTGCCCCTCACCAGAAGCTCTGGGCTGATTTCGCCTGGCTGTTGGGGAGGTGGTGCCCTGGTGACTCAGCTGCTGCAAGTTTACAGGCAACAAACTGGGGGTGAGCCTTCCCACATGCATTGGGCATGGTGGAGAGCAAGGGAAGATCAAGGCCAATGCCAAGTTCAAGGTCAAGGGGAACCTTCCCTTGCTCAGCAAGGAGCTTTCGCCCATATGTTCAGGAATGTTTGGAATGGAAGTTCTGCTCCATTGGTTTTGCCTCTGCAAATCCAGATTTAAACTAATAAAGTGACCCATAAACTCCAGCTCTGTGGTCCGTGTGCTTATTCTGTGTCCGCCGCAACAGATGCATAACTGCATGTAAAGTTGTGTTAATTTTAATCTTATGGTTTGATTTGGTTGCATCTTGGTATGTTGTGAAAATTCATCAGCCTGATTAGGTTTTGGTTCATTGTTTCATGAAAACACAGAAAATAAGTTTATTGAGTCTCCAGTTGAGAAATGCTGAATGAATGCCACTAGAAAATACAACATTGAATGCAATATAGGTCATTTTCAAGATTGATTTTTTTCAGGCAAATAAATAAGAAAAGCAGTTGGTACTTGTAAATTTGAATATTAATACATATGTGCACCTGTATGCACAAATACACAAATGTGAGGTGTGTTTGTACTTCTCCTTGTTTTATCTGCTGAGAGGTTGCTGGTGTACATAATCATTTGGATGCTCCAGCCTAACATGGTATTTATTTCAAGTATCCCTTGGAAGCACAGTTCTGTCTATATTTGTTATGCTGTACATATCAGGGTTCCAGATACCATCCAAAACTAAATCAGAGTCCAAGGCAAAGGATTCCTCAAAGTTCCAATTTGTTAACAAAGCCATGTTGGTGTCACAGGTGGCACGTGGAGCCATATCTGCTGGCACGTGAGTCATTGCCCTAGCTCAGCTGAACGTGCATGCATGTGCTGGCCAGGTAATTTTTGGCTAGCACAGAGGCTCTGGGTGGATGTTTTTGGCTTCTAGAGAGCTTCTTGGGGGATTGGGAAGGGCATTTTTACCTTCCCCCCCCAGCTCCAGGAAAGTCTTTGGAGGGCAAAACACAAGCCTTCTGGGCCCACCAGAAGTTGAGGAACAGGCCATTTCTGGCCTCCAGAGGGCCTCCAGGGGGCAGGGGAAGCTGTTTTTGCCCTCCCAAGGCATTTAATTAGGGTTGTGAGCACCCGTGCATGCAGGATAGTGCACGCACGAGCTCTTTCAGCACTCAAGGGGAAAAAAGTTTGCCATCACTGTCCTAGGGGTTTCTCCACCCAGTTGAAAGTTCAAGCCCTTGCCCACACACCCCCAAGTCCATCAGATTCACTAATCTTCACCTGCCAACTTGGCAGAATCTCCCATCTCCTTCCGTGGAGGTGCAAGAGTGCAAAGACAAAGGATGACCTTGACAATCAAAAGGGAATTTGTTATGACATCCCTCATGCAACTACCCCTCCCAAATTCCCACAGCCAATAATACATTTTAAAATAGCATAAAGTGTGGCAGGTCAAAGACCCCAAGTAAAATGGCTTTGGCCTGACAGTACACCAATCAGTGAAATCAGCAGAAATGCTTCAATAATGAAAGCTGGGGCTATTTCCCTCCAAAGCCTTATAATTAGCCTTTCACACACAGGTGTTTTATGACTCCCATTCATGTCAACTGTGGGAAAATATGGAAAAAAGTTTAATTGGCCTCAGAAGACTTATCTCTGGCAATAGGAAAAACATTTGCATTTGAGGCACATCAAGTCACAACTCCATACTGTTTATAGATCTGGAGAATTGATAAGGAAGAAAAAGAAGATGGGTACAGATCTATAACCATTCATACTTATCCAAAGGGGTGTCAAAGCAATACGTTTCCTTGAAAGCTGCTATTGCCTTGGGAAATTATCAGTTGTTTGCATCCTATTTTTTTCCTTCCAGAGGATATTAAAGCAACTAGTAAATCATCCCTTCAAGCAGGGGTGGGTTCTATTTTTTACTGCCGGTTCTATGGGCATGGTTTAACCAAAGGAAGAAGCAACTGGGCAGGACTAAGTTGATCCCTGTTCCCACCCCTATCATCCTGTATCATCTCTACCCACCTCCGCTCCTTACTCTCCTGGGAAGAAGGGGACTGACCTAAAAGAAAGTTTACCACTGAGCAGAGAAAGTAGCAGGTTGAAAGGATGATGCTACAGAGATTAAACGATGAAAAAAAAGTCATTTCCCTGTACCTACCCTCCCCCTTTTTCTCTCCATCAGTTTGTGAAGACCCCCTCCTTTTTCTCCAATCAGCTGGACCCCTATCAGTCCCAGTGCAGCATCTGTGCTCCACCCGCTCCCTCCTTCCCTCCCTCTCTCTCTCACAGGCATACTTTTCCTCTTTCATTCTCTCTCTCTCTCTTTTCCCTCCCTTTCATTCTCTTCCTCTCTATTTCTTGTTATGTAGATGAGACTGCAGCATGCTTTTTCTGGGATGGTCAAGTTAGGTCTGATATGCCTAGGGAGCCAATGGAGACAGATGGCATCTGTCCACCCCCTTCCCACTCTTGCTGTGCAGGATGGCAATGAATGGAGAGGGGGGCAAACCATGATGCTTTGTACTCACCTGGTATAAAGCTTGATGAGCTGCCTCTCCTTCCCCACTGTGATTGCAATGTCAGCAGCTTCAGGAGGTGCTGGCTAGTAGAGAGGGGGGAGATAGGCTGGTGAAGTGCTTGCTTATCTTTATGTAGGCAGGTCTCAGGAGGCAGTTCGATGCACATAGCAAAGGCAAGGCAAGGCAAGCATCTTAGTGGGGGAACAGTTTGGGGGTGTGGCCAGCCATAGGTCATGGGTGCACACACGTTTTGCCAAAAATAGGATGTATGGCAATGCAAGAAACTCAGCTTCTGCGCACGTGCAGAAGAAAATAAATCAGAAAAAAAATTGAAAAAATAATTCCCTCCCCAAATTAAAAACATTAAAAAAAAAGATGGCGGCATCCATAAACCGGGCCGACAGAACTGGTTTTGTGACATCAACATAACATCACCAGCAGTTTGCTACTATTCTATCCCAAGCACACCACCAGGGCAACGAAGAAGTGACTTTGTAAGAAGCATTTCAAGGTCCTGGAGTCACCTGGCCAATGTCCAAATCTCAACCCTATAGAAAACCTTTGGAGGGAGTTGAAAGTCCGTGTTTCCCAGTGACAGCCCCAAAACATTACTGCTATAGAGGAGAGCTGCATGGAGAGATTTTGTCTCTCATAGTTGAGGTCTACCTATGATGTCAATTATAGGCTTCTCTCATCTTTTTAAGTGGGAAAACTTGCACAATTGCTGGCTGACTAAATACATTTTCCCCCTACTGTAGGTTCTAACCTGGCTTCAAATGAGTCAGATTGAAGCATTTCTTTGTAAAATATCTCTATCAACTAAAATTATTGAAGCTTGAGGAATGGTAGAGATTTCCATCTTTTTGAAAGCAAGGGGACTTGTCCATATTGTGCAAATATAAATGTATATTTTTTCATATTAGAATAAACAAAGTATACTAAACTTTTTTTTGTATGTCAAGCACAGTAAGTCCTCTTGAAGTCCTTTAAAAACATTTGAGAATGGTTTGGGGTTGCAACTCTTGGTGATACAGAATTGAGTTTAGATTTATTTTAGCAAGTCATTAAGAATTTACTATGAAAAGTTCATGCACAACACCCCACTTTAAGAAAAAATTACTCTATACAAATTATATATTTATGCTATCAGCATGTTAATAAATTGGAATATCTCCTGAAGCCTGGTATTAAGACCTCTTAATCAAGTCTATCAATTAATATTGCTGATGTAATTTGGAAAACTGATAACTTTTTTCCCTCATAATAAATGCAATTCTTCATTTATTGTCCATATTTCCTAAAATATATATTTATGCAATACTCAAAATAGATTCAATTCCTGTTGTTAATTTCTAGGTTTGTTGTTCTGGAAGCTCTTTACTGTTGCCTTACTCTGTTTTCCCCAAAATATGACCCTGTCTTATATTTTTTTTGAACCTTGAAATAAGAGCTTGGCCTTGTTGACTTGCACTCAAAAGCCTGATTGGGAAAACACAGTAAATCAACAGTAAAGAGCTTTCAGAACAACAAACCTGGAATGATAAATATTTAGATCTTTTTAGTAAATGTAAAAATGTTTTTCATAATAAATTACTTTTGAGGAAGTATTCTAGATATAAATATTAAATAAGATTGCTTAATGTGCTTTTCTTAAGGTTGCATAGGCATACATTTTCTCTCCCTTATGTTGCGGCGCAGGCGGAGTAATAGTCGGACACAAGGTGTGGGTATAACGGGGTCACTTTTTATTCAAACAACTTAACTTCTTAATTTATTAATTTATTTAAAACATTAACCCCACATGACCTGCAGGGTGCAAAATCAAATGGGGGCGGAATAAAGTGCCCAATTCAGACAGAGCAACCCTCGGGCGAAAACTCCTTGAAACTGGGTGCGGGTCATGGTAAACTACACCTACCCCCTGCACCCTTACTACGCCACACCTGGCGTGTGGGATGGCTCGCTACTGGTCTATGTTAAACTCCAGCAAGCAAGCCACAGGAGCGACTCACTCCCCGAACCCAGGCCGGTCGAGCCCTGTAATCCGAGAAGGAGCTCGCCCCTCACCTCATTAGAGGTGCCCCTAAAGGAGCTCACCAGTTGCTATTTATTTTATTTTCCGCCCCCTATCGGCCACCCCTCCCCACCCCAGTGACCCTAAGGGTGGGGGGGGGGGCACTAGATGGTGGGGCCACCCCCTAACCACACTCCCACGCACAGAGTGGAGTAGGCGAAAAACAATCGCAGCTCGTCCAATTCATGCTGCGACTGCAAAAATTCCTACTCGGCCCCCCGGAGGGCGACCCATCATATGCACCCTGTAACAGAGGGAGGGTGGGTGGGTGCCTCACGATGCTCTGGGCGAGACTGCTGCGCCACGAGGCAGCCCCCTTTTATAGGGCTGCCCTGCTCGCCCGGCCAATCGGTGCCCACGCACCGCACCACGTGGTCACGGCACCCCGACGTGGGTGCCGTGACTCCGCCCACCAACATGGCGGCCTCCTTCCCCGCCGATCGCCGCAAACCCCACCGGCCGGTAAGTCGGCTGTGGGCATTGCGGCGCAGGCGGAGTAATAGTCGGACACAAGGTGTGGGTATAACGGGGTCACTTTTTATTCAAACAACTTAACTTCTTAATTTATTAATTTATTTAAAACATTAACCCCACATGACCTGCAGGGTGCAAAATCAAATGGGGGCGGAATAAAGTGCCCAATTCAGACAGAGCAACCCTCGGGCGAAAACTCCTTGAAACTGGGTGCGGGTCATGGTAAACTACACCTACCCCCTGCACCCTTACTACGCCACACCTGGCGTGTGGGATGGCTCGCTACTGGTCTATGTTAAACTCCAGCAAGCAAGCCACAGGAGCGACTCACTCCCCGAACCCAGGCCGGTCGAGCCCTGTAATCCGAGAAGGAGCTCGCCCCTCACCTCATTAGAGGTGCCCCTAAAGGAGCTCACCAGTTGCTATTTATTTTATTTTCCGCCCCCTATCGGCCACAGCAGGGGGTGAAATTTTAATTTATTCCCCCTGCTCCCCCCCCCCTGCACATATATGTGCAGGCACCTCTGCAGGTCTGATATAATTTATCTCGTTCCCGCTGACGGCCAATTGCTCCTCGTCCTGTCTATACAGTCTATAAAGGCTGCCCTATCTCAGGGTGGCCTATCACTCCACCCCCGGCCTGGACAACCCGCTTTTAACTGCTCTGTTTACTCTCTTCCCGGCCCCGTCCACCACCTTAAGTATTCTAGCATGCCTGCCGGCACCTCCTTGACAGGATGTTGGACCACCACACGCACGGGTCAGGCCACCGCTCCACGTTCACTTGGAATACCCTCCAGATGTGCCACGGAAGCTCGACACCTGACATCAACCCACATCGTTACCACCAACGGGTGATACCAAACAGCCCGGCACTCCCTGCGCCTTCCCACTGTTGCATAACAGGGGAAGAACCACACGCCACCGCAGGCCCCGACGGCCCAGCCACTGATCGACCGCTCGATGCTCCATCTCCCACTGCGTGCCGGGCGTTGTCTCGCGGGCCCTCCTCTCGGCCCAGTACACCATGCTGTGGCCACATATCAGGATTCCGTGTCGCCTGCCCTGCATTCAGTCAAGAGGAGGGAGGAAACAAAACAGGATCAAACATGACGGCACCGACAGGACCCCTTCCCGCCCCACTCACCTAAGGGCGGATGTACGTCCGGAAGGCCCCCCATATCCAGCGGCCCACTGTCTTTATCCAGCCTGCAGGAGCCTTCGAGAGCTGCGAACGACGCTGCACCTCTCCTAAGGAGTGGGTCCCGTAACGTCTGGGATCCAGCCCCAGCCTGGCCAGCGCCTTGGACGGGACAGCCCAAAACTTGGTACCTGGTAAGAGGTTCGCCAGACACATAACAAGAGAAAAACCCGGCTCTTTGCCCCAATGGGCCCAATACTCCACCAAAGCCACCGCCGGGCACGCCCTCCGGTTGTCAGCCCGGGAAAGTCTGCCGTCACACCTCGACCCCTTCGGTCTGTCTTGGACTGGCTACGCCTCCAGGACTCCGAGCCCCTCCGTAATTCGATATCCCTGGCGGTAAAATCCTGGCCGAAGCAATCGGCTCGGGAAGCCGCAAGAACCTCATAGACCCGGATGGCTCCAAAAGACAAAGTCACCGCAGCCCTGAGGTACCCTGCTGCCGCCTACTCAGAGCGGCAGAGCCGGCCCCATAGCTCGTAAAGCCCCATCAGGTGGGTGAGCTCTAGGGGACGCCCACTGTCACCCAGGACCTAGCCTATCCCTCTAATACAACCCTCCAGCGTCTTCCTCACCCCGAAATCGCCAGTGGGGTCAGGAAAGCCCCGTGACCTGGCCCCGAAGGCCCGGCCGGCAAGCACGCCCCCAATCGTCCGGGCCGGTAACCCCGGCGCCTGCGGGGTGCGCAGAATTCGAGCAAGGTGTTCCACAGGGGCAGGCCAAAGCTGATCGTATCTCCTATCAGGATGAAAAAACCCCAAACTTCCCCACTTGCCCGCTGGTATGGTCCCCTGTTGCTTGGGGCCAAGGACAAATCCATGGCCTCACTTGCGTCGGCCCCCACGGGGGGCCACGGATGCTGTGGGGCTGCTTTCGGGTGCCCCTCGGCCTATGGGGCAAGCAGCCGGGACCTGGCCTACTGTCCCCCTGCCGGTGCAGCCGCCCCCCCTTTGCAAACCCCCGGAACGTGGTGGGCCCGGTAAAGCATGCTATCGGCCAGGCATCTCGCTACCATGTACCGGACCAAACCCTTTCACCCCTCCAGTGCTGTAGGAGAGCGTGTGCACTACGTGTCCCACCGTCATGTTGTCACACCAAAATTGGCCGTTCTCCCGGCACAACTGATGGCAACCGCTCGATGGCCACGGCAGGTGGGAATAGCCCCAAAAAACGCCAAAACCCTACAGACAACCCTGCCGCGACACTTCTGCTGACAGTCTGCCCGAAACCACGCTTCCTGCCGCCACCACTCCAAGACCGGCCGTGCCCGCGCGTCGGACCTCCCTGGAAGTCCGCCTTCAGCAGCATATACTGTCGCCGCAATGCCACACCGGTGTACACGTCCCGAAACCCTTGCCACCCCGAGTTCCTCCCAACTCTCCTATACAACCCTATCCTGTGGTCCGTGTGTCACGCCAACCGTCTCCCGATACAGGCTAAACGTAAAAAACCCCTACCTAGCGCTATCACTTTACCAACAAAATTCAACCGGCCAGCCATCTCCTGAACCTGCTTAAGAGTCACTTTCCTGGCGGCTCGGGAAACCCTCACCGCAACCGTGAGTCAGGTCAGTTCCCCGTCGGGCAGCCCGCACCTTTGCACCATCGACTCTATCCCCGTACCTGTAACCTGAGCCCCCCTCCAAAGATGAACCATGACCTCCCGAACAGGGAGCGGGGCACTGAAAAAACCCCCAACGGCAGGGCCCTATCGACAAGAACCTGCCCTGACTGAAAACCTAACAGGTCAAAATCCCCCCGGGTATACAGGCAAAAGCCGAAAGGCCGACTTGATATCACATCTCCCCATCAAAGCCCCTACCTCGCACGCCCGGACCAACGCGACGGCCGTCTCGAACGGTGTGTAGCGTACTGAGCACAGCTCCTCGGGAACGTGAATGTTTACCGATCCACCCGGAGGAAAAGACAGGTGGTGTATGAGCCGAAACCCCCTCGCAGCTCTCCTGGGCACCACCCCGGGTGGGGGCACCTGCGGTAAGGGAAAAAACGGGGGGGGGGCCACAAAAGGGGGCCCAAAACTCGGTCCCCGCGCACCTCCCGCGCAATTTTGCCCCACACTTCCTGACCCACAACTACCACCGGCCTAAAGAGCATCGGACAGGCAGGCCATGCGAGGCCCCCGGTATGGGATCCCGAAGCGAGCATAAAATCAGTGCTCCTCTTGGGGCGGTAGCCGGTGAGCCCGTCCTTCAATCAGTCCAACCAAACTGGGGCAGGGCCCCCTACTGAGAGCTCCTCCCGGCTGGGGTTTGGCTAGGGCCCCGGCATCTTCGGAGCCGGCCCTTCCCCCTCCCCCGCAACAAGCGGAGGTCGGGTGCCGGCCGATGCACAAAACGCAAGCGCGGCGGGAACGGAAATATGACCTTGAACAGGGCCCCCCCCCCTGGCGTCGCACTCGTAACAACACGGCGGGCCCCGAAAGGATGAACCCGCTGCGCCCCATTGGCCAGGGGCCGGGGTCCCTGCTCCTATCCCAAGCCAATGTCCATGGGGGGCGGCGAACCTACGACAGGTCTCCTCATATTGCTACCAAGCCTCGCCCCCAAACCCCTGATAAGCTTTCAGAATCATGTTTGTGTACAAGATGAGCTCATGGGTCTTATGGACGTCATCTTCCCCAACCACAGAGGGTAGGCCAAAATGCAGACGCCCACTCCGCGCCTTTGTCCCTCTTGCCGTCCCTTGGCCGACCTGAGCCATCCTTTGATGTATCCCTCTTCCCAGCGCGCCTCTTGGCCAAAAACCCGTCTACGCCCCTTCTTCCCAACCTGAACAGCCGTGAGCGGGCGCCAGGTCCTGTGAGCTACCCGTGTCGTGCCTTTGTCAGCCCGTCGCCAGCCACGTGGCCCCCTCGGGAGGGACCGCCGGTGCCTAGGCACAGGGCACTCACCCCGGCGAGAAGAATCAACGACTGCGTCCTCGGGGCCGGAGGCCATCCTCCTGGCCTTCTTCCGCTTGCTCTTCTGTCTGCACGCCGATCATCCAGTGCTCACTGCGGGCGCTCAGCCGCCTCCGATGAGCCCCGAGACTCCTCTGCGCTGTCATCGCGCGGGGCCCGGCCCAACCGGACCAGCCTCGCTTCCTAGGCCTCTCACCCTGGTCCTCAAGCAAGGAAGACAGAAGATGTGAGGAAACCGCAAGTAAATCCCCCCACCCCCTGCTCACTCCTGGTAGGCCTGGCAGCGGGGGCCCCTGCCTCAGACAGACGTGGGTCAATGCGCAGAGGGCCCCCTCCTCCGCCCCAGTGGCCTAGCCTGACCCCACCCAGTGCCTTGCAGGTAGGGCCCGGTCCTGGCAGCGGCCCCCCGTCCCCAATAGGACCGCCTTCGCCCGATGCGCGCCCCCCCGGGGACGCACCTCCCCCATGGGGCTGACCCCCTCGGCTGGCCTCCAGGCCAGCCTAGCCCCCGAAACCTCGCTCCACGCTCGCCTGGGGGCCCGCGTACTACCGGTGCGGCGGGGCTCGATTGGGGGGGGGGTGCCTTGCCCTCCGGCCTGCCCCCCCCGAAGCCCACCGCCGGGCCCCCGAACGGCCTCTCCCTCCCCCCGCCATGTGCCGCCACTCAATGCGCCTCCAAACCGTGTGCGGGGGGTGCCGCCTAAGCAAACTCAGCCTCCAGCCGCCGCTCGCGTTCTCCCGGAGCGGCGGGGCTCAACGGGGGGGGGGGTGGCGCCTGGCCCCCCGATCCGCACACCCCGAAGCCCGCCGCCAGGCCCCCGAACGGCCTCTCCCTCCCCCCGCCATGTGCCGCCGCTCCATGCGCCTCCAAACCCTGTGCGGGGGTGTCGCCGAAGCGAACGCAGCCGCCAGCCGCCGCTCGCGGCTCTTCAGGCCTCAAAAGGCCGCGTCGATCGGCTGCTCCGCCGGCCTCCGGGCCTATGACGCAGCAGCCCGAGCCGGCAGCAGCAGCAGCAGCCTCGCCTCACGATGCTCCGGGCGAGACTGCTGCGCCACGAGGCAGCCCCCTTTTATAGGGCTGCCCTGCTCGCCCGGCCAATCGGTGCCCACGCACCGCACCACGTGGTCACGGCACCCCGACGTGGGTGCCGTGACTCCGCCCACCAACATGGCGGCCTCCTTCCCCGCCGATCGCCGCAAACCCCACCGGCCGGTAAGTCGGCTGTGGGCATTCTACCTTTCTGTCTTTCCTTGTTAAAATAGATATATTAAGCCTGTTAAATATTTCAGAATAGATAGAAAGAGAGACTTCAGAATGCATGTATGACTACAATAGATTTCTGAAGCTCATTAAAACAGTCATGTATTTTCCAGTATCATGTGGATACATACAAAAAATGCATATACCACCATCATAGGGTACAGGTAATATCATGTTCATTATGATAACATCAGGAAAGGTATATAAATTATATAATTTGCATAATTTATGTGATTACATTACATATGACCCAGATATGTCATTGAGGCTTCTACTTAATCCTATGACACATATTCACAATTGCTTACAGAAACACACCGAGATATATGGTAAATCTCTATACTGAAGGTTTCAGTTATCTTTCCCATATGCTGCTAGTTTTGTTTCTAGTCATTTTTTAAAACTATCTTTTTATATTTGGTTCTTAAACCCATACAAAATAGTGTCCATAAACTAGCTCATTCTATATTTTGCAATTAGATATTAAACAATACTTAAGGGTCTTTCTTAACAATCCCTGAAACTGAAAAGAATGGAACTTCGGCTATGCTGTCTGCTGAAAAAGAGCTTGTTAAGAACATGACAACAATTAGAAAAGGTCCAACAACTATTTTATTAAGTTGGCAAAATGCAGTGAATCACTGTCTTCTGCTGTTAAAAATAAAGAACTCCAAAGATTAATTGACATAATTCTCATATAGGATTACCAAAACTGAAGATGAGGATACTTATATATAGAAATAATAGAATAATAATAAAATGCAGAATATGTAGCTGATTGTTATTCTAACATTTTACCCATCATCCTACATTGAACAGGGACAGAAGTACTAAAGGGCTATAAGTGACCCAGTGGAGGGCTGCAAAAAATTTTACTACCACATTGTGAGAGCATGGCTTATTTTGTGGGTATGGCTTGCTGGCCAGGTGACCAGGTGGGAGTGGCTTGACAATCATGTGACCGGGGATGGCTTAAAGGTCACATGACTGGCTTAAAGGTGACCAACTTGATGTCACTCATGTCAAGGGTTTGGGCTAGAGTTAGGGTGCCTAGCCTCTCCTCACCTCAAAGAGATACAATATCCGTATCTATTTACCATTACTGAGCATCCAAAATATACTATTTAATTCTATGTATATATGTCATATCCGTACATACATATTACACACAGGCACACAAAAATATACATTATCTACTATATAAACTGTATGTGTATGTACACACATACATGCATGCACAGCTCTTCTAAAATTATGCACATTCAACCTCATTTACTGTGATAGGAAAAATATACCTAGAAGGGAAAGCCTAGAAGGGAGAGCCTAGAAGGGAAGAGCCTAGAAGGGAAAAAAAGAAAAAATAATCAACATTTTTCTACTGATTCTGCATACCTGACCAAAACATTTTTACTGGTTCTGCATACCTGACCGTACCTGTAGGAGCCCATCACTGAAGTGACCTAAGTAGCACACAGGAGGCATACACACCAATAAAATTTCCCCTATACTGTTTTTTTCTCCACTAGCAACAACCAATTGAAGATGCTATTGACAGTGTGATCTGCGTGAGAAAAAATATCTCTGATTTGGAAAGAAATAAACACACAGGGAATAAGTGACCTGGAACATTCAACAAACAAACAAAGAAAAATAAAGCTTGTCATAAATTCATGGAAGATCATACATTACTGCAAAGAATAAATCTTATTGACTACATCTGATATTTGCTAATAACTCAGGAAATGTCAGTCAGTATTTCTCAGCTGCATTACCTTTCTCATTATGGAATTATTGGTTTGAAATCTGACATACCAGTGTCTTTGGAGCCCTTGAATGATTCAGTTGAAGAAATCCTGCTTCCTAGGATTATCACACAATAGCAGGACAAGGGGGCACTCTCTAAAGCTCATAGGTAAGAAAGTGAGGACAAATCAAGGGAAATATTTCTTCACCCAGAGGGTCGTTGGTTTATGGAATTCACTTTCGGAAGAGGTCGTGACAGCTGTCAGTCTTGATAGCTTCAAGGCAGCGTTAGACAGATTCATGGATGCCAAACATATAGATGGTTATTGAAATGGATGTCCAAGTGCTGCCTCTATGTTGGTTGAGGCAGGCAGGATTCCCTTGAGTACCACTTGTTGTCTTCTCTTTCTGCTCAAGATGCTCATGGACAATTGGTGGGCCACTGTGTGACACAGAATGCTGGACTCGATGGGCTTTGGCCTGATTCAGCATGGCTCTTCTTATGTTCTTATGAGTATACTGTAACCAGAAAAACTGATTTTGTCTTAAGTGGTTGGTAGTACCCTTCACTTATGGGAGACACAAAGGTGACCATCACCACCTTTAACCTTGCTGTTGTGTTCACATTTACTTTACCCTTGTACTGTTTCAGGCATAACGAAATGTAACAATCAGCGTGTAGCAAAAAGAAGAACCCCCCACACTCATAGTAAAAACCTCTCAAATGAGGAAAAGTCAATTAATCACAAGTTTGAAGTCCACATGACAAATAATCTACAGGTCTCAAATTTCATTTCCAGTCATATTGTCCCAAGCAGAACAGCAAGGTTAAAAAATGAATAAACCACTTGTTATGTTTCTTCATCATACTGATTGTGATGGTATAATGTTTTTATAACACTGGGCAAGCTAAGTAGCATTCCACAAAGTAAAACTGCTTGGTCATGTTTTGACCCCTTTTATGACTATGCATTGTACTGTGAATTCTAGAATTGGATGGAAGCAGCCAATCCAAATGAATGAATGAATGAACGAACGAACGAACGAACTAACAAACAAACAAACAAACAAACAAACAAACAAACAAACAAACAAACAAACAAACAAACAAACAAACAAACATGTTTTTCTACCAGATTGAAATCATTATTTCTGAAAAAGAAACACATGGGTAATAAAGATTTGCTTGAATTAGCTTCATCTATGTAGCCTGTATACATATGAGAGATGAGTGATAGGTATAGGGAACAGAGAGTGCATTATGAGTGTTAAACTACTGTGACTGGCAAGTTCTTTTGGAAGGCATTCTTTTTCTTACATTGTTTCAGATGACAATGGTTATTTTAAAAATCATTTTACCTTTTCCCTTACATGTAGATACTTTAATTTGTTCTATGCTTTAGCTCTGGCAATGGTGCCAGATAATTAAAGCAAAACAAAAACAAAAAATGAAAAAATGAAACCCATCTACTATATTGCAAAACCTTTAAAGATGGTTGTTCCAAATTTAGGATCTGGAACATGGAGAATACCATTGTGAAGTTCTACTGTACTGACTGAAACAAACTGAGGTTTTTTTAGCCCTGCTGTTCTGTTCGGGTCTGTGAGACCCGAAATCAAGGTTTGAGACCCTGTAAAAAATTTTCCCTGCATATCTGAAACTTGAAATTTCATGACTTTTCATCATTTCAGGGGTTCTCTCTATGAGAATTTTTTTGGGGGGGTGGGAGGTTTCTTTCTTGCTGAAAAAAAACAACTCCCTAATGTTATGTTCCCGGGTCACCCTGACCCGGACCGAAAACTCTTCATTTGCAGTGCTTATGTTTGGTCTTTTTGAAAGCTTTTTTCACTTGGAAAGTAGTCTGAACATTTCTTCACACAATGGAATGAAAATTGAACTGAAAAAATTAATCCTTATTGGTTTATTTTGCCCATAAATGTGCCTCCCCCCCCGTTTTTGTGAAAGTTTTTTCAATTTATGGATAGTTTTGCTTGCAAAATGCAGTCTATTTTACTGGAGTTGGTGTGGGAATGGTACCTTGAACATTTCTGAATATAAGAAAAATATAAAGGAACTGAAAAAAATGATTCTTACTGGTTTTTTAACATCAGAAATAAGGCCTCCCCCCCCCTCGGCTGCTTGCAATCATTTTCACTTTTTATTTTTTTATGCTCCAAATCCAAAATATTCTTTAAAATCTTAGGCATTCATTTACTCAATTTAACAATGCTGATCATCAAAAAATATTTTTGGGGTGGTGGCTAATTGTTTTCTGGGCAAAAAAAATTCATAACTTCGAATCTGTTTCTGTTCGTATATGACCGGACCAAAAATATTTTTTTTAGGTACTTGAATTTGATCTTTTTGAAAACTTTTTCAACTGGAAAACTAGTTTGAACATTTATGAACATAATGATATGAAAATTGAACTGGAAAAATTGAGACTTATATTTTTATTTTGATCAAAAAGCCCCTCCCCCCATCCTTTCTGAATTTCGTGTCAATTTCTATTTTTTAAGGCTACAAATCCCTAAGAAAGTTTCCCCCAAAAGGTTTGATATACTAAATTGAACATTTCTGAATATAAGAAAAATATAAATGAACTGAAAAAATGGTTCTTATTGGTTTATTTTTGCCACAAAAGGGACACCCCCCCCCGGCCTTGCTGTGTGCCATTATTGTCACTGTTTATACATATTTGTCTAGAAATATTTGGAATATCCTTTTGAAAATCAACCACATTGTAGCCAGATAACTAATTTTATGAAAGAAATCCATTTTACTAAAAAAAAGTATGTAAGTTTGAAATTAACAGCATAATTTTTATATAAATTGAAATAACTTTATATGCAAAATAAACCAATATGCATCAATTTTTCCACTTCAATTTTCATATCATTATGTTCAGAAATGTTCAAGCTACAAATCCAACACCAACTTTAGCAAAATTGAATGTATTCTGCTAGCAAAACTATCCATAAAGTGAAGACTATGTCACAGAAACGGGGGGGAGGCACATTTATGTGCAAAATAAACCAATAAGGGTTAATTTTCTCAGTTCAATTTTCATATCATTGTGTGCAGAAATGTTCAAGCTACCAATCCCACACCAACTTTAGTAAAATAGAATGGATTTTGCAAGCAAAACTATCCATAAATTGAAAAAACTTTCACAAAAACGGGGGGGGAGGCACATTTATGTGCAAAACAAACCAATAAGGATTAATTTTTTCAGTTCAATTTTCATTCCATTGTGTGCAGAAATGTTCAAACATGTTTCCAGGTGAAAAAAGCTTTCAAAAAGACCAAACATAAGCACTGCAAATGAAGAGTTTTCGGTCCGGGTCAGGGTGACCCGGGAACATAACATTAGGAACTTTTTTCGAACAGCATACAAGGGTTAGGCAGGTCAAGATAATTATCGCAAAAACATTAACTGCCTTCAGTTGTCCTGTCCCCATTTTACCAAGACTAAGTGTGAGAATTATCTATAGAATCTAGGCATCTAAGGCCTAGATAGATACAAAACACTCTTATTAGAGTACTAAACTTCCGAACTTTTGGACAGTGGACCTTGGCAGAAAATGCAAAAAGTACAAAAACATGTTTACATCCTGTATCAGAGATGAAGAAATCCTAATTTAGGCCAAGAAACATTCATAAAGGCAGAACAATAACTTGATGGATTAATCTAGAGAGTTCCGAGGAACTATGATGAAATTGGATGCAAGACAACCCCATATATGGACAAATAGGTGAATAAGAAGAAGTGGTTGTAAATGAGACATAAAAATTCTATAAAAGATGATTCTTGTAGTTAGGTACTTTACCTTCTGAGGTTCACGGGTATTCTTTCCATGACTTCTCTTGGTCCCTGTATGATACTGTATGATCATGCTGGAACCTTTGAAATCTTTATGTTATGTTTGATATATGTTATGTTTGATATATATATCATGTTGTGAATAAAGCTTTTTAGCTTTTATTCTCTTGGTCTGGGGAGTTTTTCTTACTCTAAGGGTTATAGTTAGATTGAAGACTTAGGACAATAGATCCCAATATTGTATTTCTCATTTTGAGAATTCATTTTTTCTTTAGAATTTGTCTGAAAGTATTAATTCTGATAATATTTCATTTAGGGTAAACACTGGGAACGGGGTAAAAAACCTTTATAAAATTCAAGTTATTGCTCCCTGTAAAATTTCCTTTTCTGAGATGATTCACTACATTCAAAAAAGGAAGACAGCAAATCCCACTTACAACAGTCATTAAAAAGAAAGAGCATTAAACAAAACAGAATATCATCTACAATGTAAAATTAATTACATTTCTTTCATATTATGGCTGTTTAGACAGAATCACAGTTCTTCCATGTGGGCAAATAAACTACTGGGGGTAGACTGTAAAGCATATTTTTAATATTCTCAAACAATTGCCATATATAGATATTCTGTTTGAAAACACATGGTTAATTCTGATGTTTATCCTGCTGTGCATTATTTGACATGTCTGACTTTAACAGCTTGATAGTTGATTTAAGGCAGCTATTTTACTCAAATAATGAAAACCTCAGTATCCATTAATAATGATGATAAATATAGAAAAATAACATTGAACAAAAATAAGTATGCTAATTGCCCTCCATTATTGCTGAAAAAAATATTTAGACAAGAATGGTTGATGGGATTAATAATTTCTTCAAAATTTTAACTCTACAAGTTTGGAATACAGCTTTATCTACATAGTAAGGTTGAGTTGTATTAAAAGTTGAGCATCGATTTCTTTAAAACCAGATTCTACTCATTAGTTATGCGTGTTTCAATACACCAAATCATTTTACAAAATTCTGAGCTTTTGTTTCTACTGTTGATATCATTAACTGAAAGGAGTTTTTTAAGTATTGCTGAACATAGCTTGTATAATTCCTTATTGAGGGCTGGTGGACAAAATAACATACTCAAAATCTGATCAATATGCATGGAGCAACATTTTAAAGTTGACACAGATTTTAAAAAAACCAATATATGAGGCTGTTACTAGCCTAAACACTTTTAAAAAGCATTAGACAAACTCATGGAGAAGAGGTCTATGAGTCATACCCATTATAATTCAAATGGAGCCTTCATTTTCTGAGATAGCAACCTTCCGGAAAGAACTGTAATATTTTGCCCTGTTAGGAAAGCATCTGGTTTACTATTGCTGGAAACAGAATGCCAAGCAAGTCCTTGAAATGCCAGTAAGGAACTTCAACATGTTCCTTCCTCCACACTTACTTTTATGAATGAGTTGCTTTTCTCATTTATTTTCCTAGGACTCACCTATCAACATAGTTAGTGAACCAGGATTTTGTACAGATCTTGTCATATTCACTGGTTCTGTATCTTAATTTTTTTTATCACATTATAAACTTTTTTTCAATGGTCTTATCATTTCTATGACATTTAATAAATTGCAAAAAAAAAAACCAACGCTTATTTTTCTCTTCATATCTTGTGTCTTCTTTATGTCTTGCTGCATATGACATCTGAATGTATTTAGAAATCCCTTTCAAAAGATTTCAGGAGATAATAGACTCAGTTCAATGTCAAGTTCATTCTTGAGAGTTGTAAGAGAGGAACAGATAGCACAAAGAGGAGAGATATGAGAAAATAAGGAGTACATTTTTGCCTTCTTCCCATAGGGATGGGGGAAAAGATTACAAAAGTAGCTGCACATATTGGAAACAGAGTGGTGGATGGAGGCAAGGACAATAATAAGAAAAAATGAGTAGTTGAGATGTTCCCATGCTCTATATTCCAGTGATGGCGAACCTTTTCTGATTCATGTAGCAAAAGGGGTATGGGTGTGACCACACTCATAATTCCATGCCCTCCCCATGCATGCATATGTGACATCCCCCTACTTCTGACATGCGATTGCATGCCTATTTTTCAGTCTCCCCAGGCTTCAAAGCATTTCTAAGAGCCTGGGGAGGATCAAAATGGCCTTCCCCACCACTACCCCCCGGTCCCGGAGGTCCTCTAGAGGCTGGAAATGTTCCATTTGCTGACTTACTTACTTACTTACTTACTTACCTACCTACCTACCTACCTACCTATCTACCTACTTACTTACTTATTTATTTATTGTTTAACACAATACACATTGAAGAGAACAGACAAGTAGTAATATATATAAAGAAAAGGATAGAATAAAAGATATAAAAGTCTACGGAGTCTACGGAGAGGGGCGGCATACAAATCTAATAAATAAAATAAAATAAATAAATAAATAAATAAAAATAGGGGAGAAGATATATGAAAGGAAGAAAAGATATAGGAGGTAATGGAGAGACAGTTGGACAGTTGCCCCTTACTGACCTCTTAGGAACCCGGAGAGGTCAATCGTGGATAGTCTAAGGGAAAAATGTTGGGGGTTAGGAGTTCACACTACTGAGTCCGGTAATGAGTTCCACGCTTTGACAACTCGATTGCTAAAGTCATATTTTTTACAGTCAAGTTTGGAGCGGTTAATATTAAATTTGAATTTGTTGCATGCTCTTGTGTTGTTGCGGTTGAAGCTGAAGTAGCCATTGACAGGCAGGACGTTGCAGCATATGATCTTGTGGGCAATACTTAGATTGTGTTTTAGGCATTGTAGTTCTAAGCTTTCTAGACCCAGGATTGTTAGTCTACTTTCGTATGGTATTCTGTTGAACTGGAAGTGTGAACTTCTGGTTAAACCGGAAGTTTCTTTTTTTCTTTTTTCTTTTTTTGTTCTTCCCAAGCTTCAGAACATTTCTGGGGAGGCGAAAACAGCCTTCACCACCACCCCCAGAAACCCTCAAGTTGAGACTTGAGCTCACATGTCCACTGATATGGCTCCATGTGCCACTTGTGGCACATGTGCCATAGACTTGCCATCACAGATATACAGTATATCATATACTGTATAAATACAATATATATTTTACAGTGATAATAACTTTGTAAAGGAAATAAATTGGGTTTCATATTGTAACTTGAAATGTTTTTTTAAAGAGGGGTCAAATTCCAAAACAAACACATGTTATGAAAACTCGAGTTCAAGAACATTACAAAATACTGAAATTAAAAACTAAACATAGTGTTCCAAATCCATTTCAAGTAGAATCGTGTGGGGTACTTTGTACTGTTTAGGTTGATATGAAACTGTTTTGTCTTTTGCAAGTGGAGTATTTTCTTCTAAATTTTCCTCTGTGGGCCTGTATAGCAGGAAGGATTAGTCATGTTCCTGTTTCTATTGGCTTAGATGGGAACGAATGATCAGGAGAGAGAGGCAAGAGAGACTTTAAGGAAGGCAAGGCACAGTGAGGGACCCATTCTGGATGTGACTATTCTTCCACTGTCATTGCCTAATTGCCTAAACAGTATGTCACCACTGGTATTTTTGTTCAGATTCCTATGGGAAATTTATTTCCATGCGAATCAGTGGCCTAGAAAAGAAAAACAAACATATAAGATTGCTTTGATTGGCCTGTTGAGATGCATTCTGGTCACGCTGTTATCTCCTGCTAATTTTGAAAATCAGGATCCTTTATAAATATAACAAGCTTTCATCTTTAAAGGCTCAGGCACTCCAATCAAAAGAATATTTGAAGTGCACACACATTGCACACACATGCCTAAGCTTAGCAAGCCATAAATGTAGCTTCCCCACTACCTCACCAAAATTATACATACATACGTATGTTTGATTTTCTATCAAAATTACCCTGGTATTCCCAAATGTGGGAGGAAGCAACTTTGCTTTCCTTTTGCCTCTCGGCCCCACGCAGGCGCCATTCCAATGCAGATTTTTTTAAAAAAATAGTTGACAACTATAATTTTACATAGTTACATATTTATGCTGATAAGTGAAAAGATCTATTTTGGCCTTGTAACAAGTACATATATATGTACAGTGGTCCCTCGAGTTTCGCGATCTCGATCTTCGCGAAACGCTATATCGCGAGTTTTCAACCCGGAAGTAAACTCCACCATCTGTGCATGCGTGCCCTTCCACGCATGCGTAGATGGTGGAGTTTCCCCGCCGGGCAGAGGCTTCCCTGGGTCTTCCCCCTCTTGCCCCGGTAAGGCGCGAGCAATGGCGTGGGCGGGTGGGCGGCACACGCGCGGGGAAACCCCAGGGCCGCTTCTCAGCTGAGAAGCGGCCCCAGCAACAGCGCGGGGGGCGGGCGGCACGCGCGCGCGGGGAAACCCCAGGGCTGCTTCTCAGCTGAGAAGCGGCCCCAGCAACAGCGTGGGGGGGCGGGCGGCACGCGCGCGCGCGGGGAAACCCCAGGGCTGCTTCTCAGCTGAGAAGCGGCCCCAGCAACAGCGTGGGGGGGCGGGCGGCATGCGCGCGCGCGCGGGGAAACCCCAGGGCTGCTTCTCAGCTGAGAAGCGGCCCCAGCAACAGCGTGGGGGGGCGGGCGGCGCGCGCGCGCGCGCGGGGAAACCCCAGGGCTGCTTCTCAGCTGAGAAGCGGCCCCAGCAACAGCGTGGGGGGGGCGGGCGGCGCGCGCGCGCGCGCGGGGAAACCCCAGGGCTGCTTCTCAGCTGAGAAGCGGCCCCAGCAACAGCGCGGGGGGTGGGCGGCACGCGCGCGCGGGGGGAAACCCCAGGGCCGCTTCTCAGCTGAGAAGCGGCCCCAGCAACAGCGCGGGGGGTGGGCGGCACGCGCGCGGGGGGGGGGGGAACCCCAGGGCCGCTTCTCAGCTGAGAAGCGGCCCCAGCAACAGCGCGGGGGGGTGGGCGGCACGCGCGCGCGGGGGGGAAACCCCAGGGCCGCTTCTCAGCTGAGAAGCGGCCCCAGCAACAGCGCGGGGGGTGGGCGGCACGCGCGCGGGGGGGGGGGGAACCCCAGGGCCGCTTCTCAGCTGAGAAGCGGCCCCAGCAACAGCGCGGGGGGTGGGCGGCACGCGCGCGCGGGGGGAAACCCCAGGGCCGCTTCTCAGCTGAGAAGCGGCCCCAGCAACAGCGCGGGGGGTGGGCGGCACGCGCGCGCGGGGGGGGGAAACCCCAGGGCCGCTTCTCAGCTGAGAAGCGGCCCCAGCAACAGCGCGGGGGGGGGGGCGGGCGGCACGCGCGCGGACAAGCAGCAGCAGCGAGGCGGCGGGGAAACCCAATCTTCGGCTCCTCGCTGCTGCGGTGGAAATAAAAAAACCATCTGCGCATGCGCAGATGGTGTTTTTACTTCCGCACCGCTACTTCGCGACAAATCGATCATCGCGAGGGGTCCTGGAACGGAACCCTCGCGATGATCGAGGGACCACTGTATACTAATGGCTTGCTTTGGTTTGATTAACTACTTGTATATTGGATCTTTTATGGTTTTTCATTTTGAGTGTATTTGCAAAAGCTAAACATTTCTTGGCTTTCATAAAAAAATTTAATGTTTTTTCATTACCCTTAGTATTCACTTTGTTTTATTTCTTAGACTTCATATTGCACTGAAAAATTGGAAAAGACACTGTGCTGCTTGAAAAACAAAGTTGAGTGCTGGTGGTAGGTGGTCATGAGTGTACTTTGGTCATGCTTTATGAATGTTTGATGCAGTGTAAAGTGGATTTTACTGGAAATCATAGAGTAGATGAACTTGCTGGTTTTCCCAGTTTCTTTAGCACTCAAAGTATAAAAAAAAGCCTTGCTTTTCTGAGGCAGTGTGTGTTTAACACACATTTATTCTTATGTTCTAGTGCCACTGAGGAGGCAAATGTAATTGCCTATAAATATAATCAAGACAATGAACTGCGAGACGGGAAGTAAATAAATTGAATAATATTTTTTTTAAAAAAATGTTTAGAATAAATGTTTATGAAGATTCTCAGTGATCCAAGTCATGTTTGTCACAATGGTGCTTTTTCAAAAGGCAACTGGGCTTTGTTATTCTTTGAAGACATTTCTCTCCTCATCCAAGAAGCTTCCTCATTCTGATACTGATTCAGAATTGAAGAAGCTTCTTGGATAAGAAGCAAAATATTTTTAAGCAAAAATGTTTGCAGAAAAATAATTAAGTTGTGGTTTCTGTGCATGGGATCTCTCCTTGGCAGCAGCTTTTCCTCCCTTGCTCTATTTCTTCTTTTTCAACAAAGTTTCAAGTTTTCTTCCTCCACCACCACCACCCCCAGGAATAAAAAGGAAACATAAAGTGTGGATGAGCCATTTCTGCAAATTAACCTTCACATACTATATGTGGATGGAAAGTCATGTACTTGAATTTCTTCAATAGACTTGCATAACATACAGCCTGGGGGCCACATACAGCCTGTCAGGCAACCTTTTGCAACCCATTGGAGTGTCTTAAAATATAAATAAATTCACTACCACACAGAAACATGCATTGCTGAGTGACTCCAAGTCTTATAAATTCTGTTAGTGTTCCACTAGCCAGTACACAGTCACTATGTGCTGGGTATTCCTTTATATGGTTTTTTTATTTTATTTTGTCCAATACACAATACACATTGAAGAGAATAAACATGTAGTAATATATATAAAGAAAAGCATAGAAGAAAAGATATAAAAATAGAGGAGAAGATATATGAAAGGAAGAAAAGATAAATGAGATAAGGAGAGACAATTGGACAGGGGATGGAAGGCACACTGGTGCACTTATTCACGCCCCTTACTGACCTCTTAGGAACCTGGAGAGGTCAATTGTGGATAGTCTAAGGGAAAAATGTTGTGGGTTAGGGGTTGTTACTACTGAGTCAGGTAATGAGTTCCACACTTCGACAACTCGATTGCTGAAGTCATATTTTTTACAGTCAAGTTTGGAGCGGTTAATATTAAGTTTCAATCTGTTGCGTGCTCTTGTGTTGTTGCAATTGAAGCTGAAGTGTAGAACGTGTCTTAGGCGTTGTAGTTCTAAGCTTTCTAGACCCAGGATTGTTAGTATACTTTCGTAGAGTAGTTGGAGCTTGCAGGCTACTTGATTGTTTTGCAATGTGTGTTCTGAGTCTGGTTTCAGTTTCTATGGCTGGGATACGTTTGAGGGCTGGTTTCCAGATGTCTGGTAGGCGGGAGGTATCATCCCGCTTGTTCATATTTTGGGGATGTTTTTCTATCTCGATGGCTTCCATGATTATTCTTTTGCTGTAGTGTTCTGTTTTGGAAATTAAGTTAGTACTGTCAAAATCAATTTCATGTCCTGTAGTTTTGAAGTGTTGAAAAAGGGAGGAGGTTTTTTCTTTTTTCCTTAATGCATTCTTATGTTCTGCAACACGTGCATTTACTCTCCTGTTGCCTCCTGCCTACCAGACATCTGGAAACCAGCCCTCAAACGTATCCCAGCCATAGAAACTGAAACCAGACTCAGAACACAGATTGCAAAACAATCAAGTAGCCTGCAAGCTCCAACTACTCAGGATATCACGCCTAATCCACAACCATTAACTAATCAGCATACCTCAGTCACATCAACGACCCCAGGTGTTACCCCACTGACTCACCAGGAAGTTTCTACACAGCAGGCAATTGCTGAGCCATCAAACCACACCCAGCCACCAGTATGTATAGAAGGAAGGCAGCTCAGGTCTCGCTGTGTTCACCCTAGAACAAGGACAGAAACAACAGTCTGAAGATGACGAGTGGGACCTCGTCGAAACGTCGCCAGAAATTTCCAAATCCTACATGGGAAGAAACCCGAATATACCAAGACCGTCATACCTGTACCCGTGAAAATTTACGAAAACAAATATATATATATATATATATATATATATATATATATATATATATATATATATATATACACACACACACACACATATATACATATATACAGTTATACCTCATCTTACGAATGTCCCTTCATACGAACTTTTCATGATACGAACCCGGGCTTTACGATTTGTTTGCCTTGTCTTAAGAACCATTTTTGTTTTACGAACCCGAGCCCAGGTGCATGGCCTTTCTTACTGTGCGTGCGCTCTTGTACTGCACATGTGCTCTCTGACTGCCACAGGGATTTCCTTGCCTTGTGACTGTCACCACCGGGATTTCTCATTTGATTACAGCCCCCACTGGGATTCCCCACTCAGAGAAAGTGCTCAGAGAAAGAGCTCTCACCGCCGCTTCGCTGGGAGCGCTTTCACTGAGTGCTTCCAGAATGCCCGCCCCACCTCTCCTGCAGCCCCTTCGCTGACAGCCCTGGATGAAAGCGCTCCCAGCAAAGGGGCTGCTGGAGAGGTGGGACAGGTGTTCCCAAAGCACTCGGAGAAAGTGCTCTCGTAGCCGCTTCGCTGGGAGCGCTTACTCAGAGCGCTTTGGAAACCCCCACCCCTCTTTGCAGCCCCTTCGCTGGGAGTGCTTTCGTCCAGGGCTGTCAGCAAAGGGGCTTCAGGAGAGGCGGGGCAGGCGTTCCGGAAGCACTCTGAGAAAACAGCAAAAACATGTGATATGTACATATGTGTGTGTATGTGTGTCACATGTTTCTGCTGAATTTGAAAATTAAGGGAGACTAGGATAGATCTATTACAGCATTATTTTGGCCTCATGAGCTAGCCATACCCTCACTGGGACTTGAACCTGCAACCATTGCCTTGTAAGGCAGAGAATTAACCTCTAGGCTACAGTATCCAATCCCTTCAGCTCTGTACCAGGGAAGGGTTACATGTTTTTGTGTCAAATCAGCCTGGTATATTGAAGGAACATCACAGCTCCTTTTTTGCCTTCTCGGCCCAACCCAGCACCATTTCCAAGGCAGTTATATATATACACACACACAATGAAGGAAAAAATTATGCTCATTTTGATTTATATGAACCTAAGAACTTTAGTCCACAAATATAAACGATGATAGTAAACACAGTTTATATAGAGTAAATATATAAAACAGCAGAGACCTTCAAATTTCTAGGTTCTATCATATCTCAAGACCTAAAATGGTCACCTAACATCAAAAACATCATTAAAAAAGCACAACAAAGAATGTTCTTTCTGCGCCAGCTCAGGAAGCTCAAACTGCCCAAGGAGCTGCTGATTCAGTTCTACAGAGGAATCATTGAGTCTGTCATCTGCACCTCTATAACTGTCTGGTTTGGTGCTGCAACCCAACAGGACCGACACAGACTTCAGAGGATAATCAGAATTGCAGAAAAAACAATTGCTGCCAATCTGCCTTCCATTGAGGACCTGTATACTGCACGAGTCAAAAAGAGGGCGGGTAAAATATTTACTGACCCCTCACATCCTGGACACAAATTGTTTCAACTCCTACCCTCAAAACGTCGCTACAGAGCACTGCACACCAAGACAACTAGACACAAGAACATTTTTTTCCCGAACGCCATCACTCTACTAAACAAATAATTCTCTTAACACTGTCAGACTTTCTACTAAATCTGCACTTCTATTCTACTAGTTTTTCTCATCATTCCTATCACCCATTTCCTCCCATGTTGACTGTATGACTGTAACTTGTTGCGTATATCCTAAGATTTTTATTAATATTGCTTCTTCATTGCTTATTTGACCCCTATGACAATCATTAAGTGTTGTACCACATGATTCTTGACAAATGTATATTTTATTTTATGTACGTTGAGAGCATATGCACCAAGACAAATTCCTTGTGTGTCCAATCACACTTGGCCAATAAAAATTCTATTCTATTCTATTCTATTCTATAGTTCAAACAGAGCGTAACTTAAAATTTAAGTTACACACTAAGCATGTAAGAAGCCAACAGAAAATATCACTAAGTTATTATACTTTCTAAGCCTCATATTCCAAAATCCTGCCCATGAAGATTGTCCAGTATAAATAGATAAAAGGTCATTCATTCAATAGTTGCTTGAATCAAAAAAGGAAAATTTTTGTGGTTGCTGTTAATTTAAATTAGATGAAATTATATATTTCCGTAATTTGAAAGTAAACCTATATTGTAAAGGAAAAATACTGTATATACTGTATTGTATGCCCTCAAATATATCAAGTTATCATAAAATTTAATTTCTGATTATGCATTAAGAGAGTTATATTTTTGTTAGTTAAAGAACAATTGAACCAAGTAACAAACTTTATGCAGCCGGTTAGCAATAGCAACATCACTTAAACTTACATAACATTTCATAGTGTTTTACAGACCTCTCTGGGTGGCATACAAAATCAGCATATTTCCCCCAACAATTTGCCAACATTGGACGCTGCTTACTCTTTTCACTGTTTTTGGCAGGGAACATGAGCAGTGTCACAGTGATATAAGCAAAGAAGACTGAAAACTAAGGGGTTTTTTTTCATCTTCAAAGGCATTGGGGAAGTTAAGGAACAAAATAGTTACCTTTAGTCTTGTTTACTTTTCTCCTTCCTCAAAATAAATGCTAACCAGAATCAGAATGTCCATATCTAAAGTGTTCTCCTGGTTTTAAAATTGGGGCTAGCAAATCACACATGGCCATCTAGAGTAAAAAAAGAGTACTCTCTTTTATTAAACCAATACAGAACTAAAATATTTACTTTCCCAATCCAGATAGCTAAATAGAGTTTTTCCCTCTCTCTGAAATGTTGGCTTGTTCAATGAAATAGCCACTTAAAGATTTCATTTCTCTCTTGGCCTTTGCACAATCAGTGCTTCCTGGGGTATTGTTCCAGTCTTCATTAAGCCCATTTGATTCTCTAAGGCTAAGGCTAAAAGAAATATAAGGAAAAAAGGCAACTGTAATCATGACATCAACCAATATCCTTCACTTACTTCAATAGACCTCAGTAGGCCGTTTTCCAAATCATCCCTTCCAGGCATGAGAAATGGCACATGATGTGCTGAGCACCATGGCGTTATTTGCTTCCTTAAACATTTAATTTTGTGCTTCGGGCATGAACAATTGTGGAAATTTTACATTATTTGAACTGCAACCTTTTCTTTGATAACATAATTTCATGGAAGACCATGGAGGGCTTAGATAAGCTTTCCCCTCATCCCTGCTTCTGAGAAGTTCATTGTTCCTGTAGACAGAAGTAGAGTTAAAAATAGACTTCCTCTAAGAAACCTATTTGTTTAAGATTTCTGGTTCATTTTTGAAGTCCTGTTAGGATAAATAAAGATAAGCACTTAAAAAATATGTTGAATTCACATTTGTATAGAACTAAGCCCTACATTTTCTGAAAAATGCAAGTACGAATAAAAACAGTACAGTCTTTTCAACAAATGGAGGTTCCTAAAGTTCATTTCTATAATCTCTTGCCAAAACATCAGTCATGCCTTTCCCCCTCCCCAGTTCCATAACTGCTCTAAATGAATTCAACATAATACATGAAACCATTGTATTGAAAATGTCTCTATCCCAAATGGGAGCCAGTGGAGAATAGCAGGAGTATGAGAAATGAAATAATGAGTCCTCTAATCTCAGGATTTCTAGAGATCCATTCTGATTCATTGATGCTTCAGGCTGATTGGGATTTTGGTTTTCCTTCCTTCTTCCTAAATATTAAATCTTTTCTTTTAACCTTATCTTTTCTATAAGGACTGTTTCTATGGCTTTGCCCTTGGCAAGTAGAAAGCTGATGAATTGCATAGAACCCAGGCAAAGAATACAAGCCTAACTACTTTTTTGTTGTTGTTCTAAATAATGTAGCCTTGCAAAACCATTTTAGTGACCAAAGCTCAGAACATGACAAAAGGAGTTTTAGGATGTTTAGGAAAGCCTTCTTAGCATTATTATTCCTTTTTTGGGTGAATAATAATAATAATAATAATAATAATAATAATAATAATAATAATAATAATAATAATAATAATAATAATAATTTTTTAAAAATCTACTAATATCGCAACCTACAATTACTTCTCACTAACAAAAATAATAAATATAATCAAACTAAGTCATCACAATACAAATGCCTGCTAGTTTGCAGGTACCACCCCTCCCCTTTTTCTTCTTTCTCCTCTCTATCTTCTTCTTTTTTTTCCATTCTCTTTCCTTTTCTATCCCACCTCCAACCACCTCTTCTTTCTACGCTATTCTTGGACCATTAAATACTACAGCTATAAGATTATCCAAATAAGAATACTGAATACAAAATACCTACATATAGACAAATATTTGGAATATATATACAATAATATATATAAGTTGCTGTATAAAAATACTGTTTACCCCTACCCCTCCCACTTTTCTTTTTTGTATTACCATCCCCCTTTTCCCTGTTTTTGTTTTTTGATAATCTAATAAAGTATATTTAAAATAATAATAATAATAATAATAATAATAATAATAATAATAAGAACAACAACAACAACAGCAACAACAACAGCAAGTTGGAAGGGACTTTGGAGGTCTTCTAGTCCAATCCACTGCTTAGGCAGGAAACCCTATACCACTTCAGACAGATGGTTTTCCAACATCTTCTCAAAAACTTCCAGTGTTGGAGCATTCACAGCTTCTGGAGGCAAGCTGTTCCACTGATTAATTGTTCTAACTATCAGGTCACACTAGAAATTGCACTGGACCGTGAAAGTCTTAATCATTTTTTTAAAAAAAACTACCATTATGAAGAATTATTTAGCTGGTCTGCCCTGATTTGGGTTGGTTAATTCTCTCCCCAGCTAGTTTTTCACTGGTCAGATGAATTGTGTAACAAGCTTTGCATAACAAAATAGGTCATAAAACTGAATTAAATGTCCTGGTGGCAGGAGGATTTACCAATTCTATTCTTTTCCTCAGAAAGTTCACTCACTATCTTTTGGTTTGATTTCATAAATGTCCGTATTTCTTCTGAGGAAATTAACTCAATAAATGCATGTTCTCAAATGTGTATGCTGTGATAACATAAAGTCAGAAAAGGTCACTGGCAGTGAATCATCAGCAGATGGGATGCACTGGCTGAGAACTACTTCCAAATATTGCATTACAATATTATTATTATTTTTCTAATGCGGAAGTGGAATATTGATCAACCAGGGACTGAATTGCCTTCGGGGGGTACGGAACTTCTTGTATTCTTGCACAGTGAGGGAGCAACACAAGCATTTAGTTGAAAGGATTTTTTTTTAGAGCCCTAACTTGAACAAATATTGCGACCTCTTATTTCTTCCTGAATGATATTGCTAGCAAAGGCACATAGCTTGTAGCTGTTCAAATAACACAAATAATAAAACATGTGTGACTTTACCAACACTAGTGCCTTTTCCTAGAATTAGAACATGGAGCATTGGTGTATGGCCCTAGAATGCATTAAAAACATTGTACCTGTATTACCTTTCTGTATATAGCAACTTTTGTCAGGCAGGGAGAGGGTGGGAGGGCGCCCTCAAATCATTCTTGAGTCTTGGTGATTGTCTAGACCAGTCTCTGCAGTTTTCTTAGCAAGATTGAACAAGTTATTTGCCTATTACCCAGGGCCGAAGGTGGATGATTAACTCAAAGTCAGCCAGCTGACTTCAATAACAATAACAGTAACGGTAACGGTAACAGTAACAGTAACGGTAACGGTAACAGTAACAGTAACAGTAACAACAACAACAACAACAGAGTTGGAAGGGACCTTTGAAGTCTTCTGGTGAGACTAGGTGAGACTAGGATTCATTATCTCCCAGCTTTTAGCTTGGTGTTTTAACTACCACACCAAATTCATTCTCAGGCAGTAATTGTCTGTAGGAAAAACATCATGTGCAAAATTGGTCACTAGAAATTGCACTGGACCCTGTCAACAAATTGTTGCACTGATGGGCTATCTTGATCACCTTGGAAGAAGATAGAATGTAAATATAATAAAGAATTCAGAATGGGAAAATTTGGGAGGAAATTCCAGTAAAGACATTTTGAAGCATCACTTCAGATGAGGCATGGGTCAGGATCTATAAAATATGGTTCATATGCAAGGAGAAGAAAATCTGCCTAGATTTCTTCAGTAACAGAAACAGGACTGTGTTTTCAAGCTCCAAATTCTTGAAATTGTCACTTCCAATTTCTTGGGGAATCTATCTCTCTGTCTATCGCCTACCTACCTACCTACCTACCTACCTACCTTCCAAGTGAAAAAAAGTTTTCAAATTGACCAAACATAAGCACCTCAAATGAAGAATTTTCGGTCCGGGTCAGGCTGACCCAGGAACAGAACTTTAGGGACTTTTTTTAGCAAGAAAGAAGCTCCCCACCCCCCCAAAAAAAATTCTCATAGAGAGAACCCCTGAAATGATGAAAAGTCATGAAATTTCAAGTTTCAGATATGCAGGGCATATTCAAACGAGATCATTAAAAAAATCAATGAAATGCTAATATACAAATGCTAATATACAAATTTCAAAGCCTCTGCAGAAATATATTTAAAAAACCTATTAAAAATTCCTGCTAATGTTTTGTTGGAGCAGAACAATTCCATACACATACACACAAAAAAAACCCACACACACACGGATTTTCTAAAACTAAACATTCACCCTCACTGCATTTGGAAAACACACCCAGAGTCAGGGGTGGGCAGCAGCCAGAATGCGGGCCCCTGGCATTCCAGTAGCGGAAATAGAGTTGCGCGCGCAGGTCCATCACCTCTGACCATGCACGCACCATGCAGGTGCACAAATGGCGAGATTCCAGGGAAAATCACTAGTTTTTTGCTTCCAAGCATGTGAGGAAGCAAAGAAATAGGCAATTTTCACCAAAATCTCACTGCGTGAGGGACATCCATGTGAGATTTTGGTTGCTGCATATGTACAGCAGATGAATCTCACTGTGGCGCCTAAAGTGGCAGAGCCCCAGCTATGCAGGCAGCAGCAACAGTGGTGGCGTTGAGCTCCAGCCGCCTGGCCTGCTCCCCGCACCACATCTTCTCAGCATGGCGAGAGTGAAATAGGAAGAGGGTGCTGCTGCTACACAAGTGGCATGCAAAGGAGCGAAAAATCATGCGGCCTTGGCTCTTCTCGAAAAGGTATGGCTCTTCTCCATACATATACATACATATATGCAATTTATATGACAGCCATGCACCTGTTAAAGTGACTCTAAAATAATATTTGGAGAGGAGGAGGTGAAGAGGAAACACAGTCTAAGCTTATCTAGAGATGCTCTTGAGATATGCTATATTCAACATCAGCAAAGGCATCCAAGGTTTTAGCAAGATGGCAGGCAGTTTTAAAAAACCTAATAGAAGACGTTTGTTCACTACTTTCTTTCAGAAATATGGCTACTATCTTTCTAGAGATGTGTTATCAGGTGAAACAATGTTGTTGCTGTATCAACCATATGAAATAATATGGCAGGGAGGTATCAGAAAACAAACATGTTTTGAGTGATAAATTCATTGAACACATTCACATGAAGAGCTCTTGAGAAATAAAAGAGATGAGCATTTAAAAACAACTACAGAACACGGTTTCCATAGTAACCAACATTTCAAAATATTGTTTACAGAATGTATTCTTGAGCAGATAAATCTTTCTCATTAAGACAAGAGACTGAATTGAAAGTGCAAATAAGGTTACTGACTCTGCTAGCAAATATTTATATCATTATCTATCCATCTCTGGACAAACTTTATTTCAAATAAACAAAAAGAAAACAATGAATCCTAGCAAATTAGGGGAACAGCTGGGACATTCTCTCTCTCTCTCTCCCCCTCCCTCCCTCCCCCCTCCCTCCCTCCCCCCTCTCTCTATTATTCCCAAACATTTAAAATATCTCTATTCTGGTTTAAATGACTATGAAGGAAGAATGAAGAATGAAGGAAGCGTAGAATGGAACAGTCAGCAACATTCTAAGTCACCGCCCAATTGGAATATTTCCTGGATGGATATAACGTGATTCTAGGGTAACTATTCTAAGGGAGAACAATATATAGCCAATTCCTTTTTCTGACGCTTAAGAAAAAACAAATCTTTATAGACAGGGATAAAATAAACATTCACAGGTTCATCAATAATCTTTATATTTATTTTATAAGTAAAGGAATGGCTAACCAAATTACTAAAGTAATAATAGATGTGTAAAAAACACCAAGATACTCTAAAGCTGCTTAGAATTATGTAAAAGGGAAATGAATAAATATATATACATAATATGTAGAAGACCCCAGTTATAAGAGTCATTTAATAGGAAATACTTTTTTCTGGAAGATAACAAATGGCTTAGTATAGACAGTTCTAGGCTCCAAGTCAATTTCTGGTCATATATCAAAGGCCTCAGGCATTCTGTCAATTACACAATTTTTGGCTGCCATGTTACTAATGTATTTCTGGATGCTCTGGGTTTTGTCCAGGACAATGGCCTTGACATTCACTAGACTCTGACTGCCCAGAGTCCATCTCTGAGTGTTGGACTTGTGGAAATCTCACATAGGGAAAAACTTCCAGGTCTTCAAATTAGCATCTTATCTGTCTGTCTAGGTACTATGCTGGCAGCAGAGTTTCTGATGACTGCCAGGACATATATGTTAATGATATGGATCTTGTTCTTCACATTAAGCTGGTACTTCTTTCTTTGGTGGTACTTGATATTCTTGTCTTACTTGCCTCCTATTTCCCATTGATTCTGAATACCATGATACTTGTAGCTGGTTTGTTATGTGGCGCACTAGTAGTACATATTAATTTTATTCAAAAATAAAAGGAATGTAAATATAAAAAGATATAAAAACAAGAAAAACTGGAGGAAAAAGAAAAGAAAGAAAAAAAGAAAAAGGTTAAGAAAAAAAGGAAATAAAATATTTCTACTTATTTTACAATAGTCATAAGTATAGATATAAATTAACATCTCCTTCTATTGATACATGGCTTTCATTTTTACAATAATCTATATATTTTTTTAATTATCAAAACCATATATCATAAATTCATTTTTTGTTGTTTCACACAAAGTCTTGAGGGGGTTTTCAGTCAGCATTAAACTAAGATATAATGATCCAAAATGTCAATATGATCAAATTCCATCATCTTCCCAAGAAAATGTAGTGATTACTGATGCATTATAAATTCATCCAATTATCTCAATTTGAAAGATTAAATGCTGAACTCCAATAGTTTCAAAACAGATGTGTGGATATATGAAGTAAAGCCTTCACTGCAGAATATATTTTCCCCTCCGGGACAAAACACAAATGGCCTTTCTAAATTTTCTACCCAATTTCACAGAGAGCAACTGGGTATACAATT
Organism: Erythrolamprus reginae; assembly: GCF_031021105.1. Classification (NCBI taxonomy): domain Eukaryota; kingdom Metazoa; phylum Chordata; class Lepidosauria; order Squamata; family Dipsadidae; genus Erythrolamprus; species Erythrolamprus reginae. The sequence continues at coordinate 108,359,964 of NC_091952.1, read as the reverse complement.
ATTCCAAATAGCTTCAGCCAAACAGGTTCTCAGCAAGCTCTGAAGGGCAGAACTTTTATTTCCCACATGACAATAACATCGCTATTGAAAAAGTTCAACGGCAGGAATTTATTCGTAATACCATCTCTTGGAATTTACTGAAGTTTGGGAAAGCAAACAGGGTGCAGACTTTGGCGGAGATTATTGTATAATGAAAGGCTAGACTCTTATGCATAATGTCTTATGTCGCCATGTCACAGCTAAACAAATGGAAGACCATCTTTGGTTGTCTCTATGATATCTAAATATCGGTGAATGCACATCATCTCAACGCAGATAAACCAAATTCTTAATTTTTATTCCAATAGTCTTCTCCACTTTTTGTCTCGGACTCATTGGTGATCAAGGTTACTCAATGACACTCCATAAACCTTCAGGAATGTTGGGATTCTGGTAAATAGCACACTATCTTGGCTATGGCAAATTACAGTCCAGGGGCAACAGATGTAGTGAGTGTTTTGCGTGTATTGACAAGTATTCCTCTATAATAATTTCCCCTTAGATCTAGATCTGTAATAGTACTATTCATACTGCCCTGCACTTTATTCAGTTGTTTCATAATTCTATGTATCTTGGGATTCCTCTAAAAACAATGTTCCAGTCTTACATTTTAATATTGGTCTTCAGGCTCCTGCTATGCAAAAAAAAAAATCTTATCTACTTGTCAAATGCTTATTTGTTGGTGACATACGTTTGAGCATGTAGTTAAAAAGAATGCTATAAATAATATTCCTTCACATAATTATTGTGTCCCATGCCATCCAGGATAATTTTCTAAGGTTACTAAGGTCAATAGCTGTGGTAACATAGTGGTTAGGATGCAGTATTGCAGTCTAATTCTGCCAATTGCCAGCAGCTTGACAGTTCGATCCTGACCAGCTCAAGGTTGACACAGACTTCCATCTTTTTGAGGTTGGTAAAATGAGGACTGTAAAGCACTGTGAAGTATTATATAAGTCTGAGTGTTATTGTTACTTTTTCTTTTAATGAACAAATACTCCTCTATCAACTTAAATCGGTTCATTTTAATGAAATGAAGAAAAAATGCAATTTATTTATAAATTTACAACTATTTCTATTCTTATTTTACCCATCAATTTCTAGTGCTATGTTCTATTTCTGGGTTTGTAACACTAATCCCCAAAGTGCTTTTCTAAAGGAAACTGGTCTTTTTTTTTCTTTAAGACATTTCATGTCAGAGTTCCAAATAGCATCCAAAATTAAATCAGAGTTCGAGTCAAAGTATTCCTCAGAGTCCCAATTTACTAATAGAGCCATGTTGGTACATCTGGGTGAAACCCTAATCTGAAGGCCTCCGGGTTTCACCACCGAGTTGAAAGTTCAAGTCCTTGCCCCCACATCCACAAACCCATCATGTTGTCCGATCTTTATTTATCATGCTGACAGAGTCTTCGGAGAGGGGCAGCATGCAAATCTAATTTATAATAATAATAATAATAATAATAATAATAATAATAATAATAATAATAATAATAATAATTGTAGTTGTTGTTGTTGTTGTTATTATTATTATTATTATTATTATTATTATTATTATTATTATCTTCTTCCGTGCAGATGCAGAGGCTCAGAGACAAAGGATGACCTTGTCTTTCTAGAAAGAATTTGTTATGACTACATACTAGCAACTTCATACAATCCCCCCTCCCATTTTACCACAGTAGAAAATGCATAGTGAAATAGTATAAAATGTGGCAGGTCAAAGATCCCAAATAAAATGGCTTCAGACTGACATTTCCCTTCTCATTCAAGAAGCTTCTTCAGCAAAATGTCTTCAAAGAATAAAAAAAAGTCCAGTTGCCTTTTACAAAAGCACTTTTGGGACAACTGCGACCTGGATAACTGAGAAACTCCATACACATTTGTAACAGTAAATTTCTTAATTATTTCCTGTAGCCAACCTCAACCATTTGCGTGTGAAAACCCATTTACACAGATCTGTAAATGTTTTTCCTTTCTTCCCTCAATATTCACAGATCTTTTTTCTGGAGCTGGCTTGTAGAGCTCTATACCTGACTAGGTATACACAGTGGACTTGACTTCATTTATAGGCTTGCTTGGGTTCCCTCTTGTCTGAAAAGGAGTGCTGAGGTGCTTACTTTTGAGTTGGGAACTTCTCTTTACCGAATCTCTTTGTCTTCCCATCTTTCTTGACAGACCTATGCACATATCTGCAGTTCTTTTTTTATATAGTACAAAATATCTAGGGGGAAGGTGGAGGGCAGGAACTTCTGGAGGAACGCTGTCCATGGGTCTTGATGGGTCGGACATGACTTCACACCTACAACAACAATCTAGGTAAGAAAATTGGATTTAACCATTTTAACCCTAAGAGTTTCTAAGCCGTCTGTAAGGAGTGTGCATAAGCACACCATTGTGACTACTGTCCCTGTCCTATTGTCATCTTTTATTGTTACTTATGTTTATGCAAACTACTACTATCCTATATTTATTTATTTATTTTATGTATTCATTAGATTTGTATGCCGCCTCTCTCCGAAGACTCAGGGCGGCTAACAACAATAAAGAAAACAATGTAACAAATCTAATATTAAAAAGTAATCTAAAAAAACCCAATTTAAGAGACCAATCATACAAACAAGCATACCATGTATAAATTCTATAAGCCTGGGGGGAAGGGGAAAAAATTCAATTCCCCCATGCCTGACAACAGAGGTTGGTTTTAAGGAGTTTGCGAAAGGCAAGGAGGGTGGGGGCAACTCTGATATCTGGGGGGAGCTGGTTCCAGAGGGTTGGGGCCGCCACAGAGAAGGCTCTTCTCCTGGGTCCCACCAAATGACATTGTTTAGTCGACGGGACCCAGAGAAGGCCAACTCTGTGGGACCTAACCGGTCGCTGGGATTCGTGCGGCAGAAGGCGGTCCCGGAGATATTCTGGTCCGATGCTATACATGTTTGACAAATAAATAAATAAATAAAAATAAATAAATAAACCCTATTTCCAGATGACATCAAAGCTCTAGGTCTCAGGAGGGGGAAAATGCCTCCTAAATTCATCTTTCCACAAAAAAACCCACATGGGTTCTGCCATTCCCTTTCATCTTTGAATATATGCCACCCTTATTATTATTATTTTTTATGGTTGGACATATAAGAGACAAGGGAAAAAATAGTCTATGATTAGGAAATGCATACAGACATTCAAAGCAATTCAATCAATGGGCTGAGAGCAGCACAGCTGTCCAGTTTTGAAAGGAGAGAAATAGAATAGCTAGGTATTTCCAAGGTGTGGGACCCTCCAATTATTATATCACATGTAGACTGATTTAATACATTATGTTTTAATCATATTTATAATGGGAAGAAATTCCATTAATATCAAGAGGTCTTTGGCTCTGTTTCAAATTAGAATTAGAGAATCAATCTTATTCACTCAGTGAGGTCTATTCAAAGCAATAACGAGTGGAGCACCAACATTCTCGAATAACAGCATGAAGGGCTGTTTAACTGCCCTTTGCATCCCATTTACACAGATATATTAAAAAGAGATTTTAAACCAGGTGAGCTGAACACTTTGATGTCAGATACAGAGCCTTTCAAAAATATATTTTTAAAGACTCTTGAGAACTGAATGGATTTGAAACTTCAATTGCTGAAAGGTTTAAAATATAAAAATTTCTCCAGCTGACTCAATAAAACTGAACACTAAAAAGTGGGGAGGATTATTTTTGTAGTCTGCCTAGTGTTCATATAATCCAATAATGCACATCTCACATCATAGACTTTTTTTGTTTAGCATACTGGGCTTCTTTGAAATATTTTCAAGGGTCACTTAGATCAGCCCCCTTTTTGGCATATCATTCAATTAATTTCACACACACACACAAAATATGTATCTTTGTATCTGTCTCTATATCTATCTCATCTATATCTTTCACGCTCTGCTTTCTTATTCATAGACTTTCCCATGCTGATATAATGAAGGAGAAGGAATACAAAGAAATGTTAAATGAGAAGATATGCTTCACAACAGAATCCAAGCCAACCATTCATACTTTGAAGGAAAAGACTAGCCTGCCATAAAGTATTAATGTTCACAAGCAAGAAGTAAACCTGGCCATAATATAAGAGCTTTCTGAACATTTCCTTTGTGCTTTTTAAAAATATAGCTTTAAATCATAAACTTAATGGGAATCATCTGAGAAAGACTGAAATCCAAATATATTTAACACATACCAGTACATGATGTTTGTTCTCATTTAGCAGAATAGTGCAATGTCTTGTTACAGATTTTTTTTTCTGATTGCATAAAAACAAACGGATAGTATATATCTTTCTCAAAACTTCACTGGCTTTGTGGTTACATTGGCAGACATTTCAGATGCAGCTAGGTAGAAGGTGAAAACTAAAATATCTGGAGGGCACACATTCTCCCATGTATGTATGTATTTCAGAGAGCCTAATGCAAGTAAGTAGCATGGGAGCCAGGGGCGGATTGCTCCTACCTGCTACTACTGGTGCGCTGTGCGGGCAGCATGGGGGAGACTCACGTGCGTTTGTCGCCAGCATGGTTTTGTTTCCATGCATGTGCAGGAAGCAAAAGCATGGCAAAACCACGCAAGGGGATGTGCACATGAGTGACTCCTCAAGGGTTTTAGTTCTGTGCATGTGCAGGAAGCAACAAATACCAAAAATTAAAGAAAAAAGATGGCCACCCACAAAGGAAGGGCACAGGAGCAGTCACATGCAAATTACACAATCTGGCGGCCGCTACCAGTGCACAGTCTCCTATCTCACTGGTAGCAACCCATTACTGATGGGACTTATCAGAATGGTGAAAATAATCATCATTACAATTTATGGGTTGGAGAACAAGACTGCTCCACTGCCAAACTTTAGCCAAAGCTTTCTAGCAGGTAGGATCAATCACATCCATAGAGGGAATACAGAGGAAACAAAATGACAAAGCAGCCTTAGAACATCCCAACACAAGTCCTGCCCCCTTTTGTACAGACATCACAATGTCAAATGTGTACATGAAAGAGGAAGATCTTCCAGCAGGACACCTCAACACCTGTTTTTTATTGTTTTGATGAAAGCAGCAAGCCACTGCAGATACTCATAGACAGGATAACATAGGTGGTTTTATCTCATTCCTTATTCTGAGCCTAGGAGGTTTTGAATCCAAACAAAAGTGCAGTTCTTCAGCCTGTCACTGCCTCAATTTCTGCAGCCTTTGAAGGCATTTTTTTAAAAGTGTTGTTCCCTGCAATTACACAATTACTTCAACTGACTTGGTAATCTGAAAACGCATAGAAAACCTGTTCAGTTTCATATTCACAACGCATTATCTGAGTGTTTTCTCTGGCAGTTTGAAAAGTTGGACATTGTTGTTGGGTTTTTTTTTTTTAAAAAGAGGCATTAAGAAATACAGAAAGGTATTAAAGCATCCAGTTTTATGTATTATAACTTGTCGGTAACAATTAGTTAGGGATTTATGAAGGCACTTCATTTCTTTTCTTAAAAAAAAGAAATAATTTTTTAATTATTATTTTTCATTGGACATCAAAAGATCCTAAGAATAGCATGTAAGAGTTTTGTTGGCTTATAGGCAAAGTTTTCAAAATGAAATCATACAAAGAAGAGTTGGGGGGGGGGATCCTGCACCTTATTTCAACAAAGAGGATAAAACTTTGGGGGAAGAAACAATTTCAACGATGCTGTTATTTCTTTAGTAGCATTAGTGCACCTTTAAAAGTATTAGGATACTTCTGACAGCTATTTATAGCCTTTTCACTTCAGCCATTTGATGCATAGTCAACAGTAGTGTCTTTTTAAATCTATTCTTTAACACATTTCACAGTCAATGCTTTCTGAAAATGTTGAAAAAAATGGATTCAGTCTAGGGACATTTTTAATTTCTCCCACTTTTTAGATGTTAGATTTCTTTTAATTTTTCTGCTAAATGTAACTGAAAAAGCAGATAAATGAAGTGTACAGTGCTTCTCTGATTACTACGTGAACATAAGAACATAAGAAGAGCCATGCTGAATCAGGCCAAAGCAAATCGAGTCCAGCATTCTGTGTCACACAATGGCCCACCAATTGTACATGGGGATCTTGAGCAGAAAGAGAAGGCAAAACCTTCCCTTTCCCTTGACCCCCATGCATGCACACACAGAAAGAAAATGACACACCCCACCCTTGCAAAATGTAAACTATCTGCAGGTCCCTGACGTTCATTTAGTGAATGTTCAAGTTGCAATGGCACTGAAAAGGTGACAATTTTTCACAGCTATGACTTTTAAAGCCTCCCCATGATTATGTGGTGTCTGTCTGTCTGTCTCGATATCTCTATTACCTATACATAGGTTAATATGTACTGTCAGGCTAAAAGGTTAAAACCCTTCTTTTCTTAATCTCCATTTTTTGGGGGGTAATTATTAAACCATGTAGTTAATAATTACATTACAGCTTTTATGTGAGGTTCACTTTTGCAGCAAATATGTATTGAAAAGTCATGAGACTAAGTTAATGAGCAGCAGACTCAACTTATTATTAAATGAAAATTTGACAGTAAGAATCATGAGCAGTGAGAAAATAAAATAATGAAATATTGTATAGTATAGCTCCGTGAATGCGAACCTATGGAACCTATGGAACCATTTTTAAATTGTTGGGGTTTTTTAATGTAATTTTATTATTAGATTTGTTCCATTGTTATACTGTTTTTATTGTTGTTGTGAGCCGCCCCGAGTCTTCGGAGAGAGGCGGCATACAAATCTAATAAATTGAATTGAATTGAATTGAATATCTGAGGGCACATGAGGCGTTGCCCTATGTCAGCTCCAGTGTGCATGCATGCACTGGCCAACTGATTTTCAGCTTTGGGGAAGGCTGGTTTCACCCTCTCCAGGCTTCAAGAGGCCTCCGGTTTGCCCATTGGGCTGTTTTTCGCATTCCAGAGGCTTCAGGGAAACCTGAGGATGAAAAATGGCCCAATGGGGGGATGTGTGGGGATGCACGCATGCGTACTGTGGCACACGTGTGTGGTAAGGGGTTGTGTGCCCGACATACTCCTATTTTTGGCACACAAGAAGAAAAAGATTCACCATTTCTGGTGTAGCAAATAGCAAGCCTCGATACCCCATACTAGGAAACAGATTCTAAGCCATAGATTCTATGTCATTTCTGCTCCAATAAAAGAATAATGATATTACCTACATTACAGCACAGCTGGGGAAAGAGGTGTCATATAAGTTGCATGTTCTCTTTTTCATGACGCCTCTTCAATCTTGCATGTTTCTCATTCTTGCAAGATCTGCAAGCAGAGATAAGTAAGGATTTCAAAATGTCTACCTGAAAGTGACCACTCCAAGCTCCTGGCTAGGAGTTCTAAGTAAGTACATATGCTAGTGATTTCTTCCTGGGTTATCTAATACTAGACTTCATGGCTGAGTCAGTGTTATATGTTATCGCACCTTATTAGAGAGCTGTGAAAAAGTACGCTTATTTCCCATGAACACCAACCACCAAATGTAGCTATTGCTTTAGAAGATGGCTGAAGAGTTGTCCTTTTAGGAAGTTTACTGGCAATGCATTTTTAAATATTATGTATATGTTAAAACTGTCTGGGAGAATTATAAATCCTCACTGACATTTTTTAAATAAAAAATAAATATATACCTTCATATAGCAAAACCAAGTTTTATATAAAATATATTAAACTAAAGTAAAATAATCCAAGATTACCTTACAAGTTTACCTTTAAAGCAATCCTAAATTAAAGTAATCCAATCCAACCTCCCAGTGGCCTCAACGACTCTCAGAAAGAGTACTAGCAATCATGGAGATGCAAGGAATATACATAGTTCCATCTTTCACCATTCAAGGAGAACTGAAGAAAGTTCTTGGATGAAAAGCAATTCTTCTTCAAAGAAAAACCAAGTCCAGTTGCCCTTTCACTGGTTATTTCCATATGCACAATCCAGCAGTGTTAGGGAACCCTGTAAAAAGGTTCATTATTGAACATTTTTTACTTGCATAAATAGCCCAGATTCCAATATTCCAAAACAAAGAAAGGGGCATTTTCATTTGCAACTTAAGAATAATAATAATAATTAATAATAATTTATTAGATTTGTATGCCGCCCCTCTCCAAAGACTCAGGGCGGCTCACAACAATAGAATCTCTAGAAAGTGGTATTTAACAAAACTATTGATATTGTGAAATACTGTACCAGATTTCCATTTCTTTCCATGTGTTTCTGGAGAGTTTGGCTAAGAAATTGAGATGAATGAAATGAATGTATTTATTTTACAGAGCCTTATTGGAAAGGCACAAAGAATCTGGCAATGATGCACTGGAAATTTCGAGCCAACTTTTTCTATCACTTTTCATTAAGGTTTGTGTGAGTTGGATATGTTAATCTTCCCATAGATTTAACATACCTATTTCGGGTATTATCTTATCCTCCAAATGCAGCCATCATCAACTGGCCTATGCATTTTGGAAGCCTCATCTTGCATATGGTTCTAAGAGTATGAGTTGGCAGTTCAGCTATTAAGGCTTAGGATATAACTTAATGCAGCATTTTAAAGTCTTATCTTTCACATGTTGACTACATCCTGTCAACTCTCAAATGTTTCCAAATATTGTCTATTCTTGTAAAGTGTCTTATAAAGGCCAAACTCTGGTATGGAAATAAAAAGTTCATAGTTGGATAATTGCATCTCCAGAAATGATTCATCGAAGTGAACAGAGGTAGTGGTGGGAATTATTTCAGCTATAAACTATAAAAGGGGAAGGGGAAGAGGAAGGGGAAATGGAAAGGGGAAGGGGAGATGAAAGGGGAATGGGGAAGAGCAGAAGAGGGCAGGAGAAGGGCAGGAAAGGAAAGGAAAGGAAAAGCACAAAACAATTTTACACATACAAAATTCTACAGCCTACTGCGGAGAGGGGCGGCATATAAATCCAATTAATAATAATAATAATAATAATAATAATAATAATAATAAATCATTAATCCCAGGTTATACAAAATAATATCGATCCATTTTTCTATTATATTGACAGAAACAGTTTTTAGACTGAAAGTTAAGACATAAACATCAATCCCAGACTTTAAATATGGATTCATGCTATCTCTCTGATATTGAAAAAAATGTTCTTTTCTGCAAATATGATTTATAAATATATAACTATTCATATTTATATATTCAGTTGTGTGTCTTTATTATAGTTAAAATGCATTATATAGCTAGTTCCTATTGGTCTTTGTTAACAAATTTGCAGATATTAAATCAAAATGGGGCAATATGAATAAGTTTATACTCATCTGTGTTCTTAGATTTCCAACATAATGAGGTTGACCATCAAACAATTTTTTGATGTATCCAGAAAAGTCTTTGTTTTGCTGTCCACTCTACTCAATGTATATATAGACATGTCTGACTCTGACTATATATGTACATAAATACATAAATGTGTAATGATACATATTTTGATATGTAAGTATACTTTCATCAGTAGTTGTTGCATGGCAATATCTGGCTTGCAACCATGTGACCATGCAACAACTTTTCATGGATTTTTCAAAAAATGCCAATTATAGTAAAAATCCCAATTATACTGTATAAATGGTTCGTACAGATGTTAGAGCCTATAGAGAGTCACAAAACTGTACTGATTAAAACAGTAGACCAGAAGTAGGGAGATTCAGAGTTCAATCCACCCCAGTTTTGAGTCAGTCACTGTGACTCAAACTTGCCTACCTGACAAGATGGTAATTTGGGGGAAAAAGAGGAACAGGAAATGTTACGTACTGATGTATGGAGTATAAATCTGCTGCTGCTGCTGAATGGCTAATTTGGTGATGGGATAAATAAACTACTGTTAATGGTCAGCAGGTTTCGGGGAAGCCCTTAAAATAGGCTTCCCTGCGATCTTCCGGCAGTCCGTATTAGTTCTATCTAGCAGAGAATAAAGGTGCTGAATTGTTCCTGTGACTCTTCTCTTCATTTTACGTGTGAATTTAACAGAAATCATTATATGTGCTGCCTTAAATTCCTATATGGAAGGTGATATCTAAGAATCAACAAGTAAATGAATTTAAAAAATAGTAAATTCTCCAGTTAACTGACAAATCTGACAAAATATCCAACAATGACAATAAATTTAGTATGGAAAATAATTATAAATGCATAAATGCAATATTGGAAGACTAACTAACTCCAGCTCTTTCATGCCTAAGGTAGCCCCTCTTTATGTAATAAAATAATCCAGTAGTTCTAACTTCAAATTAAAAATAAATTAAACAAACTAGTTCCTGTAGGTGGCAATTGGCAAGCCTTTTCGAAGTGGTTTGTCTTTGCCTCCTTCCTAGTGGAGGGGTGGGCAAAGTTACCCAGCTGGTTTCATGTTTTAAGACTAGACAAGAACTCATGGTTTCCTGATTTCTAATTTAAAGTCTTAACCATTATGCCTAACTGATTCTAGAATGATAATGAGTAATTTAATATTATGAGACATATGGTGACCTTTTGGAAAACTGGACAGGGCTGGATAGGAAATCAAAGGGAAGATCATCTCTAATCTACATGGCAGAAAGTCTGTCAATAATTTTGTCTCAACATTTAACAAGGAAATCAGCCAGCAGCTTGCTCACTCACGATCTTTATGAGCCTTCAAAATCAGAATTATATTAGCCTCCCTGAAGGAAATGGAAAAAAATATTTAAAATGTTATCATTATAGATCTCAAAGAGAATTGGAACAAATAGTTTATTATGATACCCCTCAGCATGGTAAACATTCCAAATCAGAAGTTTTCCTGTTTTTGTAAATTAAATGGAATTTTAGAGAGAGAGAGAAAAAATGTATGACTAAATGTTTTATTAAAGTGATTAATTTAAACCTCGTCTATGTTGGACTCAGTATTATATGATCAAGTATAAAAATTTAAAAAAGTTATTGATTCATTAAGGCAGAATTATATATATTTTGTTCTGAGCATTTTTCATTGAAGAGATACCATTAAATCTTTGTAATTATCTCCACTAAGAGGCTAGAAACTTACCAACTCTTTAACTTCACTCCCAACCTCTTTGGTTTATGATTGGTTTATGATTCAGTGAATGAATATTCTGTTTCAAGTGCTTAAGGGAAATCGAGAGCCTTATTAGTACTAATAAAAACAATATATCTACCTATGGATTGTCTTGCATAAATGTTTGAAGGTTTCATATGTTTCCAGTTTTCCCACAATTGTGGAGTCTGCTTTTTGGATCATTGAACATCATTTCATTAAACCGAGGGTCCAATTTATTGATCTTCATGTTCATGTAATTATGTCCTGTCATCTTCATCATAGGCATTTGTCATCAATATTAAAGTGGTAGAGATGCAGGTGATGGCATCGGGTGCTGCTTATTTATTTTATTTTATTTATTTATTTGGATTTCTAGGCTGCCCTTCTCTTGTGGACTTAGGATGGCTTACCTAATAGTGAATATAGTACAAAACCCTAGAAAACCAATATAAATTCTAAAAGACAATGTAAAAACCTAATGTACAATCGACCCCCCATAATTAAGACATTTAAGTGACATTCATTCATAATCATTTGTTCATACTGTCGGCCGGAGCATGAAAGCAATGCTCAACGGGCCCAAGCCTGCCTGCAAAGATGTGTTTTGGGGGCCTTACGAAAGGCTAGGAGGGTAGGGGTGGCACGAATCTCTGGGGAGAGCTGATTCCAAAGCATCAGAGATGCTTGACTGACAGGACCCAAAGAAGGCCAACTCTGTGGGCTCTGACCAGCTGCTGGGATACTTGAGGCAGTATGTGGTCCTGTAAGTAATCTGGTCCTAAGCCATGTAGGGCTTTATAGGTAATAACCAACACTGCATTGGCTACCAATAGGTAGCCAATGAAGCTCACAGAGTGATGGTGAAATATGGATATCCCTCGGTAGGCCCATGACTGCTCATGCGACTGTGTTTTGGACTAACTGCAGTCTCCAAACATTTGTTAAAGGTAGCCCCATTTAGATATCGACGTTTTGATAGACTTTTATAATAATATCACATGATTATAATATTATGATATTTTTTTAAGAATTAAGGATTTAAAATAATGGATTGATTAATATCTGGGTTTTTTTGTTTTTATATGTTCTTTGTTTTATTAATTTTTTTAGTTTTAATAGTAATAGAATCTATTTTTTCTTCTTTCTTAATGTATGTATGTTTATATGTTTATTAGATTTGTATGCTGCCCCTCTCCAAAGACTCTCCGACGAAGATTAATACTATAATCTGTTTTTTTCCCCTTTATAGTTGATAAGTCTTTTTTTGGAAGGGTTTTGGAGAATGTTTAAGATGGAGGCGTAGGCATGATGGCATACCTGAATTTGCAGGAGGATAATGTTTAATCTAATAAGGTCAAAAGGAAATTAATGTCAAATTAGAAGAAAATTATATATCTAGATGACAAAATCAGAGGTCAAGGTTGGGAGGATTGATGAATACTGGAAGTAATTAATTTGGAACCAATAATTTTTGGGGGCAATTATATTTGTTTTAGTAATTTGATACTGGTTTTTATTGTAATATGAAGGTATTTTGAAATGTATTGAAAAAGTTTGTATGGAGGGAACAAATTACACCCCCCCCCAAAAAAAATGGTAACCCCATGTAGAGTGCATTTCAGTAATCGAGCTGAGAGGTGATGAGGGCATAAGTGACTGTGAGAAAAGACTCCCTGTTCAAATAGGGTCACAATTATACATCTCCACCCCATGTCTAGTCGATGAAGCAGTGGAAGTGATGTGCTGGTGTCTGGAGGCTGTGAGGGTCTGGAGGGGTGTCAACAGGCTCAAACTCAACCCTGACAACACAGAGTGGCTGTGGGTTTTGCCTCCCAAGGACAATTCCATCTGTCCGTCCATTACCCTGGGGGGGGGGGAAATTATTGATCCCCCTCAGAGAGGGTTCGCAACTTGGGCATCCTCCTTGATCCACAGCTAACATTAGAGCACCATCTTTCAGCTGTGGCAAGCAGGGCGTTTGCCCAGGTTCGCCTGGTGCACCAGTTACGGCGCTATTTGGACCGGGAGTCACTGCTCACAGTCACTCATGCCCTCATCACCTCAAGGTTTGACTACTGCAATGCTCTCTACATGGGGCATGTTCGGAAACTTCAAATCGTGCAGAACGTGGCCGCGAGAGCCATCATGGGGCTTCCAAGATCTGCCAACGTTTCACCAACACTATGGGCTATGGAAAAACAAAGAGGCCAAGGAGGAGAGTACCATTATGACCATCAAAGGAGCATACTGTGGCTGCATGGAGGTTTGGAATGCCATTTTGGCTATTGCTGGGAACACAACAGACTGGACATGTCAATTTATGAGATTTATAGTAATGAGACTCTGCTGCAAAACTACTGGGAATCAACGGAGGGCCGACCAGTGCGGTCTGGAGGCACTGTAAGAGTGGATGGGACAAGAGAGAAGGAAGATCTGAAATCATTGACACTAAGGAGTCTGAGAGACAGGGAAATTAATTTAATAACCAGCATACTCGGGATAAGGACATTCTACCGCCCCTTCTCTGAGGAGTGGGGGAGATATAGAATGACTCTTGACTCTGAGCAATTTGTGACTTTACCACCTGAGACCTTGGTGCTGTTGTTATTTGCTGCTGACTGGGTTCACTTTAATCAACTGAATTGCTACACTATTACCTATATTTTATATATTCTATATTTTCTATTTGTATTTATTTCTTTTTATTAGTATTTTAACCTTTAGTATTTTAATTATAAATTGATTCATATTTTAACTAAATTATTGGGGGGGGGGTTAGTGATGGATAACTGGGGTGGGCATAGGGTGTATGGAGCAAATGATTGGTATGGATGGGACGGATGGGATGGGTGGGGTCATAGTATGGGTGAGATGAATGGGAGTGATGTAAATAATACACTTGGCCAACCTGGCACTGGAGAGGCAGGAGGGGGAGGGGCAGCTATCTCTGGGGTGACAGAGAGTCAGGATATCTCAGTGCTGCTGGGGAGAGGCAGATATGGCGGGAGCCACGGAGCTAGCCGTTACAGGGGATCCCTTGTTCCGGCTCCGTGAGCTCAACACAGAATACTGGTGATGAGTGTAAGTCTGGCCCTGGGCTCAGGTTGCTGCTACTCAATGCCAGGTCGGTGGTAAATAAAGCTCTCCTCATCCGGGATCTGATCCTGGATGAGGAGGCCGACCTGGCATGTGTAACTGAAACCTGGCTGGGCCCAGATGAAATTTGCCCAGCTGGGTTTCAGATATGGCACCAACCTCGACCCCGGGGAAGGGGGGGAGGAGTGGCTATTATAGCCAGGGAGAGCCTTTGCCTGCGTAGACTCGTTGCTCCGGAGATTGCGGGTTGCGAGTCCCTCCTGGAGAAGTTGGACTTAGGGGTTCAGGTGGGCTTGTTTCTCATGTACCTGCCTCCCAGCTGCGTGGCACAAGCCCTGCCTGTGCTGCTCGAGGAGGTAGCCGGGCTGGCGGTGGGGTTCCCTAGATTTATTGTCTTGGTGGACCTCAACCTGCCATCACTCGGCGAATCCTCTGGACTGGCACAGGAGTTCATGGCCACCATGGCAGCCATGGACCTGACCCAAGTAGTTCAGGGTCTGACTCATGAGGGGGGGCACTCACCCGACATGGTATTCCTCTCTGAGCAACTGAGTAATGGTCTGAGACTAAGGGGCTTAGAAGTGTTGCCTTTGTCATGGTCAGACCATTTTCTACTGCGGCTCGACTTCCTGGCTCCAATCCTCCCCCACAGGGAGGCGGAACCAATTAAGATGTTCCGCCCCAGACGCCTGATGGATCCAGATGGTTTTAAGAAGGCGCTTGGGGTTCTTCCAGATACACTTGTCCGCAGTTCGGCAGAGTCTCTGGCTGAGGCCTGGAACAAGGCTGCAGCGGAGGCCCTTGACTGAATTGTGCCGCTGCAACCTCTCCGTGGCGCTAGACCCCGTAGAGCTCCATGGTTCAACGAGGAGCTCCGGGAGTTGAAGCGCCAGAAGAGACGTCTAGAGAAGCGATGGAGGAAGAGTAAGTCCAAATCCGATCGAACACTTGTAAGAACACATGTTAAGACTTACAAAGTGGCGCTCAAGGCGGCAAGATGCGCGTATCATGCCGCCTTGATTGCATCAGCGGAATCCCGCCCGGCCGCTCTGTTTAGGGTAACCCGCTCCCTTCTTAATCAGGGGGGAGTTGGGGAGCCCTTACAGAGTAGTGCCGAGGACTTTAACACGTTTTTCGCTGATAAAATCGCTCGGATCTGGGCGGACCTCGACTCCAATTGTAAAACAGAGTCGACTGACAATGAGTCAGTCAAGGTGACTGGGGCTAAACGTCTTTGTCCATCTGTCTGGGAGGAGTTTGACTTGGCGACACCTGATGAAGTGGACAAGGCCATTGGAGCTGTGAGTTCCGCCACCTGTTCACTGGATCCGTGTCCCTCTTGGTTGGTTTCGGCCAGTCGAGAGGTGACACGGAGCTGGGCCCAGGAGATTGTCATCGTCTCCTTTGGGAGGGGGTCCTTTCTGGCCCTTTATAAGGAGGCACTTGTGCGCCCCCTCCTCAAGAAGCCTTCCCTGGACCCAGCCGTGCTTAATAACTACCGTCCAGTCTCCAACCTTCCCTTTATGAGGAAGGTTGTTGAGAAGGTGGTGGCACTCCAACTCCAGCGGTCCTTGGAAGAAGCCGATTATCTATGTCCTCAGCAGTCTGGATTCAGGCCCGGCTACAGCATGGAAACTGCTTTGGTCACGTTGATGGATGATCTCTGGCGGGCCCTGGACAGGGGCTTGTCCTCTGTCCTGGTGCTTCTTGACCTCTCAGCGGATTTCGATACCATCGACTATGGTATCCTTCTGCGCCGGCTGGAGGGGTTGGGAGTGAGGGGCACTGTCCTTCAGTGGTTCTCCTCCTACCTCTCCGGTCGGTCGCAGTCGGTGTTAGTGGGGGGTCAGAGGTCGACCTCTAGGTTTCTCCCTTGTGGGGTGCCTCAGGGGTCGGTCCTCTCCCCCCTGCTATTTAACATCTACATGAAACCGCTGGGTGAGATCATCCAAGGGCATGGGGTGAGGTATCATCAATATGACGATGATACCCAGTTATACATCTCCACCCTATGTCCAGTCAGCGAAGCAGTGGAAGTGATGTGCCGGTGCCTGGAGGCTGTTGGGGCCTGGATGGGTGTCAACAAACTCAAACTCAATCCAGGCTGTGGGTCTTGCCTCCCAAGGACAATTCCATCTGTCCGTCCATTACCCTGGGGGGAGAAACATTGACCCCCCTCAGAGAGGGTTCTCAACTTGGGCGTCCTCCTCGATCCACAGCTCACATTAGAGAAACATCTTTCAGCTGTGGCGAGAGGGGCGTTCGCCCAGGTTCGCCTGGTGCATCAGTTGCGACCCTATTTGTACCGGGAGTCACTGCTCACAGTCACTCATGTCCTCATCACCTCGAGGTTCGACTACTGTAATGCTCTCTACATGGGGCTACCTTCGAAAAGTGTTCGGAAACTTCAGATCGTGCAGAATGCAGCTGCGAGAGCAATCATTGGCTTTCCCAAATATGCCCATGTCACACCAACACTCCGCAGTCTGCATTGGTTGCCGATCAGTTTCCGGTCACAATTCAAAGTGTTGGTTATGACCTATAAAACCCTTCATGGCACTGGACCAGAATATCTCCAGGACCGCCTTCTGCCGCACGAATCCCAGCGGCCAGTTAGGTCCCACAGAGTGGGTCTTCTCCGGGTCCCGTCAACGAAACAATGCCACTTGGCGGGACCCAGGAGCAGAGCCTTCTCTGTGGCGGCCCCGGCCCTCTGGAACCAACTCCCCCCAGAGATTAGAACTGCCCCTACCCTCCTTGCCTTTCGCAAGCTACTCAAAACCCACCTCTGCCGCCAGGCATGGGGGAATTAAGACTTCTTCTCCCCCTAGGCTGATACAACTGTATGTATGGTATGTTTGTACGTATGCTGGTTTTATACATTAAGGGGTTTTAAGTTAGTTTTTAGTATTGGATTTTTACTGTATATTGTTCATGTATATTGTTCATGACTGTTGTTAGCCGCCCCGAGTTTTCGGGAGGGGCAGCATATAAATCCAATAAATTGAATTGAATTGAATTGAATTTACAGGAAAAGTTATTTTATTCCATTTCAGCCTGTCAAGGCAAGGTAAATTCCATATATTCATATATACGTCAGTCTGATTTATTTGCTAGCCTTTAATATCATAAGTGACCTTATTCATTTATTGACCAACTAGAGTAAATGTACTGGTGCAATTATAATATATGTATCTAATCAGAACTAATTTCCATTCAACAAACAATGGTAGGAAAAATGTTGACCTATTTACAGTACATTCGTCAAGGTTGCATTCTAAGCCTCGTTCATTTTTTTCTTCAGAAAAAGTGCTTCATTCATTCTTCTCTGCAGCACTTCCTTGAACTGTATAATTACCTAGTCAATCAAGGAAGTGGTGAAAGAACAAATTCTACCATCATAGACAACTTGCACACTGTGAGCATATAGGAAACTATGTTAAAGAAAAAATAAGAATTGTAGGCATTTCAATCCAGGCCCAGTTAGCAAAACTTTTCTCAGATGAAGTGTAAGGACAAATTTAATCAGGTACCTCAGAATCAGAGGAGCTAAACTCAAGCATTTGTGGAGTCAGAATCTGACCAAGCCAATCTAGATTTCAATCAGAGAGAATTGGATTTGCATTTGGAACACAGCTATTCAGTTCCTAAATAGAAACCAGAAATGGCACAATAAAGTTCCACAAAGAAGCAAAGAAAAGGATCTAAAGCTACAGAGGCTTTACAGATTCGTTGTAATTAGCATAAACTAGCCTCAACTATTTTAGGTAGATTCTGAAGCAATCTATGAGATTTAAGATTTTATCTGGGGACACCATATTGCTGGGGGTGAGATAACCTCCTACTTCATGCTTCAAACTTAACTGTGACTATTATCTGGACTCTATGATCTCTGCTTAGTATTTTCATGTCATCTATATGCCTTGCCCTTTTTGTACTTCTGATGTCCAGCAGGAAATTTCTGTGTATGAACTTGGACTAAATTGGATTATGCTTTCATGTGCACTCCCTAGCAACACTATGGATTTATGAGGCATCAAACAAGCCAGGACAGTTTTGTGGATTTATGACACCATCAGTCAAGTAGACCAGAATAACTTTGTACAGTTTAAGAGGGTTTTGGGGGAATGAAAGACAAACCACTAGATTAAGACAATGCCTTCTTAGATATATAACATAAAATCCTAATCTGCTCTTGCAATGATACATTGTAGATATTTTTGAATATGTTATTTTATTCTTTCATTAGGGAAAGAGCCATTCTTTGTTTTCCATGAGGAATCTATTTCATTGGGTTATGTTAACAAACTGAGAACTTCTCAAAAGGAAACCAGCATTTTTTTCTCAACAACAGGTTATGGTTTTGTTAATCAAAAGTGTATTAAAATACATTGCTAATACATTGAAGCATAAATGTTTGGTGGCAAGTTCAAACTAAATTAAAAAAGGCCATCTTAAAAGCCACTGGACTGTATGTAAGACAAATAACTAAAGGTAAAAGGAAGAAGAAACCGCTATGGTTTAGCAATGATGTAAGGGCTATAGTCAATGAAAAAAAGGCTGCCTATAGGAGGTATAAAGAGTCTGGAAATATAGCTGATAGGGAGGTATATAAAATGAGACAGAAGGAGACGAAACAGATAATATATGCTGCTAAAGCCTCAAAAGAGGAAGAAATTGCCAAATCTGTAAAGAAGGGGGATAAAACCTTCTTCAGATATATTAATGATAAGAAGAAGAAAAACTGCGGCATCACGAAGCTTAGTACCGGGAATAATACATGCATTAATGGGAATAAGGAGATCACTGACCATTTCAATAGCTACTTCTGTTCAGTTTTCTCAAAAGACACCTTACAAAATAATACTATAGAGGGATATAGCATTGCTTCCAGCTGTACGGATTCAGCTCCAGTGATCTTAGAAGCCGATGTCTTAGAAGAACTTGAACGATTAAAGATAAATAAGGCAATGGGTCCAGATGGCATCCACCCCAGAGTTCTTAAAGAACTCAGATCTGTCATTGCTACCCCCCTGACTGATTTGTTTAACCAATCCTTGTTAACAGGAGAAGTTCCTGAGGATTGGAGAATGGCCAGTGTTGTGCCTATTCACAAGAAGGGCAGTAGAGAAGAAGCTGGTAACTACAGGCCAGTTAGCTTGACATCAGTTGTAGTTAAAATGATGGAGACTCTACTCAAAAAGAGGATAAATCAGCACCTAAAAAACAATAACTTATTAGACCCAAATCAGCATGGCTTTACTGAAGGCAAATCATGTCAGACTAATCTCATTGATTTCTTTGACTATGTCACAAAGGTGTTGGATGAAGGTGGTGCCGTGGATATTGCCTACCTGGACTCCAGCAAAGCCTTTGATACAGTTCCACATAAAGAGCTGATAGATAAATTAGTGAAGATTGGACTTAATCCCTGGATAGTTCAATGGGTTTGCAGCTGGCTGAAGCGTAGACATCAGAGAGTTATTGTTAATGGCGAGTATTCTGAGCAGAGTCAGGTTACAAGCGGTGTGCCACAAGGGTCTGTTCTGGGTCCTATTCTTTTTAATATATTTGTGAGTGACATAGGGGAAGGTTTGGTAGGGAAGGTTTGCCTATTTGCCGATGACTCTAAAGTGTGCAATAGGGTTGATATTCCTGGAGGCGTCTGTAATATGGTAAATGATTTAGCTTTACTAGATAAATGGTCTAAGCAATGGAAACTGCAGTTTAATGTTTCCAAATGTAAAATAATGCACTTGGGGAAAAGGAATCCTCAATCTGAGTATTGTATTGGCAGTTCAGTGTTGGCAAATACTTCAAAAGAAAAGGATTTAGGGGTAGTGATTTCTGACAGTCTCAAAATGGGTGAACAGTGCAGTCAGGCGGTAGGGAAAGCAAGTAGGATGCTTGGCTGCATAGCTAGAGGTATAACAAGCAGGAAGAAGGAGATTATGATCCCACTATATAGAATGCTGGTGAGACCACATTTGGAATACTGTGTTCAGTTCTGGAGACCTCACCTACAAAAAGATATTGACAAAATTGAACGGGTCCAAAGACGGGCTACAAGAATGGTGGAAGGTCTTAAGCATAAAACGTATCAGGAAAGACTTCATGAACTCAATCTGTATAGTCTGGAGGACAGAAGGAAAAGGGGGGACATGATCGAAACATTTAAATATATTAAAGGGTTAAATAAGGTCCAGGAGGGAAGTGTTTTTAATAGGAAAGTGAACACAAGAACAAGGGGACACAATCTGAAGTTAGTTGGGGGAAAGATCAAAAGCAACATGAGAAAATATTATTTTACTGAAAGAGTAGTAGATACTTGGAACAAACTTCCAGCAGATGTGGTAGATAAATCCACAGTAACTGAATTTAAACATGCCTGGGATAAACATATATCCATCCTAAGATAAAATACAGAAAATAGTATAAGGGCAGACTAGATGGACCATGAGGTCTTTTTCTGCCGTCAGACTTCTATGTTTCTATATTTCTATCTAAATAATTATTTTCTTCTGAAAAATGTAATCAAGATGAAGTTGTCACAAGAACTTCAAATCACTTTTTTCTCAAGAAAAAAAACATAAGGGTAAATGAGTATCCATTCCATTATTAGAATTTCATCTCCTTGGTAGAAAGAACAGATTAGAAATTATTGCTTGTTATTAAAAAAAACCCACTGAACATAATATATACATATACCCATATGTACGTGTATGGGCACACACATACACACACATTAAATTTATTTTAAAAAACTTTTGATAAAAAGTAATCTAAAATAAAAAAGCATACACAAAATCTGAATAGTTTACTAATTAGTTCTTTTTGTTGGTCTCCCAAAAAATATGAACACTTATTTTTCTATGCTTCCTGAATTCAGGAATTTCTTGAAAATTCTTATTTTCTGTTTTTACACAAAACATTTAATATCCCCTGTGTAGTCGTCAGATACAAGATTGATGTTCAAATCTCTTTAAGAGTGTACTGTTTGGAAAATAAATATATTTCATACAGCAGTATAAAATGGTATTTTATAGCAAAAGCCATCCAACCTCATAAAACCAACAACCTTGCTCACTTTGTGCAACATCACATAGGAATCACTTCTAATTTTATATGTCATCGTTTAAAGATTTAGCTTTAGATACTGTAAAACCACTGGAAGATCATGACCACAACCTGACCGCTAATATTGCTTCAAATAAAAACTAGAAAGCATTTAAAGAGAAATATAGCTTTTATGGTTTTGTGAAAAACTAAATCTTACCAGTTCTCATAACGCTTCTATCTTTTAGTGTAGCCTACCAATATTATTAAGGCCAAATGCCAATATATTTATTTATTGCTTGTTATTAGACTTTTTCGGTGAAATCATAAGCAAAACAAATAGTTTTATAAAACTCCCTTAAATTTATTAGAATCATTACTGTAAGTTTATTATGACATTTCTTTAACATAATAGTGCTTCTTTATATTCAGTTGCATATTGCATATATTGGAAAGTACAATTGTATGCATATTTACCCAGAGATAAATATGACTATGCTCAGTAGTGTTTAATTCTAAGTTAATAGCTGTAATTCACACGTAACAGCCTTCTGAACAATGTTGGCTTACCATTATTCATTCTACTTGGCTTCTTTTGCCAATACAAAATAAGCCAAAAAAACATGATTTTGCATAACTTTTCATAACTTCTCAAAGCAATTCCATAATGCATGTAGATTCCTTTTTTAACAAACCAGAATCAAAAACACACCTCATGAAGATCTCATGGTTATCTCAATAAAACCATGAACTGAACCATCTCTGTTTCTTGACTATTAATATCTTGCCACAGATATCAGTACCAAGCCAATCTTCATTTATCCTGAAAAAGCTGTACAGGATTTGATCTTACAGGGAAGGCCTTCACCACAACTCCAAGAGAGACTTTATCTAAGCTAAAACTTAAACAAGAGCCAGTTTTGTGTAGTGGTTAAAGCACCAGGCTAGAAACCAGGAGAATATGAGTTCTAGTCCTGGCTTTTGCACAAAGCCATTTTTGTGACTTGGGGCTCGTATCATCACATTGCGGTCACATGGTTATCATGGCTTTTTCCCTTTGCTAAAAATGAGGTGGATGTGGACAACTCGTGATGCATCCGGCCCGTGGGCTGTGAGTTTGATACCCCTGATATATGCTATTTCAAAAATAAGACATGAAAGGATTAAAAAATATATATGCATTGTCCAATCCTTAGGTTAAAGGTGCTCAAACCACATATAATCCTCCTAGGTCAAAACAATTTATAGAGAAATTTATTTAAATGTTAGGGTGGTGAACAATGACCTCTTTATTATTTGTGGACTGGTTTAGGAATTCTGGGAGTTAAAGTCATAAAAGGGACAGCATTCCCCACCCCTTTGTTAAGTGGAACTCTATTTCAACTGTTTTCTGATTGATGATAGTTTAGGAACATGGCTAATACTGGCTTACCAGGGAGCTGGAAAGCAGATTAATAGAATAACATAGTTGAAAGGGACCTTGGAGGTCTTACAGTCTAACACTCTGCTTAGGCAGGACCCCCTACTTTCAGACAAATGATTATCCAATATCTTCTTAAAAACTCCTAGTGTTTGAGCATTCACAACTTCTGAAGGCAAGTTGTTCCACTGATTAATTGTTCTGTCAGAAAATTCCTTCTTAGTTCTAACTTGCTTCACTCCTTGATTCCTTTCCACCCATTGCTTCTTGTCCTACCCTCAGGTACTTTGGAGAGTAGCTTGACTCCCTCTTGTTTATAGCGGCGCCTGAGATACTGGAACGCTGCTATCATGACATCCCTAGTCCTTATTTTCATTAAATTAGACCCAGTTTACACCCAGTTCCTGCAATCGTTCTTCTTACGTTTTAGCTCCAATCCCCTGATAATCTTTGTTGTTCTTCTCTGCACTCTTTCTAGAGTCTCCACATCTTTTTTACACTGTGGTGAACAGAACTAGATGTACAAAAGACCTGCTGAAGACCTGATGAATTCAGAGATATTGAGCATCCTATGTGTGTTTATATAAGCAGTTTTTCACACAACACATTTGTAGCATTTGAATATTCAGCCTGAATGTGAGCAGAAGACTGCACAATATTTGGACCATATCAGTTTAGACTGCATATGGAAGCTGATTTAATAAAATTGCCATCTACACAACTCCAGTACAAAAAAATATGAAAGTATTTTAAATTGAGGTTAAACTTCCTACTGTATGAGAATTATAATGTGTAATCAGGATAAAGATTATCTAACTTTATTATCTCTATCCTGTCCTCTGTCCCATAGTGAAGAAAAAGGAAAGAGAGTCAAATGTCTTTTTATAAGGGTGGGACAATCTTCTTATTTAGTCCTATAGGTAGCACTGCTACATAGATGTGACAATGGAAACCAGTTAACTAAAATTGTAAAGTGATTAGGGCAGGGGTGGGTTCCTCCCAGTTTGTATCAGTTCACCTGAACCAGTAGCAACCCTTTGGTGATGTCACGATGACATCATGTACCTGGTTCGGCCAGTGCAGGTCAAAAAGAGCCAGTTTCCCAACTTCTGGTGGGTCCAATAGGCCCGTTTTTCACCCTCTCCAGGCTCCAAAGGCTTCCCTGGAGCCTGGGGAGGGCAAAAACACCATCTCCCATCTCCCCAGAGGTCCTCCGGAAGCCAAAAATGTTCTCCCAGAGTCTCCATGCATGCTGGAGCTGAGCTAGGGCAATGACTTGTAGACAGATATGCCTCCGCGTGCCACCTGTGGCACCCATGCCATAGGTTTGCCATCACTGTACTAGAGGAAAGATGAGATTGAAATCTATTGAATGCCATATTTTATGGGGGGAAATCTGCAAATTCTATGTAGTTGTTAGCCTTCTGAGACGGTCCAGGCATACCCAGCATACCCAGAAATGCTAGCTTTAACTTTACTGTAAGTTTACATTAACATAATTTTGCAAAATTGAATGTAGTTCTCTCCCCCTCATCACCTTACAGTTCAGGAAAGTAGGGAGGGTTCCTTCTGAGATGGCTTGCCATGCCTCCAATCCACTTGTGGGCCCAGCTGTCTTGTATCTGATGATGATTTCGGGATCCCTCATATTATTACAATAGTCTACATGAAAAGTTAGATAAGATGTCAAATTATTAACATTGTATTTAAAAGTCACATAGCAATAAAAAGCAACAGAAAAACAAGCAAGCAGCAGAGGCAGAAAAGAAAATACTTACTTGATTGCAATGTGCTTTTAAAAACAAAGTGTTTATGATGTTAGCACTATCTACTGGATATTTCTGTTTTAGATAAAGAAAGAAAAATCTTATTGTCTTTTGCGTCTAGCCAAAACTGCATTCTTCACTTAAATTTTACTTTGTGTTTGAGTTGGCTAGCTTTATTCAAATCACTACTGATCAAAACTATGATATATTAATATTAATTGGAAGATAATTGTCCTAAGATGACATATTATGAAGCTGCAAATAAACATGCATTTCCAACAATTAAAACAATTCACATTCAGAGTTCACATTTAAAGTAATGAAAACAAGACCAGATAAGTGAAAACAGAAACATTTAATAAGGGAAAGGATGAAAACAAATGACATTATTTTCACTATTTTTGACTATTTTTGAATAGCCTAATTATATGTACAATTTTAATGTTATAATAAATCAGATTATTCTATTATCTGAATACCACAGGGACAAATTTAAGTCATTATCATTGCTTGGAAATCCTAATGTACTTTTAAGAGTTTCTGCTTGGAATCACTTAAATATTTCTCCCAAAACAGGGAGAGACAGAGACATGTCACATAAGAACTGAGTTTTTGCTTATGTTTTCTTAGAAGCAATCTAATTGTTGTCAGTGGAAAGCTGTCAGAAAATCCTGGTGCATCAGTTCAAAGGTTGTGGCTCTGCCAACCTGAAACTACACTATGACAATTTTTTCATTGCAACTAAAGATTTAATTCTAAGATGTATTCTTGCAGCTGCTCATTACTTAACACATTTTAAAGACATTTACATGACAAAGTACTACAAGGGATATCTGGAAAGTAAGGTTACAAGGCATGTAGCTCTCACTGGGAATGTTCGCAGGAGAAGTTGGTATTGCTATTGTGTAGCGGGAAGCTAGCGGAAGAGAATGGGCAATACCAGTGATCAGTAGATCACCGACTGGCGTTGTGGTGAAGGTTAGAATTAAATTTGAATTGAATTTATTAGATTTGTATGCCACCCCTCTCTGAAGACTTGGGGCGCTCACAACAAGACAATAATACAATACAAATCTAACGTTAAAATTGAGATGAGCATCCTCATTCTGTTTCCCTCCAAGTGCAAAGTGCACACTGTAATATGCTTCCTGAACACTAATGGCATGAACGCTGCTGTGATGGGTATCCAAGATGCTTACTGAAGTGCATAAAATCGACAGAGTCAGTGCTGCCTGGGAATTTCTTAATCGTTTTGAGATTGAAGGTGTGGATTTTCTCAACTGTATAGTGACAGGAGATGAAATTTGGGCTTATCACCATACTCCAGAGAACAAACGTCATTCAATGCAGTGGCACCATACCCAATCTCCTTCAGACAAAAAATCTAAAACTCAGCAATTGGCAAGAAAAATCTTGGGAATCCAACCCGCACAAATCTTGGGCACCCATTGCAGCAGTGTTCATGCCCTTAGCATTCAGGCAGCATATTACAGCATGCACTTGACACTTGGAGGGAAATGAAATAGAAACATAGAAGCATAGAAGATTGACGGCAGAAAAAGACCTCATGGTCCATCTAGTCTGCCCTTATACTATTTCTTGTATTTTATCTTAGGATGGATATATGTTTATCCCAGGCATGTTTAAATTCAGTTACTGTGGATTTACCAACCACGTCTGCTGGAAGTTTGTTCCAAGGATCTACTACTCTTTCAGTAAAATAATATTTTCTCATGTTGCTTTTGATCTTTCCCCCAACTAACCTCAGATTGTGTCCCCTTGTTCTTGTGTTTACTTTCCTATTAAAAACACTTCCCTCCTGAACCTTATTTAACCATTTAACATATTTAAATGTTTCGATTATGTCCCCCCTTTCCCTTCTGTCCTCCAGACTATACAGATTGAGTTCATTAAGTCTTTCCAGATAAGTTTTATGCTTAAGACCTTCCACCATTTTTGTAGCCCGTCTTTGGACCCGTTCAATTTTGTCAATATCTTTTTGTAGGTGAGATCTCCAGAACTGTACACAGTATTCCAAATGCTTTGACCATTTATCTAGTAAAGCTAAATCATTTGCCATATTACAGACGCCTCCAGGAATATCAACCCTATTGCACACTTTAGAGTCATCAGCAAATAGGCAAACCTTCCCTACCAAACCTTCCCCTATGTCACTCACAAAGATATTAAAAATGAAAGGGCTCCCAGTGAAGGGGCTGTGAAAGGGGCGGGGCAGGCATTCTGGAAGCGCTTGGCGAAAGTGCTCCCAGTGAAGTGGCTGCAAGAGCGCTTTCTCCTAGCGCTTTGGGAATGTCTGCCCTGCCTCTCCTGCAATCTCTTCACTGACAGCCCTGGACAAAAGTGCTCACAGTGAAGGGGCTGCGAGAGGGGTTGCGTGGGTGTTCCAGAAGTGCTCGGCAAAAGCGCTCCCAGAAAAGCGGCTGCAAGAGTGATTTCTCCGAGCACTTTGGGAACGCCTGCCCTGCCTCTCCTGAGACTGGAAATAGATGATTTTCACTGAATCAGTTTCAAGGTGATCTATCTCAATTTGTTCTCAGTTGCAGAAATTAACTGGAGAAAAACAAAGTTCATCTCTCAGCAGGAGCATTTGCCTTGCAGTAGGGGAAAACAGCATTTGTACTCTTCAAAGACATGTCCACTATCCCTCCCTCCTTTTCTCTCACTCTCTTTTTATTTGAAAAAAGTGATCAGGCATTTCAGTGCAGCCACCTGTCAAATTATACCCTTTCTCCTGATATGGGCATCTGCAAAGGGGAAGAGGACATGTGACATCATGTGTGTTATTGTTCAAAGGGTGCAAATTACATTATTTGTGTCAGTTACTGATTTACATTACAAGTCTGTCAGTTGAGCAATGACTTCATGATGCAAATGATTATCATCATGGTTTATATTAGATGCCTATGCTCAATTGATGCACAAGATGAGTGCAAAGCTTTCTCTAACTATAACGGCTCATGCAGGAGTCAATAGTCCATGGGGATCCTCAAATTGTGTACCAGGCCTATCTTAGGGAAAGCAACCCAAGTAAGAGATAAGGATGTCAACCCTTATCATCCAAAGGAACCCAAAACTAAAACCTAGCTTCTGAATGGGATCACTTTTCAAGCCTAGAATGGAGATGTACAAGTGAGTATCGTTAATATATGGATGATAGTACTTGCTGCTGGATGATATCACAATGGATTCATATAGTAGATATTGAATAAGAGGGGTGAGAGGTCTAAATTTTAGATGCCCAATCTAAGATATTGGGCACCTAAGATCTCCTTCACACCATTAACATCCATTGGAACCAACTATAGAGAAAGGAGGAGACAGACCAGGGAACCATACTAATCTACTGAGGATTAGAGGAAAGTTAGTATGGATGTACCATACTATAAATTAGCATTTATAATGCTAATTAGTCTGCAGCATTAAATTTACATAGATATTGATAAATTCAAATTACTAGTGCATGAGTATGTTCTCTGGCAAAGCTAGCCACTGCAATTTAATTGAAAAGTGCTTTGCATATTTTTTTCTTAATCTTAGCAATAACACTTATTCCATGTAATGTGGTATAAATATTTTCCACAATGTACAGAAATTGGCCACTTGCTTCAGGTGATAGCAAATAAATGTTCTTTTCACACAAAAGTTTTAATATCTTTACATACAGAAGTTTTAATATTTATTTATTTACTTACTTACTTACTTACTTACTTATTTATTATTTGTTTGTTTGTTTGTTTATTTATTTATTTATTTATTTATTTATTTATTTGATTTGATTTGATTTGATTTGATTTGATTTGATTTGATTTGATTTGATTTGATTTGATTTGATTTGATTTGATTTGATTTGATTTGATTTGATTTGATTTGATTTGATTTGATTTGATTTGATTTGATTTGATTTGATTTGATTTGATTTGATTTGATTTGTATGCCGCCCTTCTCCGAGGACTCGGGACAGCTAACAGCATATAATATAACAATACAGTATAACGGCATATCTAATTAAATTTAAAATTACGATCTAAAAATCCAATATTTAAAAACAACCATATCAGTTCAATCATACAACATATATCTCATTTTGTTGGCCAGGGGGCTGAGACCTAATTGCCCCAAGCCTGGTGACATAGGTGAGTCTTAAGACTCTGAGAGAAGGTAAGGAAAGTGGGGGCAGTGCAAATCTCCAGGGAGAGCTGATTCCAGAGGGCTGGGCCCCCCACAGAGAAGGCTCTTCCCCTAGGCCCCGCCAAGTGACATTGTCTGGCTGATGGGACCTGGAGAAGGCCAACTCTGTGGGACCTAATCGGTCATTACCAACACTTTTAATTGTGTCCAGAAACCAATAGGCAACCAATATGATATTCACCCTCCCCCATATAGTCATCTACAGTGTCCCAGCCAGGAATAGAACACGATTCATTCACCAGTCAGATTAAGGCACCAGGTGAGAAATCAGTAGGCCAGGAGTTCTGATTTTGCCTTGCACACAAATCTAGCTTGTGGCCTAGTGTTGTTCTGGTTTCTGGTAGAAATTCAGCAAGTGCAAATAACTTTTATCAAACACATTATTTCATAAACAAAGAAACTCCATTTTATTCTCTTCCCTTCCGGTTATAAACACATTTCATCCTGGCGTATCTCTCCTGGCTCTGTAATCTCTCTTAATTGCATTCCTTACATTCCTTCTCCTGCTCTGCTAGACAAGATTTATTTCGTAAAAGCATGCTCACTAAAAAACAGCAGACAGACAGTTAATCACACAGAATGTTTGGCTTACTTGGAGAGCAGCATAAAAAATCAACATCCTTTTGTTCGGCAACGTTGAAACTCCACCCTTCTTCTTTACTAGTCCCATGACGTGCCAATTATCTCACTCAATTATTTAACCCATTCATCTCCTTAATATCTTCTTCCAGACCTTTGCTCTCTGCGTTTCTGAATTCTTCTGAATTTAGGATTAACCCAGCGTGCCTCTAATTCTCCCTCACTAGATCCTGAACTCATAGCCCCATCCTGTGGCTGGCCTCCCACCTGTTCTACTACCTGTAACCCCGGGGCCCCCACTATTTCATAAACACTATCTGAATCTGAGTCCTCAATATCTTCATCATCCTCCAACTGATCAAGAGTATGTACAACAAGTGTCATTTGCTCTCTTAGCCAAAAGCAGTGGATAATGGTGAATCAATTCTCAAAGTGCTGTAAGGAAAGCAGGGACTTGTCCATATGGTTACCAAACATCAACATTGATGTAAAGATGGATGACAAATACCATAGAAAAGTGGCAAAAGAAGGGCAGGGTGGGCAGACAATAAGGTGCTACACAGTCTGGTATATCTTGGGGTTAACAAGGTTTCTAGCCAGAAGACTGGGTGTGGAGTCTGATTGCTGCTTACTGGTGTGCTGATCAGCTGTTTGAGAGTTGTTGGTGTGGCACAGCAATATGTTAAAAATTGTCTGTTCTGGATTTCAAATATGTTTGATACTGACTGAGAGCAAATGTTGTTACTAGCAATGGTGCTTCCGAAACATGTTGTCACTAAATAAAACAAACTTGTACCTCTAACTAGATGATACAACATGTTGCATTGATAACATGTTGGTTAAGCTATCTGGCATCTCTTTTTCACATGCTATTGAGTATTCTTTCATGTGAAAGGTGTTGCATTTCAATTTACTTAAGACTTAATCATTTTAGCTCTGAGAGTAAAACACATCCTGGCTACTTTCAAACACTCATGCCTGTGCCATTGACACGTTACTTTTCTATTTAGTGAGCAACAATTGACTACTTCTAGTTGACTCATCTGATTACCCAAATTGCATAATATAACAGGTAGCAGCTTGTATCCTTCTAGTTTTTGGTTTACTACATATCCATATAGCCCATCTGTCTGGGATTCCTGCTTCCTATTACTTTGACATTCTATAGATTTTAGATAATTCCTTGGATATCTTCCAAGGGTTTGCATAGCAGTATAATTTTTACCAATCAAAGTGATTGTTTGTAGCTCAGGATTGAAATAAGGGGTCCTTGTTGCTCTCTGAGCTTGTTTTCTTGCAGACATTTTATTATCTGAATTAGGTAGCATCATCAGTGAGTGCTAGTCCTGAGAACTGATGTGGGTAATGAAACATCTGCAAGAAAACAAGCAAGCTCAGAGTAGTGGGGTTTTTTCCTTGTTGTATTCCCTTAGTTGTGATAGTGTCATGCCTTGTTTATGTGGATATATACAGGAGCTTTCCAGTTATCTATCTGGTTATCTGATAAATGCTGATTTTAAAGTTGCTTCATCAAGCTTATTATTTCATTTCTTTGACTTCTGTTAATTGGAAATATTCCAAAATGTCTTTCATAATCATCACTACTATCACCACTATCGAACTCCTTCTGTGTGTCAGAAATTCTTTGTCTCTTCAAGTGTCAAGGTAAATTTCCTACTTTTTTATCTCTTTTTGTTTAGGTACTTTGCAATGTGATATAGCTTCTCTTGACTATCTTCTGCCCCTTAGTAGCATATTGTTAATGCCATATGCATAACTAATTGGGTGCTACAATATGTAAAGCAAACCAGCAATGTATGTTTAAGGGTTTAGTACATTGTTGCTTTAAGAGCTGATGATGCAGTAAGCCATGAGAGGGAGCCAGCAGCATCTCTCTTGAGGGAGAATTGTAAGAAATACTGTGTTTATTAAGAACTGTGTGTTCTCATGTTGGTATGTATTGGGAAGATTGATTGATGTATTTGTGAATGACTAGGATTGTTACTGATTATGATATTTTATGAATATAAATAATATTTATATACTCAAACTATCTGGTCTGGTTATATGTAGTATTACTCATATCTCTGGGTTATTAGCTGGCTATCTTCTACCTCCATGTGTCCTCACAGCTTACTCCTTATCATCTAACACATGTAATCAGATTTTTTACATAATTTAGAAGGAATGTCCATTTGTCATTCCTGAGCCAGAAGAACAGGCAGGAATCAGATTTTCTTTGCAGAAGCACCTCTTTATGCACTGTACAGCTTTACCTTTTTGTTCCTAGCTCTTGTTCCTCCTTTCAGATCATAAATGCTCCTTTGAAGCTTAAAAATCTTTCTTTTTCGGCTTCTTCAAACACTAGTGGTAGTTCCATACAAATGCCTTCCCTGATCTCTCTTGCAACTAGCAGTCTTTACAGTAAGTAATCTACATGCATCTTCCATGCAGTTACTGAGAAAGCATCCTTAGGGGACTATGCTTCACAGCTGGAGCAAATAGCTTTTTTCTTCCCTGCTTTACAGAATCTTTTAGGTGGATATTCCTTCTGGTGTCTTGTTGTCTCACTGTTGTCTTGGTTCTGGTTCAGTTTATACATCCAGTTCTCATTCAGGGATTTCTAGCTGGCTCAAATCACACAATTAGTTTGTCACTCAGTTGTGACTGCTGCTTTGATTCTCCCTCTACTGGGATGCTTGGGGCAATAACTGGAATTGCTGGAGAAAGTTTACCAGCTTGATCCTATTTGTGTATTCTTCTAGAATTCTGTATGTTTCACACTGTTATGGTTATCCACCAAAAATCAGTATAGTTCATTTTATCAGTGAAATATACATATACATTTTTAATCCAAACACACTGATGTGGCTCACACCAGGCTTGGTTTCATGCCCAATGTCAACTTGCAAAGCTCCCAAGTTGCCATAAAATGGAAAGTGGGGGAGTGCTGAAGGAGTGGCTGATTGCACTAACTGAAACTACATTCCACAAATGTTTACTTTACTGATTGTGTCCTAGGTTACCGGAGTCAGAAGGAGGGGTGACGGGGTTCATAACCCACCAATGTGATTCAATGGAGAATGTGATTTACCCCGGAAGCGGAGTAAAGACGCTGAGACATAGTGTGGATTAAATAAAGGGTCATTTTATTAAATTAACATAAACTTAAATTATCGCCGGCTCGACTTACCGGCCCACGGCGGTTTTGCAGAAGGGCCGGGCAGACTCGGACCCTTCTATGGCGGCCGCCATCTTGTTTTCGGCCGAAATCTCGCGAGACGAGATTTCGACCGGGAAAGCCTGGCCCACGTGGCCGGGCATGACGTGGGGACCGGGCGGGGCTTGCTGGCCCTATTTAAGGGCGGCAGGCCTCGAGGCAAGCCTTTTCGCCCGGACCCAGCACTGGAGCAGACACTCGGCTGAGAGCTGCTCCGGTCGCCATTTTGGGTGGCCTCGTGCGCGGCCGCCATTTTGTGGCAGGCAGCGTGGGCGAAAAGCTGTCGGAGGTGCTCAGCAGCGTCGGAGGACTCGACTGGAGCTAATATTTCTTCGAGGAGATCCCCCTCGGGCCCGAGGGGGACTGGTAACCTTGCTCCCGGCTGGGAGGAGGGCGCGGTTGGGCCCCGCCTGGACTTGGGGTGGGGCTGCTTGGCCTCTGGGGGGGTACCCGGTCTCGTGGTGTTTCTTGGGGGCCAGCTTTAAGGCCTTAATCGGCCTGCACGTGGGGGGAGCTTTCTTCTGGGCCTTTGAAAGGGGTCTGGGGGTTTGGAAGGGCTTCTCCCTTTGCATTCATTGGGATTTAGGTATGGCTCCAAAGAAGAGGCCTGCCACTGCCCCTATGGCTCCGCCGGCTGCGCGACCCAGGAGGGCCCTTAGGCCTTCTGCCCGGGCTCGGGCCAGTAGGGAGGGGCCTACGGGGGTGGTTCCCGTGCAAGGGGGGTGGTCTCGTTGCCTCCTGCCCCTCAACCTGATCCTTCTCCTGCCATGTCTTGGGCCAGGGTTTTG
The DNA here is from genome assembly GCF_031021105.1 of Erythrolamprus reginae. Taxonomy (NCBI): domain Eukaryota; kingdom Metazoa; phylum Chordata; class Lepidosauria; order Squamata; family Dipsadidae; genus Erythrolamprus; species Erythrolamprus reginae. The sequence continues at coordinate 108,326,721 of NC_091952.1, read as the reverse complement.
GAGAGGCTCGACGAGCTCGAGCAGTGGAGAAGTGGTTCGGGCCCCGGAGGGTCCCTCGAGCAGGTTCCTGCGGCATTGGGAAGAGATCCGGTTGCGGCCCAGGCTGGGCAGATGGCTCCTGCTGGACGACCGGCCCCGGCTGGGGCGATGGCGGCTTTCCCGGGCCCCGCAACGATGGGCCCCCCGTGGATGTCATCAACCCCGTACGGGGCAGGTGAGGCTGCACCACACACGACACCGCTGTCCTTTCTTTCTTCACCCACCTTGGGTTTCCCCCCGTCGGGGGTTGGGAGTGGGTCCAGTTTTCCGGGGTCTTCCACGGGCACCTGCGGGCAGGTCTGGGCGCAGCCGGTTCCTCCTTCGGGGCCGCTGGCGGCTGGCCCTGCTCCGCTGCCCGGGCCAGGTCCTACGGGGGTACCTGCGGTGCCCGGGGTAGGGGGGTGGGTCCCTCCAGCCCCTGCTATTATGCCCCCGCTCCCTGTCTTGCCCTACCCCCATGGGGCGGGAGTTTTCGGTGTTGCGGCCAACACGGTATGGGACCCGTTCGCTTGCATTAAAGCAGGGGCCATCCCGTGCGGGTTGCCGTCCACCCCTCTCGGATGCCACCTTCACCCTTTGGTGAAGGAGGCTATATGGCGGGGTGAATATGTGGATCTTTTTTCGCTTTTGAACCGAGAGGTTCCTAAGCAGGAGAAAGAGATTGTCCCGGGGGAGAAAACAAAGAAAACCAAAGTAACGAAATGCTTCAGCTCCTGGCTGTATGCTTTTCTTACTTATGGGTCTGTGGTGATTCAGAGGCAGCCGGCTATGGCCTCTGCCATGTTTAAGTATATCGATTTGATTGCCAGGGCCCACTTCGAGTATAAGGGCACCATATGGCGCCATTATGATAAAGGCTTTCGTATGAGGATGGCGGTAGAGCCTAATTTGCCTTGGGATATGGTGGTTCCGGACCTTTGGTTCCGGGCCACGCATATGTCTGGAAAGAAAGGGTGTGAGCGTACGGATAGTGGGCACTTCATGGAGGAGGAGCCTGGCGCGGCTTCGCCGGCCAAGGCGACTCCTGGTGTGGCTGGCAAGGGGGCCTCACCCGCTTGTCATGAGTTTGCTGCTAAAGGGGCGTGTTTTCGTCCCTTTTGTAAGTAAAAGCATGCCTGCGGGAATTGTGGGGGGTCCCATGCGGCTTCAGTCTGTCCCCGCCCCAAGAAAGGGGCGGATAAGAAGGGCGGGGGGCCAGGGAAACCTCCCCCACCATCTGGGGGAAAAGGGGCCCAGCCCAATTGATGTTTCTGTGCTTGAGGGTTGGTTGGTTGACTACCACCCTCGCCCGAGAGCCGAGTTGCTCTTGAGGGGTTTCTCCGAGGGATTTAGGATCCCTTACGTGGGCGTTAGGAAGGCTTTCATCTCGGACAACCTCAGGTCGGTTGTCGGACATGAGGACATTGTTCGGGCTAAGATTCGAAAGGAGGTTGCTGAGGGCAGGGTCCTTGGGCCTTTCCCGGAGCCGCCCTTTTCGAATCTTAGAGTGTCCCCCCTGGGGGTGGTCCCCAAAAAGGCGAGCGGTGAATTCGATTGATTCACCATTTGTCTTTTCCAAAAGGGGAGTCAGTGAATGACTTCATTCCTGACGAACTTTGTTCAGTCCGGTACGCATCTTTTGATGCGGCTGTGGCCATGGTTAGGGAGTGTGGGGTAGGAGCCTTTATGGGTAAATGCGACATTAAGTCGGCATTCCGGCTCCTCCCCATTCACCCAGGCGACTTCGAGCTCCTGGGCTTCCATTTTGAAGGTGGGTTTTATGTGGACAGGGCATTGCCAATGGGCTGCTCTGTTTCCTGCTCCCTTTTTGAGAGCTTTAGTACCTTCCTGGAGTGGGTGCTCAGGAGGCGTAGTGGCCTGGGTTCGGTCGTTCATTACCTTGATGATTTCTTGATGGCCGGGCCGGCGCACTCGGAGCAATGCTTTGCTTTGATGCGGGACTTCGAAGCCCTTTGTGCTCAATTGGGGGTGCCTCTAGCCCCCGAGAAGACCGAAGGCCCTGCCACCAGGATTACCTTCCTCGGTATTGAATTGGATTCAGAGGAGCAATCTTCCAGATTGCCCCTGGATAAGTTGATTAAAATTAGGAGTAAGCTCGAGGCGGTCTTGGGCTGCAGGAAGGTTACTCTTCGGCAGCTCCAGGAATTGGCCGGGATCCTTAATTTTGCCTGTCGGGTAGTGGTGCCAGGCAGGGCTTTTTCTCGCCATTTGTATGATGCGATGAAGGGGCTACGTTTGCCCCACCATCGTACCCGCTTATGCGCTGGGGTCAGGGCTGACCTCTGCGTGTGGCGGGAGTTTTTGGAACATTTTAACGGGTTGTCTTTCTGGCGGCACGAGCTTCTTTTGGAAGCGGAGCTGCAGCTTTGCTCCGACGCCGCAGGGACTTGCAGTTTTGGGGTAGTGTTAGGTGACCAGTGGTGCTGGTCGGCATGGCCTCCGGAATGGAGTGCCTGTTCATTGGTTAAGGACTTGACCTTTTTGGAGCTTTTCCCCTTGATAGTGGCCTTAGAGCTCTGGGGAGAGCAGTTTAGGGACAAGACTGTGCATTTTTGGTGTGACAACCTAGCGGTTGTCCATGTTGTGAACGCCCTGTCCTCTAAGAGTGACAGGGTAATGCGGCTTGTCCGCCATTTTGTGCACAGGTCCTTGTCTCTAAACGCATTGTTTTTGGCTAGGCACATCCCGGGGCTAGATAACGGGGTGGCTGACGCCTTGTCCCGTGGTCAGTTGTCCAGGTTTCGGACCCTGGCCCCGTGGGCCCGAGAGTCGCCAGAGGTGTTTCCAGCCCACCTGTGGAGCCTGGGCGGGCTCCCGAGAGCTGGAGAGATGAGGCCTCCAAGGCGATCGCCTTGTCCGTAGCACCTGGCACCCTGCGAGCTTACCAGCGTGCAGGTAAGGAGTTTGGGGATTTCAGGCAGGGTAAGGGTTACCCCCATAGCTGGCCTGCCCCGGTTGAGCACCTAGCTGAATTTTGTGTCCTGCTGAAGGGGCGTGGCCTTTCAGTTAGGACTATCAGGTCTAGGTTAGCCGGCCTCGCCTTTCTGTCCAAGGCGGGGGGGTTTAGTGATTTTTCAGGTGATTTTCGCATCCGGAGGATGCTGGAGGGCTGGGTGAGGGAGCGACAGGGTTTCCCTTCTGACACTCGTCAGGCCCTGACGGTTCAGCAGCTGTCTTTGATTAATCAGGCATTCGACAGTCTGTGTGCCTCTCTGTACGAGGCCCGTCTTTTTAGGGCAGCGACTTGCGTTATGTTTTTTGGGGCCCTCAGGGTCAGCGAGGCAATGGCCTCCTCGCAGTCTGACTTGTCGCTCCGTGCTTTCCAGCTTACTGATCTGACCTTTAGGCAGGGGGGTGTCTCCCTTTTGGTGAGAGATTCCAAGACAGATCAGTTACACAGAGGGGTTAGAATTGAGCTTCGCGCAGCCACCGATCAGTCTGTGTGCCCGGTGGCTGCTTTGCGGCATTTTTGTGGCTTGCGGGGGTTAGGGCGGGGGTACCTTTTTAAACACCAGGATGGCACCCCCCTGACCCGGTATCAATTCTGGGCGTTAGTGTCGAAGGCAATGGCTCAGGTAGGCATGGATCCCGCCGGCTACGGAACGCATTCGTTCCGTATCGGCGCCGCCACTAGCGCGGCACTTTCTGGTTTCCCGGCTCAACGGATTCAGGAGATCGGCCGCTGGCGGTCAGCGGCATATTTGGGTTATGTTAGGCCCGCTGAGGATTCTGGGCAGGGTTTAGGCTAGGTAACCTCTCTGTGTGTGTCCTCTTCCAGGTTCCCAGTCCAGGCAGAAACCGACGGCGCTGCTGTGTGGCCACAGCATGGTCTTTTGGGCCGGCCGCTCAGCAGCCAGAAGCGCCATCGGGACCCAGTTGTCATTGGGACGGTGGGTCAATGTTGTTTGGATGGGCCGGAGAGGTATGCGGTGGGAGGGGCTCCTACCGACGTTGCTGGGTAATCAGCATCTCAGGGCTGTACCCGGCGCTGCTGGGCGGGCGGCTACCCAGGGTCGCGCCCAGATGGGACTGGGTGGTCGGCAACCCATAGCCGCACCCAGATGGCTGGTCTTGCACCTCGGTGGCAATGACCTGTGCCTGCTTGGTGGTCTACCGTTGATCATCCAGGCGCGCGAAGACCTGCGGTGGCTTCGCACGGTGTGGCCCACCATGCAAGTGGTGTGGTCAGAGATCCTCCCAAGGATCGTTTGGAGGGACGCCATTTCCCTTAGGGCCATACACCGGGTCAGGCGTAGGGTGAATAAGGCCTTGGGAAAAACAGTCAGGGAATTAGGTGGGGTTGTAGTGGCCCATCCCCTCATCACAGTAGATCGGCCGTGGCTTTACCGGGCCGATGGCGTTCACCTGTCAGAACAGGGGAACACCATTTTCTTACAGGACCTGCAGCGGTCTCTGCGTGAGCTGGCGCAGATAGAGGGGGGAGTCGGGGGGCCAAGATAGAGATCTGACCCCCGCTCTGTGGCAGGTTAGGGGCGGAAATCTGGGTGGTGGTTCAGCAACTGCGCGTTCTCCCTTGGGCATCTTTGGGGATGATTGACAGGTTCTCTCCAAGCCCATGGTGGGTACTACCTGCGCACTTGGGGGGAACCTGTCTTTGGGTCCCGCTATTGAAGTCCCAGGGTAGGGGTGAGCCGGCGGGACCCCCCTCATGCGAGTGCATGGCAGGGTCTCAGGTGAGGGAGAGGTCCCTCACCTGGACCAGCATCGACTACGCCCTTAGTTGCCCAGGAATGTTGACCTTTTACGTCATTTCCGCCCCGGAAGTGTTTGTTTGACCCTGCAGGTCCACTGTTTCCGGGTCATAGTTGAATATGTTGATTTATGCAAATTTATGCTAATTCATGCTAATTTAATTGATAAATTATGCAAATTTATTTTAATAAAAATGACCCAAGTTTAAATCCAGCTCTGGTGTCCGTGTCGTTACTCCGTCTCTTCTGCAAAACATAACTTTAAATACGTAAATTTAAATATTTAAATTCAACTATAACTAAGGACCTGCAGAGGCCAAAACTAACGGGGCGGAAATTCCTGCCAGAACCTTCCTTGGCAACATTGGGCATAACTCCTTGCTGAACCAGGTGAAGGTAGCCACCTTCACCTGGATCCGAGCCATGGCCCTTTGTCATGTGGGAGGAGATCACCCTCCAATCCCCATGGGAAATTGAATCCGGTGAGTCCCATGGACATCCTCTCTCCAATCCCTGACGTTGTTCTAACCTCTAGTTCCTGGAGAGAGGCGGTCCATCACCCTTTAAAAAGATGCCCAAAGGAGCATGTGCAGTCACTTCTACTGCCCATTTCCACCCCTAACCTGCCAACCCCAGTGATCAAACGGAGGCCTATTCTAAAATCTATGTGCGTCGCACCCCCTAACCATTCCATCCATACCGTCAGTGTGGAATAGGCAAAAAACCGTCCGCCTCTAAAGGGGAGGCTGCAAAAAATTCCTATTCGGCCCCGAAGCGACCTCCTAGAGACACACTAGCGGAGGGCGGGCGGGTGTTCGCTTTGGAGGCAAACCCAGCAAGGGGGAGGTCCAGTTCAGATCGCCCTTAAATAGGGCGATCTAAGACCTCCCCCTGCATCCAGGAGGCAGCGCGTCTCTTTGGCATGCTGCCAAAAGCCGAACTTCCGGTTTCACCAGAAACCAGAAGTTCGGGGCTCCGTGGAGTCACCCTGCTTCGGGGGCAATTTTGGCATTTACGATATGTCCAAGGAGAAGGGAAGAAACAGGGTCATGAGGGTGGGTGGCCTCCATGGCCTCAGTTCTTATTGCATTGGAGTATTACCAGAATGTCACTTCTAATAAATCTTTATATTTCTTTTGGACTTTGCCTCATGGTTCATGAATTACTAAGGACATCTTTCGGAAACTTCACACCTGATTCATATGGCACTAAATATGTAGACTTTGTTGGTAATTTGTTCTGCAGTCACAATTGCTTCTCCATAGAACTTCTGTTTTAGAAGCATGCACTTTGTTGTTGCCCCCAGAGAACAATTTCTTCTTAATAACCTTTTTAATTTTTTTGAAGTTTGCACTCTTGTTTCGCTATTGCTCTCAGGCTAATACAAAATTGCCATTAATATTCAATACTAGAAGTGTGTGTTAAACTTGCATTTATACAATCTCCTTTAAAAACAAATTAAATTAAAATTTTAAATTAAAAGCAATGACCTCCTAACCATGGTGGCACAGTGGTTAGAATACAATATTGCAGGCTAACTCACTGCTCACTCAAGGAGTTTGATTCTGAATGGTGCAAGGTTGACTCAGCCTTCCATCCTTCCAAAGTTGATAAAATAAGGAGCCAGATTGTTGGAGGCAATATGCTGACTCTGTAAACTGCTTAGGAACGGCTGCTTTCTTTCTCTTTCTCTCACTCCCTTCCTCTCTCATCTCTTTCTTTCTTTCTTTCTTTCTTTCTCTATCTTGCTTTCTTCCTCTCTCTTCCTCTCTTCCTTCCTCTCTCATCTCTTTTTTTCTTTCTTTCCTTCTCTCTCTCTCTTTCTCTATCTTGCTTTCTTCCTCTCTCTCACTCTCTTCCTTCCTCTCTCATTTATCTCTCTCTCTTTCTATCTCTCTCTCTTTCTCTATCTTGCTTTCTTCCCCTCTCTCTCTTTCTTTCTTTCTCTCTCTCTTTCTCTATCTTGCTTTCTTCCTCTCTCACTCTCTTCCTTCCTCTCTCATCTCTCTCTCTCTTTCTCTCTCTCTCTCTTTCTCTCTCTTGCTTTCTTCCTCTCTCTCTCTCTTCCTTCCTCTCTCATCTCTTACTTTCTTTCTCTCTCTCTTTCTCTATCTTGCTTTCTTCCTCTCTCTCACTCTTCCTTCCTCTCTGATCTCTCTCTCTTTTCTTTCTCTCTCTTTCTCTATCTCTCCCCCTCTTTCTCTCTCTCTCTTTTTCTCACTTTCCCTCTCTTGTTTTCTTTCTCTCTCTCTCTCTTGCTTTCTCTCTCACATTCTTTCTCTCTCTCGTTCTCTTTCTCTTGCTATCTCTTTCTCTCCCCCTATTTCTCTCTCTCTCTCTCTCTCTCTCACTTTCTCTCTATCTTGTTCTGTCATCGCTCTCACTCTCTCTCGTTCTCCGGAGGCTGGCGAAAGTAATTTTCAATTACTTTCAATTGTAATTTTCAATTACAATCAACCTATCTCTCCTTCCTTCCTTTCCCCCTCCCTCTTTTCCTTTCCTTCCTTCCCTTCCCCTTTCTCCTTCTTTCCCTTCTTCCTTCATTCCAACCAACCAACCTATCTCTTCTTCCTGTTTCCTTCTCCTCCCTCTTCCCCTTCCTTCCCCTCCGTCTTTTCCTTCCTTCCCTCCCTATTTTTCCTTCCTTCCTTCCTTCCCTTCTGTGTCCTCCTGGCCCTCTCTTCCCCTCCCCTCCCTTTCCCCGACAAGGGCAGCCCGTAGAGCAGCGGTCCCCAAACTACGGCCCGCGGGCCGGATGCGGCCCGCTGAGGTCATTTACCCGGCCCGTGGCAGCGTACGAGATTTTACCATCTATAATATACTAAGTTCCGAATGTCATCTCCACTCTGCTGCCGAGCGTCTGGCGGCGGCAAGGAAGAGGAAAGCCAGGAGGGCGGGGAGGAAAGCACCCTATGGCAGAGCAGCAACAGTTCCTCTGAGAAAGAAATTGGCCAATTGCTTTCCTCCCCGCCCCCTGGCTTTCCGCCTCCTCCTCCTCCAGACGCTCAGTTGCAGACCGTCTTTGTCCCTCCAGTGCGGCTTTTTTGCTTTTTTTTTTTTTGCACCGGTGAGGTTTGCGCGCGCTTGGGCACTTTTGGCGTGTGGGGGGTCTGCTGCGGAGAGGGAGAGAGAGAGAAAGAGGGAGACATAGAAAGGGAGTGTGAGAGAGAAATAACGCAAGAAAGAGAGGGAGAGAGAGAGCGGGAGAGTGCTGCTTTTTTGCTTCTTCGCTGCCCGCGGGGAGCCTGGAAGCCCTGCAAGAGCGTCTGGAGGGGGCAGTAAACAAGACCGGCTCTTCCCGCGGGCAGCGAAGAAGCAAAAAAGCAGCACTCTCCCGCTCTCTCTCTCCCTCACCGGTGCAAAAAAAAAACGCAAAAAAAACGAACGGAGGCGGCGGCGGCGAGCTCAAGGAACCAAGAGCCGGTCTTTCTCCGCGCTGAATTGTTGCAGCTTCTGAGGCCGCATCCGCCTCCAGGCGAAGGGATCTCCTCGGTGGGCGGCCTCGGTCCGAAAAGGACCGGCTGTTGGCCCCTTGGCGGAGGCAGAGGCGGCCTCAGAGGCTGCAACAATTGCCTCTGAGGCCGCCTCTGCCTCCGCCAAGGGACCAACAGCCGGTCCTTTTCGGACCGAGGCCGCCCACCGAGGAGATCCCTTCGCCTGGAGGCGGATGCGGCCTCAGAAGCTGCAACAATTCAGCGCGGAGAAAGACCGGCTCTTGGTTCCTTGAGCTCGCCGCCGCCGCCTCCGTTCGGGCGAAGGGATCTCCTTGGTGGGCGGCGGCGGCTGCAGCTTCAAGAGACCAACACCCGGTCCTCGTTGAGCTGAGCTTCCTTTGGCTTCCTTCGAGGCGGCAGGTGAGCTTTGCAGTTTTGCCTCGAAGAAAGCCAAAGGAAGCTCAGTTTGGGGGCGGGCCTGAAGCCACCGCCACCGCCTACTCTGCCCCGCACTTAGTCTGCACCGGGCAGCTCTGGCGGGCGCGGGGCAGCAGGGCAAGCCGCGAAGGTGGCGCAGCCAAACGTGGGTCGAGCGGGAGGGCACTGAGCAGTTGCGTGGGGTGGCGGTGGGGCGGTTGGCTGCAAGGCACTGGCGCCGGCGGCAGCTTGATGTGTTGCAGGACGCCGCACATTGCTGGCGCTGCGCTGGGCATGGGGCTGGCACCTCTGTCCCGGCCCAGCCAGTGGGCCAGTGCCAGTCCGTGCCCATGCCCAGCGCAGCGCCAGCAATGTACTGCGACCCGACGTTGGTGCCACTGTCTTGGAGCTTCTGCTTGCAGCCGACTGGCTCGCGGCGCGTTGCAGGGCAGAAAAAAAAAGAAGAGAGGAAGGAAGAGAGAAGAAAAGGAGAGAGAGAGAAGGAAAGCATGAGAGAGATGGAGAGAAAACAAGTGAGAGGGGGAGGGAATGTGAGAGAGAGAAAGAGAAAAATGAGAAAATGATGGAGGGAAAGAACGAGGGAGAGGGAAACAAAACAAATGAGACAGAAGGAAAAAAAGGGAGAGGGAAGAGAAGTGGGAAGGAGGGAGGGAGGGAAAGAAGAAGAAATGGAGGGAACAAGGAAGGAAGGAAGAATGAAATGAATTGAGGGGTGGAGGAAGGAAGGACTTTTTTGGGGGGGGGCGGTGTAAATTTTTTAAAAAAATTCTCTCAACATACATTCAAACAATACAATGTACCATCTAATTTTCCCTGAATAAAATGCAGTATTTTGTCAGTAACTAATATCAATCATCAAAAAAGTTGCAAAAGTTTTTTTTTCTAATGTTGTGATCCAGGTACATACTTTTCTTTTAATTAAATTCCCTCCTTAATGTTCCTTCTAAAAGTACAACACCAATTATATTTCTAACTTAACCATTATGCCAAAGTGCTTTCTTCTTTCTTTATATATTTTTCTATAAATATTTTTCTATATTTTTCTATAAACCAAGAAAACCTTGTATAACCAATCAGATGTTAACAAAAGAAAATTAAAAACAAAACATAAACATATATGAATCTCAGACTTCTTTCCCCCCCCAAATAGTACGTTCCCATTTTGTTTTTTACATTAAAATAAGGTATGTGCAGTGTGCATAGGGATTTGTTCATAGGTTTTTTTATAGTCCGGCCCTCCAACAGTCTGAGGGACAGTGAACTGGCCCCCTGTGTAAAAAGTTTGGGGACCCCTGCCGTAGAGTCACACCTATCCCGGGCCGAGTTACAAGAGCCGCAGATGGGCGGGGAGCGCCCCACTCGGTTCGTTCCCGCAGCAGGGCTCGGTCGGGAGCCTGCTGGTCAGGGCTCGGTCGCCGCCACCCCTCCACTCCCTTTCCCCGACGAGGGCAGCCCGTAGAGTCACACCCATCCCGGGCCGAGTTACAAGAGCCGCAGACGGGCGGGGAGCGCCCCACTCGGTTCGTTCCCGCAGCAGGGCTCGGTCAGGAGCCCGCTGGTCAGGGCTCGGTCGGCGCCACCAGGAATCCAGGAAACCGGGGTCAGGGGACGGCGCCTGGAATGTCGGGCGCGTGGGCTGATGCGCGCTCTCTCCACCCCCCTGCTGCCAGCCCAACCCGGAAAATTCAAAGTAAGAAAAACCTTCGCTCTTACTTTGAATGCTCCGGGCAGGCTAGCAGGGAGATGGAGAGAGCGTGGTGGCCCCCGCTGTGAGAATGCCTGCAGGGAAGAGAGGCGGAGCGGACGGGCGGGCGAGGGCAGCGGCGAGTAGCCACGGGGGCGCGAGGAGGCTAGAGGCGCGGGGGGCAGCCGCGCCTTCGTGCGCGCCCTTGGAAAAGGGTGCGCGGGGGGGCCTTTTGGGGGACGCTGGCGCACGCGTGGGAAGCCTACAACTTGCGCTTGTGTTAAATTTTGTTTCTTTCCTAAGCAGCCTTCTGTGTAAAAAAATCCATTTGGGAACGACTCGTTCCCAAATGGATTTTTTTACACAGAATGCTGCTTAGGAAAGAAACAAAATTTAACACAAGCGCAACTTGCAACCGCCACCCCGAAAGGGCTCCTACCTTCGCCGCACGCTTTACTCTGGGACTGGAGGACCGCGCTGCCAAAGGCTCCGTCGGGGCTTCTTCGAGTCCTGCCTCGCGAGGGCCAGAGGGCCCGCATTTTTCATTGGTGAGGCAGGCAAGAGAGGGCCAGTACTGCGCATGTGCGACGGCGGGCAAAACCGGGGCCCCCTCATGGCCGGGCCCGGTACACCACTACCAGTAGTACCCCCCTATCGGCGGCCCTGACTGGTAGCACCGAAGATGGCAGTCCTTCACTGTTCTTGTCCTAGTAGTTGGGAAAACTCGGAGTCCTCAGAGAGGGGCGGCATACAAATCTAATTAATAAAATAAAATAAATAAAATGAAAACAAAAATCCTTTCCCTGTGCTATTTTCCTTGTCATACATTATTTTCTATAATATTATGCCCCTACCCGATTGTTATTTTTTTTTCAAGCTAAAGAGTTTTGAACATTCTTGCATTGTGTCATAAGGAAGTGGGACTGTATGCATGATTCTAGATGTGGATGTACTATAATTTGTATATGGAGTTATACTATTGGCAATTTAATTTTCAATCATATTCCTAGTGATCCCTGACATGGAAATTGCCATTTTATACTATAGCATGTCATACTCTTAAGTCAGCATCTCCATTTTGTTATTAGCTATGACCTCAATATATTTTTTTCTGACTCAGACATCATCAGAGTAAATGAGAGGTTAATGCTTTCCGCTCCAAGGTACATCCCTTCGTTCTTACTTAAACTGAACTGTAATTGCCATTTTTGAACTTTTACCAAGTTTTAAGAATTCATTCCAGAAATCTTCACAATCTGCTCTGGATTGCACCAATCTGAACACTTTGTCCAGTTATTGAAATGAATGTCCAAGTGCCTCCTCTATGTTGGTTGAGACAAGCAGGATTCATGCATACCATTGGTGGAAATTTAGCTATGGTTGCTGAACCAGTAGTGATGGCTGGATGGCAATGCCCCAAACCGGTTCTCTGCTCACTGCAGCTGACAAAGAACCCTCTGTGCATGCACAGAGGCTTCTGCACATGCACAGAGGGTCATTTGCATGATGTGGTGATGCAAACCAGTAAAAAAGGTAAGTGGAACTCAACCCTGCAGTAGGGTCATCTAAATCCACAAAGCAGTTCACATTTACAAAAGACTCTAAGTTGGCAAGTCGTAACTTACTTTTACAGAATCCATGCTGAACTTTCTTTAAAAATGAATTTTTAAAATCTCTGTCATTAATTATTCTTTCTTTAATTAGCATTTCTGTCTGGATTTAAGCAGTTGGCCTATAATTCCTTAACTTTTCAACATCCATTGGTATCACTCTTTTCCAGTCCTCTGATTTGCAGAATTTACCAATTATGGATAGGAGGTCAGCAATACTGAAGTCTTTCAAAACATCTGGATGGATGCTATGCTGTAGGTCCTAAGGATTTATTACTATACAGTCACTTCAGGTGTGCTAGGATACTTATTTTTGCTTTATTTTGCTTTAATTGTTCTAATTCCCTTCCTGAGAAAATCAATAGAGGCTCAAGTAATCATAGTATATTGATAATTATTTTCATTTTTCTGTTATCACCATGTTCTTTTTTAGCATCCCTATTACTCATTAAGGGCCTTGCCATATCATATGTTGCATATTTACATCCATTATTTGAATACAGTTTTTCCCAAACCTATTGTTGATTTTTGCAGCATATTTAAATTTCTCAGCATTTTAACTTTTCTTATTTATCCAATAAATGTACCTAGAGAAGTCATTAGTAAACATACATACATACATACATACATACATACATACATACATACATTCCCACCTGAAGTTTCATTCATTTTTGAATCCACAGATGTTGTAAATAATATCAGATAGACACTGTATTTCTCTTTCTTTGTTAAAGAAAAGTAGATCCAATTTCCTATATCACATATATAATTAGAGTCCATAAGCAAGGATTTAACTTACTGTATTTGAATATTTTGGAGCCATGTTTTATGTTGACATCTTAAATATTTCTTATGTATGTACAAATTTGTCCTTTCTATCCTCATAATCCACTTCAAATATGCCATTCCATTTGAGATATTTTTCATATTTATCCTAGTCCATGGCAAAGCAGTAGCCTTCTTTAAGTGTTATCTCATGGTAATATACATCAGCAATATCAAACTGGAATCTAGCATTAAAACATATAAAGACATTTCAATAATTAGATTTTTATTATTCTCCTCTTTATAGTTTCTGTTCTAACTTTGCAGCTCCTTTGCTTTTAGCATTTTTTAAAAATCTGTTAGTCAAATCAGGGTGTTACAATTCTACAGCATTTCACAAGTCTGTCCAATTTGTTTTCTTTTCTGCCCCTGAAGTAATAACTTCTGCCTTTCCGATTTATCTTTTCCTTTACCTCCTTATTTCTTGTTAGAATATTTCCAAATTATTAAACACCTTCTAAATTGTTTTCTTGCATATCACAAGCTAGACCAGCCTTTGAGACAGCCTTCACTTTTAGCACATTACTAACAGTTTTTTTTAAAGTATAGAGGCTCTTTAGCATTAATCCAATTAAGATGATCTCAATTGAAATTTTAGTCCTGTGCATTTTATTAAGATACATACATATATTCTTCTTTGCATTGGGCCTCTTGTTACAAAATATACTTTTTGTTCTCATATAACACTTTCCTCATGCTCTACATATCACCTTTTTTAAATGAACCAAAATTCAGACTCTCACCATCATCAGATTATCTTCATTGGTCTTCACCAGCAGTATTCCATGACTTTTGCTCTTCTCCCAATTCTGCTAAATTTGCAATATGCTTCTGACTCCTTAAAGGTAAAGATTGCCCTGCACATGCGTACTAGTCATTTCCGGCTCTAGGGGGCAGTACTCATCTCTGATTCTAAACCAAAGAGCCAGCATAGTCTGAAGGCATCTCTGTGGTCATGTAGCCGACATGACTAAAAGCCGAATGCACACAGAACACTATTACCTTCTCACCAAAGTGGTCCCAAATTTCTAATTGCATTTTTTACGTGGATTCAAACTGCTAGGTTGGCAGAAGCTGGGACAAATCTTTAATTCCAAGCTTCCGGCATTAACTAACAATCATTGTGTGTGTTTGATGAATATAGTCAGCAGTAAACACCCAGTGCTCCTACCAACTATTTAAACCTGCTACACACCCTATTCTGCAATTCCACCCTTCCCCAGATGTCACTCAGCCCAAACTATGATTCAGTAATTCTCTCCATGCTGTGTACATTCACACTGTTGTGCCAATGCCACTGCTTGACAGTTGGGCACTGGCAAACCCATTATCATGTTTTGGAGGCATTTGGAGGCTTCTATCATAATGTTCTGTAACTTTGCAGGCTATTGGCTGATGAGAGCTCCCCACTGCCTGAATGGCAGCCCTGACATGTTGGAGCTGACACTCCAGAGAAGAATACTGCAAAATCCCCATTCTGTCCCTTCTCCTGGGGAAGGCTATTTCAAAATTTCCATTAGTCCAACCAGAGGTGGTATTTGCTGGTTCTCTGAACTATGCAACATTTCCACTACCAGAACCTGCTGAATTTCACCCCTAGTATGTTGATGTCTTGCTTTTAAGTCATTAAAGATCTTGGTGACTGACCCAGACTGGATCCCACAATTTTATTGTGCAGCATTATCCTGGGACACATATATTCGCCTTCACATAGAGTTTTTTAAATTGGGCTTAGCAGTAACAAAAGGAAGAATTAGGATACAGACTCTTTAAAATGGAATAAACAAAATTCATTTTGTTGTTTAAAGGTGCATTTGTTAAGATTTCTGTTTTTCTGTGATTTATCTGAACCTCTTTTTCTCAGATGTAAAATTGAAGGCCTCTTTTCCCAACCTGATACTGAGACATATGTATGCAATTTGTTAGTGATGTTTTGATATATATCTTTTCCTTTCTCTGCACCAGAGTTCACCTGTTAATACTTAGAAATGAGGTTACTGGCATTAGGGAACAGTGTTATAGTACAGGAAGTAAAAAAAGAGAATGGCAAATAACAGACACATTGTGATCAGGAGAGTAAATCTCATGAAGTTACTGAACTCAAGCTCAAGGGATCACAAGGTTGGGAGCTTCCACAGCAACTATTTTTGTTTGCGTGTGTGAGAGAGTTGGGGGAGGAAGAATACAAGATAGATTGTTCCAGATTCCTTCTTAGAAACTTTTATATATTAGAAAATTGCCACACTAGTGCTACCCCTGATGAAACATTTCTTCAGTTCTTCTTCAACAGAACAATAGAAAGGTTTATTGCGTACAAGTATTTTTCCCCCACTGGAACCTAAATTATAGAAAGTTTGATTATTCCTGTGATGGGTCAGATCCATATCTTTCAAAAGCATTTTCTCATTGTGAAAATCTTTCACTGAATTCTACTTCTGTCATTAATTCTATAGAAAATGTCTGACCAAAATATTTGTGTCTTGTTCATAGTGCTAGGGTTTTTTAATTAAGAAAAAAAGTCATGTTAGCTGTCAGTCCACAGAAACATTTTTGAATACAAATCTGATCTATTTAATTAACATGTGGATGCAGCTGTATAGAATAATGCCCCTTGAAAAGAAGAGTGTTTATCTGTTATATT
Organism: Erythrolamprus reginae; assembly: GCF_031021105.1. NCBI lineage: Eukaryota > Metazoa > Chordata > Lepidosauria > Squamata > Dipsadidae > Erythrolamprus > Erythrolamprus reginae. The sequence goes on along the minus strand of NC_091952.1, from coordinate 108,311,335 downwards.
ACCCTACACCACATTTTCTAATTAATTCCCTATTGAGTAACAGCCTGTCTTTTGAATGTTATATCTATGCTGCAAAAAGAAGGTTATTATTTTATTTGCTTTTCTGACAAAACTCAATTCTGAGATCCATAAATTGTGTCCTAACATGGTAGAAGAGTCCACAATTTAAGGAGGGTATTGTTATGTAAGGTGTTATATGATTAAAAGATAAAATAAATTCCAAAGGGTTTATATCTCTTCAATAGAAGGTGAAGGGTCCCGCTGTAAAATTAAAGATAGTATACTAGGATATTGAAAACAGTAAGATAATATTCATTGATTGATTGATTATTTGATTTATATGCCGCCCACTTCTGAAGGACTCAGGGCATCCTACAGCAAATATTATTTTGCAAGGGAGCCCTCAAATGTATAACGAAATGCTTTTATTCATATGAATAGTTAACTAATTACAAATGTATCAATTTATGCAGTGTATACAAATCTATACTGTCCAAGCCAAATTTTCATCTGTGAATTATTTTAATGTGTACAATGGGGGGGAAAATCAAATTACAGTATGAAAGTTTTTGTGCAAGTTATTTAAATAACGAATAGAGCAGAATAATTTTGAAAAAGAAAAGGAAAGAAAACTCCATTAATGTCTTAACAGAGTTAGAAGCGACCTTGCAGTCTTCTAGATCAGCGTTTCCCAACCGGTGTGCCGCGAGACACAGTCAGGTGTGCCGCGAAGCTAGGACCTAGAGAAGCTCCAGCTGGGCGGGGCGCTGCCGGTGCCGGATCGCCATATCCGGTGTTCTCCTGCTGGGCCCCAAAGAAGGAAGGCGGGAAAAAGGAGGCAGGGGCGGGGAGGTGCGGCAGTAGGAGTAAAGGGGGCCGCGGCCACCCCTGCCTCCCCACGGTGCCTCCGGCCAAACGCACCCCTGGCTTCTCCGCCCTGCCCCATTGCCCACCCGATCCGCCCACTCTCCTCCGCCGCCGTCGCCTCCTGTCTTGGGGCGCGATCTGCCCCCTCTCCTCCGCCGCCACCTCTTGCCTTGGGGCAAGCAATCCGGGAGTCCGGGACTGTGTGGCTTTGCGCCATGAAGAGAAAACGGCCGAATTTTCCCTGCTACCATTTTCTCTTCATGGCGCAAAGCCACACAGTCCCGGACTCCCGGATCGCTCGCTTCTCCAGTCAGCAAAGCCATCTGCCCAGGAAAGTGCTGCGCATTGAAAAAGCACGATGCTTTTCTGGGCAGCTGGCTTGCTGGCCGGAGAAGCGAGCGATCCGGGAGTCTGGGACTGTGTGGCTTTGCGCCATGAAGAGAAAACGGCAGCAGGGAAAAGTCGGCCGGGCTAACGGGAGACGGCGCGTGGCCGGGCACTGGGGAGGTCTGGGAGGGCGAGGGGCTCCAGCTCTCTCTCTCTCTCTTTCTTTTTCTCTTTGTTGCCAGCATAGTGAACGAGAGAGAAAGAGAGAGAGAGAAAAAGGAGGGGAGAGAGAATGAGAGAGAAAGAAAGCAAGAGAAAGAGAGGGAAAGAAAGCAAGAGAGAGAGAGAAAGAGAGGGGGAAGGAGGGAGAGGGAAAGACATAGAGGGAGGGAAGGAGGAAGAGAGAAAGAGAGCAAAAGAGAAAGAAAGAAAGAGGGATGGAGAGAGAGAAAGAAGGGAAGGAAGGAAGAGAGAAAGAGGGATGGAGAAATAGAGTGAAATGGAGGAAGAGATTTTTTTTGTCCAAACTTTTCTTTAGCCCCCCGCCCCCCCACCCCCCCTTCAGTGTTCCCCAGAATTTTGAAAATATGAATAATGTGCTGTGGCTCAAAAAAGGTTGGGAAACACTGTTCTAGATCACACTCAAAACCTCTAGGCCACTGTAGCTGGGCTATCTGTAATGTAAACAACAGTTGGATCCAGATCCGCTTATTAGTCCTGCATTAGGCTAATTTGCCTAAAAACTGATAACATGAACCTGAACATCAAACATCCTTAGTCAAGACAATTTGATTTTGAGGCCCGTACGGGACTGCTAAAGGAAATCAATAACTTACATGGCTGCTGGGAGAACTTGGGTTGGTTGGATCATTAAATGTCTAAACTTATTATACATTGAATTCCAGGCAACCAGGCTGAATCAGCAGGCTCAGTGAGATGAAATAATACAAAAACATTGCCATTTTATTTCCTTTTCCTGACCCACAGAACAATTTGGGGGACCTTTATACACAAGAAATTAAAAATTGTACGAAACTACTGTATGGGAAGGTAAGATTTAATCAGGAAACAATCATATTTCAAAGGTCAGCAAATCAAGCCAATCAACGTTACCAGGAAACAGAAGATGGTAAAGAAAATACTTTCTGGTGTGAAGAAAGAATAACTGAGCCAGAGAGAGATCTTTGTGTGTCACTAGATGAAGTCTGGTTAATTATATGCAGAATTACTTAAAATTTGTTTTAAAGCAGTGTCAAAGAGGAAGAAAATCTGCATTTTTATCATTTCACATTTTGTTTCCCGAATTTTATTTTTTTTTAAAGGAAATTTTTATGAGTAGAATATGGTGTCTCTTTGCTTATTTGGTTATGAAATGATCAAGTATTCTATGCCAGGAGAGGGGTGGGGTCAATGGCTGCGGCAGCATGGAGCTCCTTCATTCTCCTGAACTGGACCCAATCCTCCCCGGAGGGGAGGTGACATAGGAGACGCTACCAGGGGTCTGGTCTGGGGTCAGCATACCCCGCCAGATGAACCAGCCTGGTCTCGCGCCGGCAGTGGCGCAAAGTTGGCCAGGCTGCCATGCCTGTGCCAACACTAGCCAGAGACAACAGAATGCAGGAGACTGAAGAAGAGCAGTAACATCTGGGAAGAGGAAATATTTTAAGCATAGGCATGGTGAAGAAGCATTAAGCGGTGTGCTGGTGAGTTTGGAGTGCTGAAAAGAGATTCTAAATTGATATTTTTGATTTTTTTTCTACTAATGGAAACAGAAGCAGGAAATTGGAATCGTAGTGGCTCCTCGGCATGGGGGTGAACAGCGGAAGCTTTGAATTACTGCAAATTGCCCAATATCTTCTCTTCTCTTTTGAAGAGCTCTAAAGGCTTTAAAGATATGGAATTTGAATTTGGACTTCATTTGGATTTTATTTGGATTATGTTCTTTTTTTGTTGAAGTTATTTCCCTTTGCATTCAAGGAAGAGAGATGTCAGCTTTGTTTATGGTCTGCCATCTTTTGGTTTTGAGGAGTTACTGCATTGAGATTTGCCATTTAAAGATATGGAATTTGAATTTGGACTTCATTTGGATTTTATTTGGATTATGTTCTTTTTTTGTTGAAGTTATTTCCCTTTGCATTCAAGGAAGAGAGATGTCAGCTTTGTTTATGGTCTGCCATCTTTTGGTTTTGAGGAGTTACTGCATTGAGATTTGCCATTTAAAGATATGGAATTTGAATTTGGACTTCATTTGGATTTTATTTGGATTATGTTCTTTTTTTGTTGAAGTTATTTCCCTTTGCATTCAAGGAAGAGAGATGTCAGCTTTGTTTATGGTCTGCCATCTTTTGGTTTTGAGGAGTTACTGCATTGAGATTTGCCATTTGTTTTTGTAAAAGAGGACAACAGATGGTTCCTTATCAGCTGTGAGGTTGGAAGGACAGATTCCCTTTGTTATGTATTTATTTTTATGAAGAAAGGACGATATCAGCATTGTTTTGGAACAAAGGAACTTTGCAGAGATATGGTTACATAAATTGGTAATAGAACAAACTTTCACATACTGGATTTTTCTATCAGAGATAGATTGGAGTTACATCTGGAGAAAGAATTATGAAGAATTATGGAGTGGAAATATGACTGATAATAACAACAGCAGTTTTAAGGAAAAAGATTGAAGTCATGATACAGTTTTATATCTATAAGAATTAAATTGTGCAAAAAGATGTAATGATGTAAAGATGTTAATTCTTTTTAATTGGTTTATACCATAAGGAAATTGTAATGACAAAGGGAATGAATATTGGTTAGGGGATAGAATTGTCTGATGGAGGGGGAATTAATTAAAGTGAAAAAAGTTACTTAAGTTGCATATATGATAACATTTAATTAAGATATTTTTAAATTTATAAAATTATTTTCTGGCTAAATTTTTGGAATAGTGAAATAATGAAATATTGAAAATGGAAAATGGTTATGTTTTTTAGGGATGATTAATATTAATGACTAGTATAATGATATTGTTTTAAATATTGGGAGGAGAGCGGTGGTGCAGAAGTAGCAAAAAGAAAAATAAAGGAAAATAATAACTAGAATGAATGTTACAGTAAACAGGATTTTATTATGAATAATTATTATCAAATAAGTAAAATTATGGAATTTATCTAGGTGGCTGATTAATGAATTGAATTAAGATATATAAATTACAGAAATAGAATTATAAGAATTATGGAAATAGAAAATAGGGAGGATTATTTTTGATGTTTTGATGTTTAAAGAAAAGGGAAATAATGTTGGTGGTAATCATTGATTAGATAATTTATGGAATTACAGAAACACAGATTATAAATTTAAAAAGGTGGACTATGATGATTATTTTTTTACAAAAAAAGAATTTTGGTAAATTTATGAAAGGTTAAAATTTAATTTGTTTTAAAGAAAGGGAACTTTTTGTTTTACTACTGGGATCAATATATTCCCATTCCCACTTGATCACATGACCGGCAAGCCACTCTTACCCAGTCACATGACCATTAAGCCACATCCACAAAATAAGCCACACCCACAGTGTGGCAGTAAACATTTTGGCTGCCCATTACTGCCCAAGCATGAATGCACAATCCTCTGTGCTGCCCCCCTGCGCATGCACACAGGGCTTACTGAAGCCTCCGGTGCCTGTGAATGGAGAAATATGGATTCCAATTTATTTTTGACCTTCCGGAGAGTGAGGGGGTCATTTTTGCCTTCCATGGGATTCAGCAAAGACTCTGGAGCCTGTGGATGGAGAAAAACAGACCCAACAGCCCAACTGGAAGTTTGGAAATGAACTTCCAGTTGGGCCTTGGGCCATGTTTCACTGTCCCCAGGCTTCAGGAGGCTTTTCTGAAGCCTGGAGAAGGCAAAAATGACATTCTCCACCCTCTGGATGGCAGAAAATCAGCTGGCGAACACACACATGCATGCGTATATCAGGAGCTGATATACAGCAATGCCTCACATGCCTTCATATATGGCTCTGCATGTCACCTGTGGCATGTGTGCCATAGGTTCACCATCACAGTTCTACAAGCTCAGAGAGGATGACAATGGATGCAGATTAACTATTTTCCGCATCCTGTACTACTACTATTTGTTTTGCATAATCAAGATTGCATAAATGATATATGCTTGGTAAACCATAAAATTCTTTTGTGCTACATTTCATCAACCAAAGGGGGGAAAATCAAAGAGGAGCTTGAGGAATTTTGGTGAAAGCCAACAAGTTTTTTACACTTGAGAAATGGGTTTCATTGCAGCAGTTTCAACAAGTATATTAAATCTTATTTATTTGTTAAATTTTGCTATGTTGGGCAATAAAACCTATTCCATTAATTGTTTAGACTGTCACGAACATCCCCTCGCGAGAATTTCCTTCTGCTCATGTGCAGGAAGTGAAATTACGCAAGAGGATATGGGCATGCGTGTATCAAGCATGCGCACACAAAAACATAGCGATGAGTGTGCAGCACACCAGTATCAAGGTAAGAGGAGCCCACCACTCGTTCTGTGGTGAGGAGAATAATAGCAAAAAAAAATCCATAAATGTTTCCTTTGTAACAGTTATACGATGTATAAGAGAGAGGTGGGGCATTTATTTTACCTGGAGAAAGTCAACTGCTTGTTATTAATATATTGTATACCACAAGTAGTGGGTTTTAAAACCCATTGCTACTGGTTTATGCACGCATGGGGCTACCTTTGAAAAGTGTTCAGAAACTTCAGATCGTGCAGAATGCGGCCGCGAGAGCCATCGTGGGGCTTCCTAGATTCGCCCACGTTTCTGCAACACTCCACGGCCTGCACTGGCTGCCGATCGATTTCCGGTCACAATTCAAAGTGTTGCTAATGACCTTTAAAACCCTACATGGCATTGGGCCAGAATACATCCAGAACCGCCTTCTACCACACAAATCCCAGCGGCCGATAAGGTCCCACAGAGTTGGCCTTCTCCGGGTCCCGTCGACCAAACAATGTCGTTTGGCGGGCCCCAGGGGAAGAGCCTTCTCTGTGGTGGCCCCGGCCATCTGGAACCAACTCCCCCAGAGATTAGAATGGCCCCCACCCTCCTTGTCTTTCACAAATTACTTAAGACCCACCTTTGTCGCCAGGCATGGGGGAGTTAAGTTATCCTTTCCCCCTAGGCTATTACAAGTTATGCATGGTATGTTTGTGTGTATGTTTGGTTTTTTATAATAAGGGTTTTTTAGTTGTTTTTTTTAAATTGGATTGTTCATGTTGTTTTACCACTGTTGTTAGCCGCCCCGAGTCTGCGGAGAGGGGCAGCATACAAATCTAAATAATAATAATAATAATAATAATAATAATAATAATAATAATAATGTACATAACGCTTCTGTACAGAAATGTCCCAGGGATATGGGTAGAGCCTCCCACTGCCGCCACCGGTTCATAGAACCGGGTCAAATCGTGAGCAACCCACTGCTGGTATACCTTGAAGAGAATGTGTGTGTGTGTGTGTATAAATGTGTATGGCTATACTGTACTTATATAATATTTATTTATTAAACTGATATGCCACCTCGCTATTGTGAGTGACTCTGCTATAAACTCACACAATGTATTCACTCACATTTTTTACAGATTTACAGTTGTTTGTAACCTTTGACTCTGCTTTTTCAATCTAGTGTGTTTCAGAATGTTGGGCTTCAACTCCTGTAATCCTCCAGACACTATGAAAGCTAGTTTAATATTTATGACCTGCAAATCAGTAAAGAAAAAAAAAATACACTGTTCAAAAAAATAAAGGGAACACTCAAAGAACACATCCTACATTTGAATGAATGAAATATTTTCACTGAATACTTTGCTCTGTACAAAATTGAATGTGCACAACAGCATGTGAAATTGATTGTCAATCAGTGTTGCTTCCTAAGTGGACAGTTTGATTTCACAGAAGTTTGATTTACTTGGAGTTATATTCTGTTGTTTAAGTGTTCACTTTATTTTTTTGAGCAGTGTATATCAGTTTTATAGCTTGTGTTAGTAGGCAGCATTCCAATCCACTGTGTTTTTACAGATTATGTTAAATAAATTATAGACAATATTGTCATTGCTTACATTCACTTTCATTGCATATGTAGGCTTACTATACATCTTCCCCTGATACAAAAGTTAAAATAATGGTCTATCTGCCATCCACCCACACCCAAATCACACTACTTTCTTTTCCTGCTGGTTTTCTCAAAGAAAGCTTTCTTTTTAAATCTTGCTGTTAGTTTTGCCTGCAACTTTCAGAAATGGATCATTCCTTCAGATTCCTTTTGAAGATAGAAAGAATTTTGATGAGAGGATATTGTCTGAAAGTTAGCATTCTCCAGAGCTATATCTGGGTGAAATGTTCAAATTATTTGAAACAAAAAATAAAAAACAGGGCTAGGAGACTTACTCAGTAAATCTCTGGAGGGTACCAGACTGAAGATGGCTGCTAAATGCTAAGCCTTCAGTGGCAAACAGTCTTTGAACATAGCCTCCCATCTTAAGTCAAAGCAGATTAGTCCAGGAAACGTGCTAAGGCTGATGAAACCCTACCCTTAGCAAGCTGGGAGCCATTCTCAATCAACTCAGAAGAAATTGCTTCTGAGGAAACCCACACCACTGAGCTATTAGTGTGTGTAGTTATTTTACTAATTTAAAACAAACTACATCCCAGACCTTTTCCTTCCCTCTTTCCTGTTTTTAGAGGGAATCTTGATTTTGCTGCCAAATAAATTAATCATCTTCATAGCGACTGGCTGGAAACTGTTTTTTTTTTTGTTGATACCGACTGAATTTGAATACCAATTTGCCACAAACAGATTTGTTCTTTCTAATTTAGCAATACCTAAGCAGGATTTGCTTTTTTCCCCTTTCTTTCTCAAATTGGGAATAAGAGTATTAATAAAACCAGCAATCTTCTCAAAAGATTGAAATCTTTATTCCCTCTCAGATAATATTTAATGTATGCATACCTGCAGAAAGGTACACACCTCACCCCATGTGTTATGAAATTATGGAACTTTAAAATCACTCTCTCTGAATATCAAAAGAACTGGCATATTTATGTAGGAATGGAAAATGGGATTTGATAGTGAAAATCACTTCGATATAAAAGTTTGTTAGAAAAATACTGGGGAGACCCAGGTTTAAAATCCCCTTCAGGGGAAGATGGTCAGGATGACTTAGAAATAAAATCACTCTCTCAGCTTGATGCAATTGTTGTGATGATGACAAAGTGGAAATCATAGATGTTGCTTTTTGCTCCTGAAAGGCAATTGCAAGATATAAATAAATTACACACTATTTTGTAAATAAAATATTGCAAAGTTGGAAAACAATATTTAGCTTTATATTGGGGTTTTTTTTGTCACGGGTGATTTGAATGTGCTACTCCCCACAGTATGAGAAGTACACTTGAAACATTCAGTAGATTGATGCCTATTTCACAATTTGGCAATAGATGGAGAAGGGACAACAAAAGATAAAATGCAACTGTGGATATATGAATCTATCTATACATTTCTAACAATCTGAGCAGCATGCATGCATGTACAAGTTCTCTCTGAAACTAATGAACTCTTGTTTATGTTAAATTGGTCATCCTGACTACTCAAGATAATATTTCAAAACTCATCTTAATTTCTTTGCAGCTTTTTTATGTTTGCTTCTTTGCTTCCAAAACCAATGTATTTTAATATGCAGTGAAAATAAACCAGTGATTTAAAGAAACATCTTGATAACTGAGTTAGAGGTTTTATACCCAAGCTTCATTATCTGAATCCTGACATCTTTCCATATGAGACAGCCGTGGTACCACTCAAGCTATGAAATGCATCTGCTCTTGAATTTAAAGATACATTTCCTTATAATGTATGCTTAACTCATGCTTTGCTCATTCATTATCTCTTGCTTCCATGAACAAGTGATTTTAAATTCCCTGTATTTTTTATATCTTTAGGTTTGTGTTATTACCATAAGCTACAGTATGAATTCCTTCCATAGTAAAAGGAAGCAAGAGGGAGTAGAAGTGATTGTAGTCAATCCAACTGAACAAACAATTTTACTTCACAGAGGCAATGAAGCTCCTTGTTCAACTGAATTGGCAATGTTTATGCAATGGAGCTCCTTGGTATACAACTTGCTTCACCTCCTCATAGTGTTAGGATTGAACCAATCTGCTTCAACCAGTCTATTCTCCTTGAAGTTGAGAATTCATCCTCAGAAGCAACCAGTCTATTCTCCTTGAAGTTGAGACACCTTCAACCTCTCAGCTCCACTGGGGTGGAAGGAGAGCACTGCAATTTTGAAGGAAGTGTTTTGAAGGATAATTTCACTCAAACATCACTGTTTCAGCAGGATGATGGCAGATGGGGATAACTCTCGTATATTACAGAAAGTGCATCAACAGCATTTTCAGGGAATTGTACAATAGAACTGTTATTTAACAACTGTACTACAGAATAGACCAATTATCTACAGAGTAATTTTGTCATGTTGCATCAAGCTTCTGAACCTAGGAGACTAGGATCGTCTTTCAATTTGGAGGTATAATTGTTATGTTACTGCTTTTGGAGGCACTAATTTTTAAAAAAACTTTTTAAAAATAAATTAACTTTTTAGGGACCATGGAGAGACATTAATGTTCTTTCAGAAGGTTTTTTTTTCCTTTCAAAACTACTTAAACACCCCAGACTGAAATTGCTCCTATGTTCCCCCAACCCCAATTTATTCTATAGATTTATAGTTCTAGCTCTTATTCAAAAATTCAAAATAAGTTTGACTGCTTTTCCACCATCAGCAGTGGAATAGACTGCTTTTAATGAATATGAGGTTAGTCTCCACTCAAAGTGCATGCTTGACTGAGCTAATTCTCAAGTGGCCCGAGAAATAGCCACCTAACTCATCATTATTGATGGGTCTCTCAAACATAAATTGAAAGACGATCTTAGTCTCCTAGGTTTGAAAGCTTGATGCAACATGACAAAATTATTCTGTAGATAAGCTCATACATTTTAGATTTCTACCACTTCCATCCCAGCCTTTAGAACATGGCTCCCCAAACTTTTTACACAGGGGGCCAGTTCACTGTCCCTCAGACTGTTGGAGGGCCGGACTATAAAAAAAACCCCTATGAACAAATCCCTATGCACACTGCACATACCTTTTTAAAAGTAAAAAACAAAATGGGAACAAATACAATATTTACAAGAAGTAATTAAGTAATAAAATAATTTATACTTCTTTATTAACAGGTAAATTTAAACTTAAATCAACAAACTCCCTTCATTTCTCCTTCCTTCCCTCCCTCCCTCCTTCCTTCATCTCCACTTCTATTTCCCTCCCTCTCTTTCCCTTTTCTTTCTTTCAGTCTACTTCTCTCTCTTTCCACTTCTCCAGCAGGCAAGGCCTCCGTGCCCTCCCCTTGGCTCTGCCCCCACAGCAGCTGCCATTGGTGCAGTGACAGCTCCTGTTGGACCAGGCCCCACCAGCTGGTGCCACTTTCCACACAACTCCAGCCTTCTCCTGCCCCGGCTGGCACGGCCACCTCAGGTCAATGCCAGGCTTCGGGTGAGCAGACCTGCTCACTGGCGTCGGGAGCCATTGGGGAGGTAGATGTGGCGCTTCTGCTGGGAAGGACTATCAAAGAGGCCCTGAAGGGGGACAGGGCGGTCCCCGCCACCTGTGTCAGTGGTGAGGTGTGCTCACCTTGTGTCGTGGGGGGGGGAGGTAGTGGAGATCAGGGATTTGCAAGCAGCCACGTCCTCCCCCCACGCACTTAGCCATGGCGCACTTAGCTGTGACTTTCAGTGCACAGTTTTTGAATCGACAATCACCTTTTCCTGAATCTCCCGTCCACTCACCGTGGAGGAGGAGGTGGGGAGGAGGAGGAGGAGGTGGAGAGCCAAGGGGTGGGGAGGAAAGTGGGCCTGCAATTGGCCCCTTTCTTTCTCACCTTTAGGGAGAGGAACTGTTGCTGTCTGCCATAGGGCAGCAACAGTTTCTCTCCCTAAAGGCGGCAAAGAAAGGAGCCAATTGCAGGCTCACTTTCCTCCCTGCCCCTTGGCTCACTACCTTCTTCTCGCTCAGCAGTTGACCGCAATGAGTGGACAGAAGATTCGGGAGCTTATTATATCAATCAGTAAAATCTTGTGTGCTACCGTGGGCCAGATAAATGGCCTCAGCAGGCTGCATCCATACCGCGGGTCATAGTTTGTGGACCGCTGCTTTAGAATATCATATACAAAAGTATTTATCATAGAAGATGACTCAGTTAAGCAACCTGAACTTTAAGGAAGTCCAGTATCACAACTATCCATCGTATATTACAACTTTCCGAATTCCCAAATGGTCACTGCATATGGTACCATATGTCACTATGCCCTAATTATACTTTATACTACCTATTTCACCAATATATCACCAATATACTCTAATTAACTACCACTTCCTGAGTGCAGGACTTGGTTATGCCATCTTCCTCCTACTCGAACACTTACGTTTTTCAGTTTTAGTTCAAAACTGTTGTTTTCTGATGGAAACTATCTTAACCCCTTCAGTATTTGCTTCCAGTTAGTGAAGCATAATCTCCTTCCTTTCCTACCCCTGCCCACATTACTGCAAAACTTCCCTTCCATTTCACATAATTTTTAAATGTCTTTAAGAAGCCATGTAGGAATATTGTTATGTTGCTTTGGGATAGCTCAGCCTTCCATTCTTCTTTGCTACCAAGTTTCTAAGGATCTACAGAGAAACATAAGAAAAACTCCTTGTTCCCGATTGTTTTGATTACTGTTGCATCAGAGCAATAATGGGTACCCTGGGGTGGGGGTGAGGGTAGATCTGCATTAGTGTCCAAGGCAATAATTTGAGAAGGAAGTATCAAAACATCCTTCAAAAATTTGGAAAATCAAAGGAAAGACATAGAAAATAGCAAGGAGAGAACAATCTTTAAAATAGCAAATAGCAAGGAGAGAACAATCTTTAAAAGCAAAGGGCAAACACTGCCAGACTGGTCCAAACAGAGATCAGTAAAGCAGGCTTACCTTCTCTCCATGAATGGAAAAAGCAAGAAGCAAGGGAATAACTAATCAAATCCAGGCTGAGTACTCTCCTTGTCCATTGCCAACCTACTGCACTTGTTGTCCATTGCCAACCTATGGCTTAAGGAATAGTTGAAACTAGCATGGAGACATGCAGCCTAGGCTAAACTGCAAGAATAGGATTGTGTTTGTTTTGCCAAACAGAGGAAATAGGTATCAATTTAATAGTGCAGCCTTCCACATACTGGGTGCCATCCAGATGTATCCACTTCAATTTCCAGAATTCTCAGCAACAACTAGACCGTTATTATAGATGAAAAAAAACAAGATCAAATCTTTACTCAGTCATGGATAATCTTGAGCCAATTGTCACTTTCCTCCTAATCATTGTAAGTTACTACAATGATAAAAAGAGTGGAAACATGTTTGCTTTTTGAAGTAAGGATAGCAGCTCATACAAGCATACATGCATAATAAAAATATATCTGTTTTATGTCTAAAGGAATATTCTATATGACTTGCGGCATTTTGAGTTGCATCATTTGCTCTGGATGTCTTACATATCTTAATTTTGATTAATTTTGATAAGAAGTCCTAAATATACTTGCATGTTTTTATGATAATTTATATAAATTAAATTAATAATTTAAGATAGGGCTTTTCTTAGCAATGGAAATTTTCTAATAAGAATATATCAATTTTCTCATAAGAATATAGCAAGTAAACACACATGACATTTTGGTATTTGGTTAAGAACCATGTACTCCACTGGCTATTAATTCATATTTAGTAGTCTGCTTATTTTCCTCTTCTGTTGGCTATTTAACAGTAAAATTGTAAGATTCTGCCTCTCCTTTTCAAGAAAATGTAGACTTTTGAAACTTTATATTTCAAAAGTAATAATTTATTGAAAAGTGATAGCAGAACAAAGGCAAAGCAGATTCTACCTTCCCTCCAATACTATATAGTTAGAAATAGGTCTTTAAAATCCCTACCTCTATTCCAATGTGGATTCTTGGCAATCCACAGGTGTGAAGATGTTTATTGTAACAGCTGTCCTGAGAAATTGATAAGGAACTGTTCCCAGGGCCTTCTTCCACTTTCAATGATCTGAAGCAGGGGTAGACCAAGTTGGTTCTTCTATGTGGACTTCAACTCCCAGAATTCCTGAGCCTATCATTCTAGCTCAGGAATTCTGGGAGTTGAAGTCCACATGTCATAGAAGAGCCAACTTGGCCTACCCCTGATCTGAAGTAATCCACATGGCCCTCCAATCTCATTTCATCCCAATGAAAGGTGAGAATACTGCAGGAGCTTAGGCACCAGGAAAAAGGTTATCAAATACAGTTTATCCCCATGCTCCCTCCTACCTCCATTTGAATGGCAGTATCGTGTTAGGGATCTGACAAAAATAGAGTTTTGTAGGAAATATTTATTATTATTTATTCATGGTTATTGATCTTTTATTCTTGATAAGTCCTATTTCAGGCAGGATAAAAGCCGGAAGATGCCTGAAACGCTGAGAAACACCAAGGCACTTGGGGCGGCAGCCGGTGGGAGCGGTTGTTGTCCTGGGGGCAGCGCCCGACAGAAGCTTCAAGATACCCCTATTTAAATTTATTTCATTATCTTTATTTATTACATAAATCAATGACAGTTTTGATTTATATAATCCTATTTTCTCCTGCCATTTTTTCCAAATTTCCATAGTCCCTTTCATAGTACCTATTAGTTTATTTAAGTCGCTCCTATTCCACTTTATAAAGATTAATTCTCTATTCTTCATCTGTTTTTCCAGTTTCACCCATTTATTCTCAAATAATTGCAACTCCATTAATCTTTCAATTTGAAATATTTCCCTATAGAGCTCCAAACAAGGAATTCCCCATCCACCCTCTTTTTCATTCGCTATTAAACACTGTTTTCTTGATCTCTTATCTTCTTCAACCCAGTAATTAAATTTTTTGTCCCATTCTCTAAACTTGGATGCTAATAGCCCCCCCACCCTGGCACTACCTGAAACAGATACATCATTTTGGGAATTATCATCATTTTCAAGGCTCTTATTTTAGAGATTCTCCTTAGCTTTTTCTCTTTCCAGCTCTTCGTCTGTTTCAACATTTTCCTCCATATTAACCTATAATTCACCTCCTCAATTTTCGCTGGATTTCTCAATAACCAAATTCCCAGATATTTAATTTTCTTTAGTCCTAACTTTAACCCTGATTCTTTCCTGATTTCTATCTGCTCTCTTGCATCTGTATTTAAACACATAATCTCTGATTTTTCCAGATTGACCAACAATCCTGATTCCTGTTTAAACTTTTGTAAAATGTTTCTTATACCTTTAATCATCTCCATTGGGGTCTGGGTCAATATAATTGCATTGTCTGCAAATAGGTTTAATTTCATTTCTATTTCCCCTATTTTGTTTCCTGCCCAAGTGTTATCTTATCTTGTCTTATTAGCTAACATCTCTATTGCTATTACAAATAACATTGGAGATAAAGGACATCCCTGCTTGGTGCCATTTAGTACTTTAATGCCGGATTCACTTGTCCACAGTTTGGCAGAGTCACTTGCTGCAGCCTGGAATACGGCTGTGACGGAGGCTCTAGACCGAATTGTGCCTTTGTGACTTCTCTCTGGCAACAGACCCTGGAGGTCTCCTTGGTTTACTGAGGAGTTCTGGGGAATGAAATGCCAGAAGAGAACTCTAGAGAAGTGCTGAAGGAAGACCAGATCTGAATCTGACCGAAAACTTGTAAAAGCCCATATTGAGATTTACAAAGTGGCGATCAGGTCGACAAGGCATGCATACAATGTCGGCCTGATTGCGTCTGCGGAATCTCACCTGGCCACCCTCTTTAGGGTGACTCGCTCCCTTCTTAATCAGGGGGGAGTTGGGGAACCCTTGCAGGGTAGTGCCGAGGCTTTTCATAAATATTTCTCAGGCAAAATCGCTCAGATCCGGACTGACCTTGACTCCAATTGGAGTGCAAAGTCAACTGACAACGAGTCAGTCAAGGTGACAGGGGACTGTCTTAGTCCATCTGTTTGGAGTGAGTTTCACCTGGTGACACCTGATGATGTAGACAAGGCCATTGGAGCTGTGAGTTCCGCCACCTGCTTGTTGGACCCGTGTCCCTCCTGGCTGGTCTTGGCCAGCAGGGAAATGACACGGAGCTGGGTCCAGGAGATTACCGACGCTTCTCTGAGGGAGGGGTCCTTTTCAGCTCCGTACAAGGAGGCACTTGTGTGCCCCCTCCTCAAGAAGCCTTCCCTAGACCCAGCCATATTTAATATCTATTGTCCTGTCTCCAACCTTCCCTTTATGGGGAAGGTTGTTGAGAAGGTGGTGGCACTCCAGCTCCAGCGGTCCTTGGAAGAAGCCGATTATCTAGGCCCTCAGCACTCAGGATTCATATCCGGCTACAGCACAGAAACTGCTTTGGTCACGCTGATGGATGATCTCTGGCGGGCCCAAGACAGGGGTTTATCCTCTGTCCTGGTGCTTCTTGACCTCTCAGTGACTTTCAATACCATCAATCATGGTATCCTTCTGCACCGATTGGAGGGGTTGGGAGTGGGAGGCACTGTTTTACAGTGGTTCTCCTCCTACCTCTCTGGTCGGTCACAGTCAGTGTTAGTTCGGGGGCAGAGGTCATCTCCTAGGTCCCTGCCTTGTGGGGTTCCTCAGGGGTTGGTTCTTTCCCCTCTGCTGCTTAATATCTACATGAAACCGCTGGGTGAGATCATCCAAGGGCATGGGGTGAGTTACCATCAGTACACTGACGACACCCAGCTGTACATCTCCACCCCATGTCCACTCAGTGAAGCAGTGGAAGTGATGTGCTGGTGTCTGGAGGCTGTCAGGGTCTGGATGGGTGCCAAAAGGCTCAGACTCAATCCAGACAAGATGGAGTGACTGTGGGTACTGCCTCCCAAGGACACGTCCATCTGTCCATCCATCACCCTGGGGGGGATTATTGACTCCCTCAGAGAGGGTTCGTAACTTGGGCATCCTCCTCAATCCACAGCTAACTTTAGAACACCATCTTTCAGCTGTGGCAAGCGGGGCGTTTGCCCGGGTTCACCTAGTGCACCAGTTGTGGCCCTATTTGGACAGGGAGTCTTTGCTCGTGGTCACTCATGCCCTTATCACCTCAAGACCACTTTCTGCCACACGAATCCCAGCAACCGGTGAGGTCCCACAGAGTTGGCCTCCTTAGGGTCCCGTCGACCAAACAATGTTGGTTGGCGGGACCTAGGGATAGAGCCTTGTCTCTTGGAGCCCCAGCCCTCTGGAATCAACTCCCCCCGGAGATTCACACTGCCCCCTCCCTCCTTGCCTTCTGAAAGAGCTTAAAAACTCATCTTTGCTGCCAGGCTTGGGACTTTTAGATCTTCCCCTGACTACTGAATGCCTTAAGTATGAC
Source organism: Erythrolamprus reginae (assembly GCF_031021105.1). Classification (NCBI taxonomy): domain Eukaryota; kingdom Metazoa; phylum Chordata; class Lepidosauria; order Squamata; family Dipsadidae; genus Erythrolamprus; species Erythrolamprus reginae. The sequence goes on along the minus strand of NC_091952.1, from coordinate 108,294,630 downwards.
TGCTGAATGTTTGGTTAATAAGTTAATTTTTTGGTTAATCTTTTCTTTTAATTGTTTTTAAATTATAGTATTAATTGGATTACATTATTGTTCTGTTTTTTATTTATGATGTGAGCCACCCCGAGTCCTCAGAGAGGGGTGGCATACAAATCCAATTAAATAAATAAATAAAATAAATAAATAAGCAACTAATGTGGGGAGGAGAGTGCATGTTTCCTCAGAAAAATGACTGCCTGATTTTATTTGCCCTTTCCATATAAATTGCCTTTTAAATTCCATGTTTATTCACACAGTTGCTTGGCACTTTGCCTTCCTAGCTCAGGCTTTTTAGTAATACTTGTGAAATAAGTTTTTACAATTGTCCCCCTCACCTGATTATTTTTCACTTCCAAAAAAAAGATGTTAGCAGTTTCGCAGCTACATTGCAGCAAAGAGGAATGAAAGCAGTTTATAGGAAATATTGCTTTACCTCTTAGAGCCAATAGGCAGATAATTTATGAAATGGCATACCTAACACCTAATTCTAATGTTAATTATAGTCTAATTCTGAGACTCTGATGTTTGTTTGTTTTTTGGCTTCTGACCCTTAACAGGGTTCCTCAGAATTTCAGTATTAAGTGTTACATGATTGTCTAGCTGTAAACATGTAATCTGAGTTACAATTACACTTCTGTTGAAAGACAAGTGGTCAACATTCCTCAGTACAATTGGAAACTAAGAGAAAGCTTACTATAGGCTTGGATTATTTCCTACTTTCCAAATAAATATCCTACAAATTCAAGACAAACTTTCAAAAATGCTATCTGAACTTGCTTTTATCCTTCTAAATCCATCTATATATTAAAATATACTTCCTGTTCATATTATATGAACTTGTACATATACCCACCAACTAGAAAAGATTGCTAAACAATATATAAAAGGTGATGTCTTTGTGCTGTGGTTTGCTCCACATATCCCTTTTAGCTATTCAGCCATAGGCAGTGCAATGAATAATAACAGTGTGTTGCATTTAAAAAGATGCAAAAATGGGACAAGTAACCCAAAGAGGAATGAATGGATCTCCCTCCTCCCTCCCTCCCTCTCTACCTCCCTCTCTCTTTCTCCCTCCCTCCTTCTCTCCCCTTCTTCCCTCTCCCTCCATTCCCCCTCCCTCCCTCCCTGATTATCTCACCCACTCACTTTCTCACTCATATAGAGATAGAGAGATGATATAAAGATTGAGATGACATAGAGATTACTAAGAATCTTTTGATGTCATGAGAACCATTTACAAAGGGTCAGAAATGAAATTAGAACTATGGCACTGTGTTGTAACCCCCTACCTCTTTTTTCATATGTATCATAATGCCGCTGGCGACTCACCGCTGGCGAGGGTTGCGGCGTGGGCCGGGGAAGGAGGCCGCCATGTTGGGGCGGAGCCTGCGGCCCCCACGTCATCCCCGGGGGCCGCAGCGCGGCGTTTGGGTGCGTGGTCACCCCCTGAACTGGGCAGGAGGGAGGCAGCTCTATGAAGGGGCTGCCTCGTGGCATAGTGCCTCCTGCCCGCCGGCGCTGAACATCTCTTGCCCCCCGAGCTCGCCGCAGGCCGGAATGGCGAGGAAGGACCAGCGCGCTTTTCTCCCCGTCGGGAGGATTGAGGAGCACGGCTTCTGAAGCCCCTGGGATCGATGGCGATCGCCGGGGGCAGCTCGGTTTGCAGGGGGCCGGGGGTGGCGGCATCCAGCGCCCGTGCACAGGCTGTTCGCCGGGCGCCTGTCTGGCGGGTGAGGTCGCTTCTCCTGCTTCGTTGCTGGCAGCGCGCAGGATGGCGCCGGAAGGGGAAAAAAATAAAAAAAATTGCGGGATTCGCCTGTTTGCTTGCTGGGGAAAGGGAGGAGGGGGTCAGATGGCTACCGTGCCGGCGCCCCTCCCCCCCACCTTAGCTGCGTGCATACGGCGGCAGGGCGCGCGGGGCTTCAACGGCTTGCCGGCCGGGTTGAGGTTTCCGGGCCAGTGTTCCGCCGGGCGTTTGAACCAGGGCTCTTACGGCCCTGCCGGTTACGCGCCTGGAGCGCTTCGGTTCGGGGAGGCCCGGGCGAGCGTGAGGGAGTGGGGCGATGGCAGCAGGGAGGCCATTCGCCCTTCCTCCACGTGGTTTTGGTTTCCTTTTTGCCGCTGATTTTCGGGGTCAGGACTTTGCGCGGTGGGGGGGGATTTGCCTCCCAGAAGCCCCTCCCCCATTAGCACTAGCCAGGCGGACACTGCTTTGGGCCCCCGTTTCCCCTGGTAGAGGAGAGATTTACATAATTTTGCCCCTTGCTAGTGTACATTAGTACACAGCGTTTGCTGTGAGCCGCCCCGAGTCTTGGAGAGGGGCGGCATACAAATCTAATAAATTATTATTGTTGTGGTTATTATTATTATTTTTATTATTGTTTTATGATCTTTATTATTGCATATGAATCAGTTCATAATGATAGTGATCGGTTAGGAGAATAGTTCCAGCTGTGGGCAGCAGTTGTTTGGTTCACTGAAACCCACGGGATTAATTTTGTAGAGTCACGGTAGCCTGGATTGAGGGAGGGGGATTTATTAAGGGGTCATAGAATTACAGTTGGTTTGTCCCCCCCTCCCATTTCTTGACAAAGGGGTGATTTATTGATTACAATGCCAATATTGACTTATTTATTCACCGAGCTAATTTTGCATATAGACAATTGGGCAACCCAGTTATTAGATAAGATGCATTTCATTCTTGACTGATTTATTTCACAATGAATTATAAACACAAGTAATTAGGGTAATGGTTATTATTGATCCACTAGAATCAGGGGGAACTTACACGGGAGATATGGATGAATGCAGTGGTTGAGGGATCTAATTCCTCCCCTTTTAGGGAGCTTTAGCTGATTAAGTACTTGGATTAATTGAACCCCTGGGTTCAGTTTTATTTAATATACTATTAATTCATTCTATTAGTTTAATACTAATGGTGGGTTAGGGTATACAAACTGAGAGGAACAAGGCTCGTGTAGGCAAGCTAATGGTCTGGGATAGGCCAAAGGCTGGGTTTTTTGGCTTGCTGGATTCATAAAGGGTGAATCAACGCTACAAGGATATATATATGGTCGGTAAAGGGGGGCGACATGAAAATTAATGAATTGTTATTATGGTTATTATTACTGTTATTATAAATGATATATTTTGATTTTATTTTATGGTTTATGAGCTAGCCACCAGTACTTTAGCTGGACAGCAGCATTACTATGCCCTCATTGCGAGGAGGGGGATTGCCCACATGGCGGTTCCTACCTTTCCCCAGTTAGGGCAAAGCCTGGGACACACACATACACGCCCTGGCGGTAAGCAGGCCAGGCGCTGTCACTCACTGTAAAGGATTTCGTCTCTGGCAGATTGGAGGGCATCGGTGAGCACTGTCCGCTTGGGTGCCTCGTGTGTTGTCATTGTCATTGTTATTTATTCATTTTATGGCTTTAATGAAGGAGTGGTTGATCCTTGGGACAAACATACAGCAGACATGGGCAGTGGGTCTGCAGTAGCTGAGTTTAAACATGCCTGGGATAAACATATCCATTGTACAATAACGTGCGGGAAAGAGTGTGGGAGCAGACTAGAGGGACCATGGGGTCTTTTTCCTGCCATCGATCTTCTATGTTTCTCTCATTGGCCACTTCGGCCAGGGCACATGGTCCATACGAGGTACCTGTTGACCTTATGACATGTGGGAGGTAGCAAAATTGGCAATGGCCATTTAGGCGATGGGGGCAAATAATTCGGGATACTCTGAACCTGTTGTATGCTATGGCAGTTCCATTTGGGACAAGAACCATAAGGAGAACCAGACATTAGTAAGAGGGACATTACACCAGGGTAGCATTTCTGCCTTTATAGGATGTTTTAGGGGTTAAGGCACTAATACTGCCCCCGACACTGGGGGGTAGGGCTCTATCACTATGAGCATGACTGTTGGTTGCTCCTCACTGCTAATGTTCTGTGTTTTGTCACATTTCTAAATGTCATTTTGTACTGGGGGGCTATAACAGTACGGGTGCAGTTGGTAGCAACCCCCTTTTTCTGTACCAACAAAACTGAGAGATATTTAATATCATAACTACAGCTTGCAGATCCCCAGGTCATTACCATAATGAAGTTTGGAAATCTCCTAATCTCTGGTTAATCCACTTGGGAGTAAGCAAGGAGGAACCAGATTGTTGGGGCAATAGCCTGGCTCTGTGTGAAGAGTGCTGCGGCTGACATGTTGTGGGCCGCCATGGGTCTAGGGAAAAGGGCGGCATGATAATTGCATAAATGAATAGATATATGAATTAGTCAGTTTATCGCAGCCCCTTTAGTGGTTCAGTGAAGTGGTGTAGTCATTTCCTGGCATGGGGGAGGCTTGCACGAACGCTAAGTTTTCCGGCCATCCGAATCGAATTCACGATTAAGTTGATTTTCCCTTAAGATGAGTTATTAAGCATTACATCAATTGTTTCGGGGAAGAATAATTTATAAAATGTTATTATCGTCAGCTATATCACAGTGGGGGTGTCAGGAGATTAACATTAATATTATGGTTATATTGATTAAGTCATGTTGGTCAAGCTAATTCATGCGCTAACGGTACAGAAGGCATTTGCAGGGGCCTTTGCTTATCTACATAAATTTCTCGCAGATATTTTACTCCCTGGGGGAGCGAGCAGGGCCATGGAGTATATTGACTCGTCTCCCAGGCATTTTGAGGCGGGAAGTAGAGTATTGTGACTGCCCGGGAGGCATACAGGAACATGGGGCTGTGACTGTGGCACGGCTGGTTCAGCGGCGGGGAAGCGAGACAGCAAGAAGGCCCGGTCTGTTAACAGGGAGTATGTGTGCAGGTGCAGGTGGTTGGCAGCCACATTGCATAGGCGGGGGCACAGGGTACCCAGAATGGTGGGCGGCGCCATCGCTCAAGCAAAGGAGTGCAGGTGGGACCACACGGTTACATGCCCTCATATAGGGGCAACAGGGGGGCTTAGCTCTCTTAGCAAAGACCCCGGGGGGCTAACTATTTGAGGACAGAGGGAATGATCAAGGGATGGTCCAAGGATCGGACGCAGATGGGGGAGAAATTAGTAAGCCGCTATACATTACCCAGTTTCAGGGGCAGCGGGCATTGGATGGGACCCAGCTTCTCACCCAACGAGGCAAGGCCGTTTCACTTGACAGCCAAAAATATGGCCTTTGGGACATGGTAGGTATGCAAGGTGCTGTCATAGTCGCATAGTAGTGGATCATGTACGGTTCCCTGGGCCAGGAAACCGATGTTAAATTGGGGGGCTGCGGCAGCCGCGTTGGTTGTGCTGGGAGTCTCCAGTAACGCAGATGGGGGATTGATCACCGGCCAGGTGTATCAAACAGGACATAAGCCTTGGTGTGATGGACTCAGTCCGGGTACAGTGAGGAAGCCAGGGACTGGTCTACTTTGTACCATAAGACAGGCCTCCACTGAGCAAATAACAGTTAGGGGCCGTTACAGGAGCATTGGCAGGATATCGGGTTGTATTCCCTCAGCAATACTGATGGCGGTTTTCAGCAAGTTCTCCGCACAGTAATGAATACGGTGGCGGAACGAAGTCAGTGGGTTTTCGTGGCGTTGATTTAAGCACCTGAGTACAAGCGTGGTTTTTTTGGGAGCGGGTGGATAACACTGTCTTGTTATTCTTATCGTTTCTCTAGGTCCTGGCCCTGCTCCACAGTGTTACGCGCAAAGTGCGAAGGAGCTGCCCTTCCTTTGCCCACAGTAGCAAACTGCGGCCACAGCATGGCATGTCGGCTGGATGTACAGCTGCAACATTATCTTCAGGAATGTGGAGGTTGCTGAGTCACTGGGGCTTCGTGGAAGGGGCTTGAGCTCGGAGGTCTCCGTTTCAGACGGGCCTCTCCTTGTTGGGAAAGTTGGGAGCAGTGAGGGGCCGGACCCAGATTGTTTGGTGTGACACACTGGTGGCAACCACCTGTTGCTGGTGAAGTGGGAAAGGTGGCCTGACACACGCGTGTTGTGGTACCATATGTTACCACGGAGGTGCTGGCATGCCAGGAACCCAGGGCGGTGGAGGATGACAGGTAGAGAGTCAACAGAGTAGCGAAGGAATGGGTACTCCAGACGGGGGGTGGAGTGATAGATCACCCCAACATCTGAGCGCCCAATTAGCTTTAGTCAGAGGGGTCGGGGTACATTTGATAGACGAGGGGAATGACAAATTCATAGCGGACCTGCAGAGGTGCCTGCACATTCATGTGCAGGGGGGGAGCAGGGGGAATAAATTTATAATTTCACCCCCTGCTGTGGCCGAAAGGGGGCGGAAATGGGCGTAAGCAGCAACTGTGTGATCTCCTTTAGGGGCACCTCTACTGAGGTGAGGGGCGATCTCCTTCTCGGATTACAGGGCTCGACCGGCTTGGGTTCGGGGAGGGGGTCGCTCCTGTGGCTCGCTGCCTGTGGCGTATCAGAGACCAGTGGCGAGCCATCCCACACGCCGTGGGGGCGTGGCATTGGGCAGGGGGCAGGTGTAATTTTACCTGACCCTGCACCCGGGCAAGGAGCTTTCGCCCTAGAGTTGCTCAGTTGAGTTTGTTGGAAAGTTAACTCCGCCCCCATTTGATTTATGCACCTTTGCAGGTCACGTGGTTTAATTGGCTAAATAGTTAATTTGAATTTTGTTTAATAAAAGTGACCCTATTTATACCCACACCTTTGTGTCCGACTGTTACTCCGCCTGCGCCGCAATATTGCACCTGCATCCAAAAGACAAAAACTTGGGTCATGACATTATGATACATCTTTAAACATGTGACAAATGCAGCAGGGTTCAAACTGGATGAGCATTTTATAAAGATAAATAGAAGAAAGATTCTTCATATTTAAATCCATGGAACCATAAGACTTTTAATAATATTCAAGATCATGTAGCAATCCAATCAAAAGAATTCAATGCAATTGGGGGTGGTTTGTAGAGTCCAAATGTAGAGGTAACTAGCATGTTCATTATCTACATGATGCTATCATCCAACATCAGCATAATGGCAAAGATGTATATTAAGTTTTAGATATTATAATACTATGAATTTTCAATATCACTTGCCATTTTTACATAAACCACTTAAGATTAGACTGCTATTCTCAAGTAGAGAGTGATTTTTGTGAAAATTGTTTCTATGGAAATCAAACATTGATACTTTCAGTCTTTAATTTGAGTCAGCAAAGTATAGCTCCATTTCTATTTTCTAAAGGCTTGAAAGAAACAATTGAATTGATCAAGATTTCCAACTCTTATGCTCTGCTCATTATATTACTGTTTCTATTTTCACATTTGCTATGTGTAAAATCAAATTGTTCACAAAGGTTTATGTATTTTGTTAGATTCATGTTTGTGGTGATCTTCTTTTGATTCAATTTACTGACAGAAAGTGGCAGAAGGCAAAGATAAAGTCATTTTCAAGAGCAGCCAAGGTGTTACAAGAATAAATCAATTAAATAAATCAGTTGTAAAGCCAGTGCATCATTTACCTGACCTTTTCAGACTGAGGGCATATCTACATTTACCACCTAAACTGCTCGTGCCCTGTGCTCTTGCCAGCTTAACTCAAAAATGATTTAAGGAAACAATAGTTCAGACTGAAATACTTTGGCAATTTGTTGTTTTCCTACTGTTTTGCTCCTTCTAGTGGATAGGTCTAGTTGGACATACAGTTTCATAGTTGTGTATGTGTGTATATCACAAATACATACACACATAAATATATAGAGAGAGCCGGGGTGGCGCAGCAGGTAGAGCGCTGTACTGCAGGCCACTGAAACTGATTGTAGATCTGTAGGTCAGCGGTTCAAATCTCATCACCGGCTCAAGGTTGACTCAGCCTTCCATCCTTCCAAGATGGGTAAAATGAGGACCTGGATTATGGGGGCGATATGCTGGCTCTGTTTAAAGGTGCTATTGCTAACATGCTGTAAGCTGCTCTGAGTTTAAGGAGAAGGGCGGCATAAAAATTGAATAAATAAATAAATATATGTAACTGGACAACTATGCAAGTAAAACAACTCCCTTTGAAATTCAAACTTGTTTCTTTCCTCCCTATTGGGTATTTTCTATACAGGTAGTCTTCATTTAGTGGCTCTTTTGTTTAGTAGCCATTTGCAATTAGTACATTGATTTTTTTTAAAAAGTAACTTTGAGACAAGTCCTCACATTTACAATATTGGTAAAGCAAAAGCAGAACAAAACAAAAAAGCTGAAGGATTGCAAAATCATGATATTTCACTTAGTGACTGATTTGCTTAATGATCAAATTGCCAATTCCAATAAAATAAGATTAGCTGCCTCTGATGGGGATTTATGGTGAAATAGACATCTCTGAAGGAAAAAAATATATGGCATTGTGGTGGCAAGGAGGTGGAGGTCAGATAATTAATTCTGGCCAACCAAATTTCTCTGGAAAAAGGAGGGTTCATGAGATCGTTTATTCACATACCAGACATAGATTTTTCAATTTTACAAGAATTTATTCATGAGTATTAATGTGTATTTTTACTTTAAAATACATATAAAAGAAAATGTTAGAAGTGTGTTGGACATTTTGGAATATTCTCACCAGCATAATGAAAAATAAGCTGCATTGATTTTTATAGATTCAGAGAAGACCTCTGACAATTTGATAGTTGTGATATAATAAAGTTAAAGTTAATATTGGTGTCAAATATAAACATGTTAACATATCATACAGAGAACATGGAATAAATGCAAAGCCAAGTTGTGCCCAAAAACCACTTGTGGCTATGTCAGGTTTTTTAGATGGGAAATAATAGGTAAAAACAAATGGGTAACTTATGATACTAGAATTTTATCAAGGTAAATGTAAAATAAAATAGAAAACATAGTGTAGTTGTGCTCAGACAGATTTAGCTTCCTAGAATAATAGGTGCATAGGCAAAGAGGACCGCCATCCTCGTGAGGCTCTGATGACAATATCTGATGCATCTGCCTCCACCATAAACAGATGATGAGGGTCTGGGTGTTTGAAGATCATTTCCTTCATGAAGACTTCCTTTAAGGCCAGGAAGGCCTGCTGCTTGGGATCGCCCTACCAGAACAAGATTTTATTTTGCAGGTGCCAATTGAGGGGCATGGTCAGAGTAGCGAACTCTAGTATGAATGTTCGGTAATAATTCACAAACCCCAGGAGTTTCTGGATGTCTTTCACTGACAAGAAGGCTGCCACGTTTTCAACGGCTCGACCTTCCCAGGATCCATTGCTATGCCTTCTGGAGAAATGCGATGTCCCCCCCAAAAATGGTGGTCTGATAAAGCTGGCATTTCTACAGCTTGGCATAGTGGTGATATTCTGGCAGTCGCTGCAAGACCTGACGGAGATGTTCAGGGGTGGGTTCCATTTTTTAAACTATCACTTTGTGGATGTGGCTTATATTCTGGGTGTGGCTTGATGGTCATATGATGGTGGGTGTGGCATCATGGCCATGTGACTGGGTGGGATTGGTTTGGCAGTCATTGTCTCTTTCTTTCTTTCTTTCTTTCTTGTCTCTCTCCCTCCCTCCCTCCATGTATTCCTCCCTCCCTTTCTCCCTTCCTATGAAGAACCTGAAAAGGTCTTTGGTAGAAGGAAGAAAAGCCAAATATTTTGAAACAGAGAACATTCTCATTGATCATCTGGCATTCTTAGAGGTCCACTGTTGATTAGCTTAGTCTTAGAAGGATAGCTTAGCACCTCATTTTGGACCTAGCAAGCTCCCTACACCTCCCTGGGAGCCAAAAAGGGCAAGGGGGGATCCTTGAAGTAGGGGTCGGCTTTAACTTACCTTGCTGCCAATTTGCTTTCTTCCATGCTGCATGGCAAAAAAACAAAGCTGAAAAACAGATGACAACTCCATGCACAGTGCTGGAACTCAGCTTCTGTGCATGTTCAAAAGGGGGAAAAAAAAAAAATTCACAAAATTAAAAAAAAATTAAAGAAGAGAGATGGTGGCGCTCAAGGACCAGCATTGACTAATCTAGTTTGGTGATGTCATTGTGATGTCACCAGTGAGTCACTACCAGTTCAGCCAAACTGAGAGCAACCCAGCCCGGTTTCAGTTCCTTGAACAATTTGTCTACCCATCATTTTCTTAAAATCACTTTTTAAATCCGATACCTATAAAGAGAATTATGCTTCCTTCACAAATTCAGTAGCAATGCATTTTGTTATGTTACATGAAATAATTTGATTGGAATATCCTAAAATTTTCCATAAGACCTTTTATCGGTAGGTATTTCTACCATTATCTTGCTGACCCTGGAGTTACTTGAAAACTCTATTTCAAAATGAGAATATTAAAAGCAAGAGAGCCTTTTCCTTTGATAGAAATTGCTTAATTTTTTTTTTCATGTGCAACAAAATTAGCTGTCATGACTGTTAAAATCTTTAACCAAGTTGTAGTATTAGGTTAATTAAAGGAGTATAAGCTAGAAATAAGCAAAAACTCTGCAAAAGATGTGCAGGATGGGAGAGCTTTTAATAAAAGGGGAAAATTATCAAACTGAAGCTGTTACATAAATGGAGTATTTTTCTCACTCCGTGCTTTTTATCAGGTTTATTAAGCAGCACATCCAGTGGGGGGAGAAGGTCACAATGCAGATATTCCATGTCTCATTCTATCAAAATAAACATATTTCCACAAAGACATCATCTAACAATGTTTCATTATAGTGACTAACAAAATATCTTCTTTTGATGTAATCAGAAATGACATCTCACATATTTTGGTGCCAACCAATTAGGACCCTTCATAAGGAGAAAGAAAGACAGCTGTGAGTATATAAAAGAGAACGGAAATGTCTTTTGAGCTGAAGTGCAGGTAGCTATTATAAAAAACCAAATGTTTCTAAAACCAGATTTCAAAAAACATTATCCTCACTATAACAATGTTATTAAAAATTTGTGGAGGAGTATACACAGCATCCTGTACAACAGAGGCTGTATAAGAAAAGCAGAAGATCCCTTTTGTGCCTTCATAAGGTTTGGGAAATTGTTATAAATGGTCACCTTGTTTTTTTCTGGAGAGAGGGTAAACAAAACATCTACTCTGAATTACCTTTCCTCATTACATAACAGTAAAAAGGGGAGATATTGCTTCCAAATCCATAAGGAGTATAAATGATTGAGCACCTATATCTTTACTGCCAAAACCTTGGTTTAAGGAAGAGGGAAACAAGATGGAATGTGAGCAGTAAAACATTGTGTGTAACAAAAGCAATAAATAAGTAAGGCAAGAGGGGAAAAAGATTGAAGGAGCACTCCTGTTTTTATCCTCACTCTATCTCTTCAAAAGAACAGGAGTGCAATAATAATAATAATAATGTTGCAGTACCTGGAGAAAGCAGAAGAGGAGAGAAAGAACTGGAGAAAATCACAGAAGACAAGGAAGTGCAAAGAGAAGTAGAATGATTGTAGTAAGAGAAAGCAAATATAGAACCAGTACAGGGGTGAAATCAGGGCCGCCGATAGGGCGGTACTACTGGTAGTGGCGTCAGGGGCCCGGCCAAAGAAAGAAAACCTTTGCTGGCTTTTTTTTTTCTTAATTTGAATGTTCCGGGCGGGCTGACATGGACATTGAAAATCACTTTCGCCAGCGTCCGGAGAACGAGAGAGAGTGAGAGCGACAGAGCAAGATAGAGAGAAAGTGAGAAAGAGAGAGAGAGAGAGAAAGAGGGGGAAAAGAAAGAGATAGCAAGAGAGAGAGAACGAGAGAGAGAAAGAGTGAGAGAAAGAAAACAAGAGAGAGAAAGTGAGAAAAAGAGAGAGAGCAAGAGGGGGAGAGATAGAGAAAGAGGGGGAAGAGAGAGAAAGAGAAAGAAAGAAAGGAAGGAAGAAAGAGATGAGAGAGGAAGGAAGAGAGTGAGAGAGAGGAAGAAAGCAAGATAGAGAAAGAGGAAGGAAGAGAGAGAGAGAGAGGAAGAAAGCAAGATAGAGAAAGAGAAAGAGAGAAAGAAAGAAAGAAAGAAAGAAAGAGATGAGAGAGGAAGGAAGAGAGTGAGAGAGGGCTGTGTTTGACCTCAGAGGGCTGGGGGAGGGCTTGCCCAGGGTGTGTGGCCATGGTGGGCATGGCACGGGATTTGGGGGCAGTAGTTTTAAAATGGCGGGGGGGGGCAGACACTTAGGCTGTATGGGGCCCCAAAATTCCTGATGGTGGCCCTGGGTGAAATGTTCCAGGTTCTCTCCCTGTCAATCATTGGAGAACCGATTGCGAAGGGAGCACGAGGCTCCACCCACCTGCCAAGATTCACTATTTGGGTTCTTTTACCTTCTGCACATGCGCAAAGCATTCTGTGCATGCGCAGAAGATAAAAGAACCCAAATGCCACTCCCTTCATGACCGGCTCTCTAACGACCGACAGGCACGAGTGAACTGGGAACATTTCACCCCTGTACAATATTATTAATAGTAATAGACACCTTGGGTGCAATCCCAAAACATCAGGAACACTCCTTGAATACCATCAGCATTGACGAAATCACCAGTAGGAAATTGCCAGAGGCAGCTTTACTTGAAACAGTTTACTTTCTGTGGCAAAATCTTGAAAAGTATTAAATAACAACCTCTGCCTATGCAGGTCCTTGGGAAGGAGTGAAATATCTAGCTGTTTGTGCAGTCAATCATAACAATATAGAATTTTCTGACAAAACAAATGGGGAAGAATTCCTCTGAAAGGCTCAATAGATTTAAGAGGTCATCCTGATTAAATCCTACATCACTCTAGCCACTGTAAGCAACTAAAGAAAGCTCAAGTTCACAAAAGTGTGTGTTAATAACATTGCTAACTAAGTGCTAACAGTGTTAACTAAGTCATCCTGGTTTTTATGGACCATAGTCTAACAGACTTTCTCTTGCAAAGTCTATGTTGTAAGAAAGGTTTTTAACTATATCTACTGAGCTATTTTGTAACACTGTACACACCACCATCTCCACCCCCACCTCCATATATTATCCAGGGCCCACAATGTTATTTAGATTTTTTTAAAAAAATAGTAAAAATTAATCTCATTGGATAATAATGTTCCCAACTAAAATATTGCAAGATTTTGGACAAACATATCAAAAAGCTATAGGTTTGCTGCGGTCATGGGATATTAACCATTAAATATATACTATAAAAAAGACTCAAGAAGAAAAATAAATAATTAGGCAAATAATTTTAGTGCTTGCATAAGGATCATCCTAAACATTTTGTGTGGATGGGAGTCTTCTATATATTTTTTGTGTAAAAATGGGGGGCGGGGGAATCATGATTTTTTGATTTATGGTTTGGATGATTAAAAGAGTAATATGATGTAACTTTAGAGAGAGAGGTTAAGCATATATGTTAAGGAGTGTGCAGAACCCTTGAGTTTTCAAGGACGTTCACAGAGGAAAATGTGGGATTCCACCAAATATCCAGGAGATATGAGTAATTATTCAGTCATACAAGAAGGATAAATTAAAGTGTATAAAATGGTGTTTACTTTAGAAATAGCAAAGTGAAGTTAAACAGTCCAGTCATTCACATTCAAATCAGTCAATATCTCTCAATTCAATAATAATAATATTACAAGCCTGTCTTTGTCTTACATATCAGATATACATTACAGCTTATAAATACATTAAACCATCATCGAACACACAGTGATTACTACATCAATCACAGTGAATCAGCAGAAAGAACAGAAAGCAGAGAGAGAGACTCATGCTTCTGGCTCCCTCTTATGGCAATTTGCAACAGTACCTCTTAAAGCTATAGTACTTGAATACAAACAAATATTCATTGTTAGCTTGTTTATATACTGCAAACCCAACTGTTTTGTACATAGTACTTACAATATATTTGTACCTACAATTGTCCTTCAGAATATTGGAAGCCATTTCCTGGGATATTGTTTCTTTTATCTATCCTTCAACTTTTTTTCTTTTCTTCTACTTTTTGCATTTTCATTGATTTTGTTCTTTTCACTTTTCTTTCTTATTTTTTAGTAATTTTTTGTTAGATTTTCTTTTCTCATTTAATAGTTTAATTAGATATAGATCTAAAAAGATACAGTGTTTTTATATTTCAGGGGTTGCCACAAAGAAGAGGGAGTCAAACTACTCTCCAAAGCACCTGAGGATAAGAAGCAATGGGTAGAATGCAAAAAGGATGTTGAGACTCAAGGAAAAGTACAGAGAAGAGTAACAAAGAAGATTAGGGACTAGAGGCTAAAACATATGAAGAAAGGTTGCTGGCTCATATTTAAATGGTTGTCCACTATGACTCCAAAATCCCTCTCACAGTTACTACCGTTGAGCAATGTACCACATGTACTGTACCTGTGCATTTTGTTTTTCTTGCCTAAATGTAGAACCTTACTTTTTTCACCATTGAATTTTATTTTGTTAGATAGCACCCATTGTTCACGTTTGTCAAGATCCTACTGTATTTTACACCTATCTTCTGGAGTATTGGCTATTCCTGCCAGTTTGGTGTCATCTGCAAATTTGATAAGTTCCCCATCTATCCCCTTGTCCAAGTCATTGATGAAGATGTTGAGGAGTACTGGGCCTAAAACAGAGCCTTGGGATACTCCACCTGGGATACTGATGATGAACATATAGATGAAATAAAATAGATACCATAAGCTAAGCTTCAATTAAGATAAGTAACCAAACTTCATGGCAAAGGCAGGACTTGAACTCATGTACTCACTTTCTAGCATGGTGTCTTAACCACTGCACCAAATTGACTCTCTGTTATCCTTACTCTTACTACTAATAGTATCACATCACTGCCTTCCTTCTGTAGCCCTAAAAAAAAACCTGCAGCAACCAAATGTACCATTTAGAAGAGTTCTAGCTGCACCATCTCTGGATACTAAAGAATCCAATTTGTTTGTCTGCTGTCTATTTATCAGTCTACACAAGATTGTAGCTATGCAAACAGTGATTACATTTCAAACACATATCTTCCTCTTTTAAATAATCTGTAATAATGATCTGTTGAAGAGGTCTTGATACTGCAAACAACTGCAAAATCTTTAAAAATAGATTCATTCAATGAAGAGATAACCTTAATTTGGAATTCCTAATTATAATGAATAATGAATTGCCTTTAATAATAACAGTACATTTTTTTAGAACCACCTCAAGCTATTTCTGTATCTCATGGCAAGTAAGCTCTACCATATAAAAGAGTTAAATGAGACATATAATCTGTAGAATCATTAAAAGATACGACACTTGTCAATTAGAGACAGTTCCATCCAGGTTTGAAATTGTTTCTCTGTGGGTACCTTTTTCAATATCTTTAAACTCAGTCCATGGTTATTGTTCTGCCGGCGTGTCCCAACCATCTGCAATTACAGGGTAATTAGTCCAAACAGACACACACCACATGATAGAAGGAAAATAAAAGGTCTTTATCAACAGAAAAGCAGAAACAACTCCCTTTTTAAATGTCAAAGGGATTTTCTGGTACACACAAGGCACAGGTTAAATGCAATCCAATTTCTCACCCAGTAACTGGGAAATTGAGTCCAATTCCAAAGTCCAGAAATTCCACACACAGTCTTGAACAGGGAAACAGCAAACCATGATCTTTGTGAAACTATGAATCCGATAAACTTCCATGAGGTCAAAACAGCACGGTGCTCTTTTTATTTGTAGCACTAATTACAGCAGCCTCGCCCAACCACAGGTGGCCTCACATCTCCTGTAATAATCCTTCAGTTGTTATCTCCTATGCATCACTCTACGCATGCGTGGGTCCATCATAAATTCTTGTTCAGAATCCAGGGATGATAAGGATGATTGATCTCCTCCTGGGCTGTCTGCCAAACTCCCCACTTCCCTGTCACTCATGCCTCCTTCGTCAGAGGAGACTTTGTCGGCAGATTCTATTGGGAGCAAAACAGGCCTGTGGCATGTGGATGTTTCCCACACATCCACCTCCACATTCCTTGGGGCAGGAGCTGGGCCAGAGCCAACCACAACAGTTATAATCTGATATCTAAATCCATATTTACTGGGAACAGCTAACTTTGGGGTATTTGACTTTCAAGTACTATACAAACATTTAAATAGCACATCAATTTTAACTGAAAGGAAAAAAACCCCACATCATCTGGAAGCTACTTCTAATTTTATTTAACAATGAATATTTGATACTTTCAATGACATAACCCAAATAGACCACTGAAGACTGAGTTGAAAAAGCATTATGTGGCCTTAAACCTTCCCTATCAGTAGGACCAGATGGCCTATGTGCATACTTCCTAAAAAAGCTCTCTTCTGCTATAGCTGGATCACTAAGCATAATTTTTGAAAAATCCTTCAGTACCAGCACACTTTCTAAGATATGGTCGAAAGCAATGGTCATCCCCGTCTTCAAAAAAGGAGACTCCTCTCTTGTCGATAACTACAGACCAAAATCACTATGCTGCGTCCCATGTAAAGTTATGAAATCAATTATAAACCAATCAATTTCTCTCCACCTAGAAACTAATAATCTGCTCTCTAACAAACCATTTGGATTCAGAAAAAAACTATCCGGTAATCTACAGCTCCTTCACTGCAAAAACATATGGACAACTCATCTTGATCAAGGGAAATCTATAGATGCAATTTATATTGACTTCTCCAAAGCCTTTGATTCAGTGGTCCATGACAAACTACTTCAAAAACTCAAATCCTATGGCATCTCAGGATCCCTCCACAGCTGGATTACTGCATTCCTCTCTAACACACAACAAGTGGTCAAAATAGGAAGCTCCATATCCACACCCGTCCCTGTTAAAAGTGGTGTCCCCCAAGGTAGCATACTGGGACCTACGTTCTTCATTCTCTACATCAATGACCATTGCGATCTCATCACAAGCAACTGTGTTCTTTTTGCAGACGATGTAAAACTCTTCAACACCACTGATAACACAACTACTCTACAAAAAGACCTAGACTCAGTTTCTGACTGGTCCAACACATGGCAACTCCAAATCTCAAACAGCAAACGGCAAATAAAATCAGAACTTCAAATACAAACTTAATAAACAAATTATCACAGATAATCCCCACTCAGTCAAAGACCTCGGAATACTAATAACTAAAGATCTAAGTGCTAAAAACCCCTACAACAACATCGCTAAGAAGGCCTAAAGAGTTGTTAATTTAATCCTACGTAATTTAATCCTAAATAATCCACATTACTTACCAGTGCTTACAAAACTTTCGCCAGACCCATCCTTGAATACAGCTCATCCGATTGGAACCCATATCGCATTTCAGACATTAACACCCTTGAAAATGTTCAAAGATACCCTACAAAACTAGACTTACAATCCTGGGTCTTGAAAGTTTAGAACTACGATGCCTTAAACATGATCTAAGTGTTGCCCACAAGATCATATGCTGCAATGTCCTGCCTGTCAAAGACTACTTCAGCTTCAACCACAACAACACAAGAGCACACAACAGATTCAAGCTTAATATTAACCGCTCCAAACTTGACTGTAAAAAATATGACTTTAGTAATCAGGTTGTCAAAGCATGGAACTCATTACCAGACTCTCTAGTATCATCCCCTAACCCCCAACATTTTACCCTTAGAGTATCCATAGTTGGCGTCTACAGATTCCTAAGAGGTCAGTGAGGGGCGTACCTAAGCACACTAGAGTGCCTTCCGTCCCCTGTCGTATAGTCTCTCCTATATCTTGTATTTCTTCTCTACTATATCCTCTATAACCTTCATTGTGTATTATTGTGTATTGGACAAAATAAATAAATAAATAAATAAAATTTGTTGTTTGATAGTGCAGCACCTTTGTGCATGACAGAAATGAGAGTCATTGTCTTTCATCTGATATTTCTGTATCAAATACTGAAGCACCTTGAAAATTTACAATGCTGCCTCTGAATAAATACGATACATTTCAGAAAATTTCAGGCTTGTCTGTTATGGTCATGCTCAGTAGGAAAATCAATATCTTATCCAGGATGGAAGGAAATAATTTAAGTTAGAAATTCCTTGCAATAAGCTTTTTTAAAAAGAAAAATAATTGACATCGCATACTATACCAATACATTGTGAAAGCTAGTTGCAAATAAAAATGGTGATTGCTCAGAAAAGTACTGAATTCCCTTATGCAAAATTAAATAGGCTCAGAATGGGCAACAGTAAGTCAACTAGCTATCATCCAAATCTAGTCGGTCAACTTGTTATCATCCAAGTCTAGCTGATGCTAGATGTGTATACGTGTATTTTGATGCAAGTTATAGTCCAAACTATTTGGAAGAGTCAGATGATTTATCTCTGCTTCCAGAACCCCTTGATAGTACAGTGGTACTTAAGAACTTAATTCGTTCCATGACCAGGTTCTTAAGTAGAAACGTTCTTAAGTAAAAGCAACTTTTCCCATAGGAATCAATATAAAAGCAAATAATGCATGCAAAACCATTAGGAAAGAAATAAAAGCTCAAAATTTGGGTGGGAGGAGGAAGAAGAGGAGGAGAAGAGCTGCTGCTGAAGGAAGAAGGTGAGGTGAAGTGAAAAAAAATCCAAAACTTTAAGGCTTAAAAAAAAAAGAGGGACTCTGAGGCGGTGAAGAGAAGCATGAGCCTCCAATACACCCGGAGCGAGGCTGCCTCCCATACACTACCTCCTATACAGTGGCTGCTGCTGCTGCTACCTGCTGCCTCTTCCTTCCCATGCTGAAGAGGAGGCTCCCCTCTCCTCTTGCTCGCTCTCTTTGTATCCGGCGCCTTTCCTTCACTGTGGTGACTCCTCGGCTGCCCAGAGTGAAGGAAGCATTTCTTTTCTTTGGGCACTAGCAGAGGTTTATTCCCTGTCCAAGCACCCAGAGAAGGAAAATGCTTCATTCACTCTGGACTGCCAAAGCCTCCTTAAGCGCCACCAAAAGGCTCCTCCGGCAGCCCAGGTGGCCAGGATTAAAGGGGGAATGGCAAGAAAATGGCCGGGTCTTCATACCGCTCTCAAATTTCCTGGGAAATTTTTCCAGGCTCGGGTACTTAAGTAGAAAATGGTTCTTAAGTAGAGGCAAAAAAATCTTGAACATCCGGTTCTGATCTAGAAATGTTCTTAAGTAGAGGCTTCTTAAGTAGAGGTACCACTGTCTTTGCAACTGTTGTTAGAGTTAGTAAACTTACAGGCATCTCTTTACTCATACCTTTTCCTTGGTAGAATGGCAAAGATTCACATTTTGCCAATGTCATTTTTTGGTGCTGTATTCTTATAGATACAGACTTTATATTATGAATGATTGAATTTTATGTTTCAAGCCAAGAAACTACTAATGAACTACTTGTCCTGCTGTTTATATCTGAATGTATTTATTTAAGAACAACCTCTTCTTTTATAATTTTAAATGCATGATTAATAATAAAATGACATTATTAATGAAACAATGGAATGTAAAACAGTATTTCTCAACTTCAGGTAATTTAGGACTTCAACTTCCAGAATTCCTTAACAGAGTTTTACAGGCTTTTAAAAGCTTTTTATATTGTATTGTATTTTGTTCTCTTTTTGTGTTGCTTTCAACTGTAAAAATTATAAAACATTGGAAATGGGTACCTGTATGGATCAAAATAACAAATACATTCATGAAATTAAGTTGTTCTATTTCTCTGTAATGCAGGAACAGTTATTTGCCCCCGGAGGCGGAGTAAAGACGCTGAGACATATATTGTGGATTAATTAAGGGTCATTTATTAATTAACATATTTAAATAACTTTAAATAAATTTGAATACGTAAATTTGAATATTTAATTCAAAACAAACTAAGGACCTGCAGAGCCAAACTAACGGGGCAGAAATTCCTACCATAAAATTCCTTGGCAACATTGGGCAAGAACTCCTTGCTGAACCAGGTGAAGGTACCACCTTCACCTGGATCCAAGCCACGCCCCTTCGTCGTGTGGGAGGAGTTCACCCTCCAATCCCCGTGGGAAATTGGATCCGGTGATTCCCATGGACATCCTCTCTCCAATCCCCGACGTTGCTCGAACCTCTAGTTCCTGGAGAGAGGCGGTCCATCACCCTTTAAGGATGCCCAAAAGGAGCATGCGCAGTTGCTTCTAATTGCCCATTTCCGCCCCAAACCTGCCAAACCCCAATGACCAAAGGGAGGCCTATTTATTATCTAAATGCACCGCACCCCCTAACAAATCCAATCCGCACCTGCCAGTGTGGAATAGGCAAAAAAACGGCCGCCTCTAAAGGGGAGGCTGCAAAAAATTCCTATTCAGCCCCGAGGCGACCTCCTTAGGACACACTGGTGATAGCGGAGGGTGGGCGGGTGCTCGCTTCAAAAGCGCAATGCCGGGTCCATACAGATCGCCCTTAAATAGGGCGATCTTGGACCTGCCTCAGCAAACCGGCAGCGTGCTCTCATTGGCGCGCTGCCAGAAGCCAAACTTCCGGGTTCCAATGAACCCGGAAGTTTGCAGCTCGAAAGAGCTGAATCACCGTCGCCCCCGCCCCTGAGGCAATTTCGGCCGACGGTTTAAAAACCGTTGGCCGGGCATTTCTTTTCATGTATCAGTTTTTTTCCTCGGCTCAGTTACTAAGCTCATCTATTTTCAAGGATTGAGTGTTAAAAAAACAAAAACAAACCAGAACTATTCAATTGCCTGCCTAAGTTCTAGTGTAACTAACACATTTCAGAGAAAAATGTAATAACATATTTCTAAAAGGTAAACAAACAAAGAACCTGGCAGAATAAATAATTTGGTCCAATTATGATGTGACAAAAGTTCTGATATGAGGCAGAAAACATTTTCATTTCAAGCTGTGATGTGAGGTTTGTGATTATGAAATGTGATGATTTTTCATATTTGTACTTATCTGCTATAACTAACTCAAGTCAAGAATACATCAAAAGATGACCCTTAGAATGGCATTGGGTCTGATTCAGCTTTCTCTAACACCAATTCATTTTATCTTGACAGAGCAACTCAACTGGAGCTTGTAATTTTCACATCTTCAAATGTCGTAGTGGTCAGCATGAGGTTAAAACTAAATGAGAAAACTTAATCTTTTCAAGAAGTGACCTGAAAAATGAATTAGATTATTTTACTTGAAACTGCAATTTATTTACTGAGGAAATACAACTGCAAATACAGAAGTGACAGCTAAAATTAGGGGGAAAATAGGTGCTTTAATACAATCAAAGCCTGTCTAATATCTGAATGCCACCTTAACATTTATAAATATAACAAGATGGTAGAAAAGCATGGAGCTGTAAAGATTAGATAACATGTTTGCCTCTGGAGTATAAAACATTGTTTGCAGAAATTAAGTAAGGCATAGGAGGCATTTTTCTTCTTTTCTTTACATTTTTATTGAAATAGTTCATCAAGAAAACACCCCAAACCAGACATATGCATTTTGATCGATTGATAATAGATGATAGGTAGGTAGGGGTGTGTGTCTGTCTGTCTGTCTGTCTGAGAGAGAGGGGGAGGGAGGGAGGGAGAGAGAGGGAGAGAGACAGAATATGCCCTTATGTACTATTTATTTATAATCCAATGAGCTGATATGAAAATATACATAGGCATACTTAATGTTCTTTTCAAAAACATTGCATAGAAAGAGATAATGTATTAGAAAGTATGTTAATTTAACTAAACTATGGATGTAAGATATGAATGAAAGTATTCTTAACTAAAGAATTATTTCAAACTGTTTTCTATTGTACTGATTTTCTGCAAAGTCTCACATTTATAAACACTTTTGATCTGCAGGAAAAAAAACTTTAATTTTCCAGCGTTTTGCCACAACAAATCTGACAAAAATTGGATCCTTTTTTTAATGTTGCGTAATCTTGTAAGCCCAGAGAACAATTGGGGGAAGAAATCTACAATTCAATTGTGGAATGAGATATGGTTGGGTATTTTTTTCCTTTCCAATTTCCTCAAAAACATAGAACCAAATGAATAATTAAAAGGGCAAGGCCATCAGATACACTCATCTTTCAATAGAAATAATTCTCAGATGGCTATTTTCATTGTGTTGCTGACTTGAATTAACATCTCTTGGATGAATCCTTCCATCTGGTCCTGCTGTTAGACTGAAAGTACCTTATAACTGAGCAGAGTAGAAACAGATTGCCATTGCTAAAGACAGAATTATTCAATTCCCTCCTTACATTAGTTTAATCAGAAAAAAAGAGAGGAGGAGGAAGGAATCATTCAAGCTGGCCTTTCCCCATCTCCAGCCATGGTAATGATATGAGAGCTGCAGTTCAAATTATTCTCATTCAGGTGAACCTGAAGGCAGAGATAAATCCCTGAAGTGGCCTCAATGACTCTCAGGGAGTTAATGACTGACCTTCAGAGTGCTAATGATCAGATGACTGCAAGAATATAAATCTTTCCATTCCCCATGGTTCAATCAGAACCAAAGAAGGATGAGAAGTTTTCAAAGGGGACACCCCTCCAAAGTCCAGTTGCCTTTTGAAAATCACCTTTGAGACAATTATGAGATGAAGGAAAGCAACGAAGAACCAACACTGGATGGAACCAAAGGAGGGGCTGGCACCTAGGTCTGATGAAAGCTGGTAAGTATGGAAAATGTTGAACAGACTGCACACAGGTACAAAAAGACCCAGAGACACTCTGAACAAATGGGGCTGGCTATCTGGTTATTTCTGCCCTTTGTGATTGTGGTGAAAATACAGACAAGAACACATATGTAAACCTGCCCTTGGTGCCCCAGTCAGCCCTCCAATTAGCATCCGAGAAATAAATCAGACACCAGACCTTGGCCTTCTTCCAAGTTCCAATTTATTACGAGAGCCATGTTGGTTACAAACTGTAATCAACCCGATAATAACTTTTCCTACAGTTCTCCATCCAGGTTAAGGTTCATCCCTTGTCCTCACATCCACAAACTCATCATATGGACCACTCCAGTTCTCTCAACATCCATGATCCGCCCATGTACTTCTGGCTTGTGCTGAATAAAGGATGACCTTGAATTTCTGGAAAAGAATTTGTTGTGGCTAGTATTTTTATTATTTATTTATTTATTATTTAGATTTGTATGCTGTCCCTCTCCACAGACTCGGGGCGGCTCACAGCATTTTCCCCTCTCATGCAATCACCCCTCCCCATATCCCACAGTACTATTCTCAAAAGTCTCAAACTCAAAATGATGGCTTTGGCCTGACAGTACTCTTGAAGGCACCTGTATGCATTCTTGTATTTTATGTTTTAAACTTTATAACATATAGTATGCCTTATTTTAATTGTGATGCTTCTGATACAAGCAAGCAAAGAAAGTTGAGAGAAGAATGAAGAGAGAAAAGTAGGCAAGCACATCAGGAAAATTAGGCAATACTGTGGTCAATATCAGAGACATATAGGGAAAATGATTTCCTTTTTAAAATATATTTTATTTAAAAATATAAAACACAAATAGAAATAAAAACAATGGAAAAGTATAATGAAAAAATGAATAAAGTGAGGGAAGAGGGGAAAAATAGTGAATTCTGATTTCTTTAGGTGTAATAAAGTACCCAATAAAGTTATAGTATCTTCTTATACTAAATAATAAATACTGCTCATTTCTATAGCAACAACCAACTTAATCATCCAAACCTAAAATCAAAATTTCATTCATTTTCACACAAAGTCCAGAGGTTGGGGATTTGGGTTTGTTTTTGTTTTGTTTTTTGCAAATAACAAAACTGTTTACATTTTTGTCCCTAATATTGCAGTCAACTTCATTATTTCCATCAGTTTCATCATCTTTTCAATCCATTCCTCCATTGTGGGAGTTATGCTTTTTTCCATTTCTGGGTATATTCTTGCAGGCATAAAACTCATATATTCCCATGGTATGTTTTCAAAACAAATCCTTTATTGTCCAGGACCATTCAGACAAACAGACAAGCAAGCAGCAAAAAGGACCCTTCAGACACAGAATGTCATAACACTACTAGCAAATGTATGGTTTTTCTTGTTTTTATGCTCTTTCCAGCACTAGCTTGTTGCACTGTAATTATCTTCCTACACACATAGAAACATTTCTAGAGCAGGCACAAATGAAATAGTTGAAAGTCTGGTTGGAGCCAGATCAAAATAAACTCCACAGTGTGAGATTGTGATGGTTGACAAAGAATGGGACTTATGTTGCTAGTAGCCTTATGCAAGTGGTTATTTCCTCCCTAGATAGTAAAACCAAGCACTTAGAATATATAGACTGAGATTCTAACTATACCCCTTGAACTGATAGGAATTGTCTGCAGTATCCAAACTCAGTGGAGTAAACAAATCAATCTGTTAGGAAGGACTTAGGGTCTTGTCCTTTCTACACTATTACAAACCATGAGAGGTTGAATGCTAGGTCTGGACATGCTTTGAAAATGGTTCAAGAGAGATGCTTCATGTGTGAATGAAGCACTGCTTTGATATTGTTTTAAGGAAACCCCAATTTCTTCACAAACCCGCAAAAGAGATACTCTTTCTTTAAAAGATACACTGGCTTCCTTAAAAGCAACAGTATTTCCCTTCCTGCCTCCCCCTCTTATGGAAATTAGGAAACAATATAAAAATGTCTTGGTTGTGCTCTATGAGCACCCAGAAGGTTTTAAAACTGAGCCAAATGATGTGATTTCTCAGCTCATCTGTTAATTAAACAACAAATCATATAAACACAATTTAATGAACTTTTGTATACATTTTCTTTTTATATTTCTATGTACAAACAACAGACTGCAAAAGTGTTCTGCCAAAATGGACAATAAAATAAAACGGGTTTCAAAGGAGAGAAATGCAGAAGAGAGGGCCTGAGAGAGAACAAAACAGATGGAAGAGCTTTGATAGTATCCATTTAATGACACTCAAATTTGCAATTCTATCTTGGGACCAACTAATGGGCTAATTGGCTTCTTTTTAATATATCATCAGAAATTCGGGATATAAAATATACACATCCAAATGTTTGTTATGTGTTTCTCCCATTACACCATCCTCTTCCTCACAAAGCAGAAAACATTAAAAACAGTAGAAAATAAATGTTTCATTCGGCTATCCATTTGGGAATTGTGGATCAGGCAATTCATAGTAGAATTTATGCAAATTGAATTTCTCAATTATCTGTAGGGGAAAAATTTCCTTTAGTCTTTTGTCTGTCTGTTCTACATAAATCTACATAAAGGACTGTTGCAGTCTTTACATTGTGTTGTGTATAACCCCTGGGTTTTTGGAAGTATTTAGAAGTATTTTTTTAGAATACTTCTAAAATTCATGCATCCATGAATATCAGTTATCAGTCAGAAGACACAATGAAAAATCTTTAATCTCACAATACGTGGACAAAATTAACCATAGTTTTCAACTGGGAAACTGCAAGCATCTTAGACCAAGCCAAATAAAAATGTTAGAAAATTCCTGGAAATCTTGCCTTCAGAAAAATCAGCCTTAAATAGACACATTAAGATAAAATACATTTACGCATCATTGAAAAGAGATAACAAAAAGTTGGAAACAAAAAGATTGGAACATATTTTCTTCAACAACCAATATCTAACTATGCACAGATTAATACCAGAGTCCAGTAGAAAACAATACCCAAATCAAGCAACTGACAAGAAAAAAACCAACAATGGCAGGGCAATCTATTGTACATAAACATAGATTAAATCCCACACTCATTAGCATTAGTAGTCTAATCACAGTAGTAACTGTGAGAGGGATCTTGGAGCCCTAGTGGACAACTACTTAAATATAAGCCAGCAGTGTGCAGCAGCTGCCAAAAAAGCCAACACAGATCTAGGCTGCATTAACAGAGGGATAGAATCAAGATCATGTGAACTGTTAATACCACTTTATAAGGCCTTGGTAAGGCCGCACCTGGAATACTCCATTCAGTTTTGGCTGCTACGATGCAAAAAGGTTGTTGAGATGCTAGAAAAAATGCAGAGAAGAACAACAAAGATGACTGGGGTACTAGAGGCTAAAACATATGAAGAACAGTTGCAGGAACTAGGCATGGCTAGTTTAATTAAAAGAAGGACCAGGGGAGACATGATAGCAGTGTTCCAATATCTCAGGGGTTGCCACAAAGAAGGAGTCAACTTATTCTCCAAAGTACCTGAGGGTAGAACAAGAAGTAATGGGTGGAACCTAAACAAGAAAAGAAGTAACTTAGAACTAAGGAGTTGGAATAATTAATTAGTGGAACAGCCTGTCTCCAGAAGTTGTGAATGCTCCAACTCTGGAAGTTTTCAATAAGATGTTGGACAACCATTTGTCTGAAGTAGTGTAGTTTCCAGCCTAAGCAGAGGGTTGGACTACAAGACCTCCAAGGTCCCTTCCAACTCTGTTGTTAATATTAGTAATGAAATGTCTGCAAGCAAACAACCAAGCTCAGAGAGTATCAAAGACTCCGGGAAAGAGGTACAGACAGGCAGACAGACAGATTCACAGACATTTGGATATCAATAGCAGTGTCTGCCAATAACTGCTTCTATGAGTTTTTGAGCTCTAATGTACAGTATATGTCATCAGTTATAGCATCTATAGTATTAGTACAGATAGTATATTTATTATCTGTCAGCCTCTATTTTGAATGTGTTATTTTCCAAAGTATCAAGACCTTCTTCTTAAATTACTCTTGACAGTACACTATATCCATCAAATCTTAGCTTTAGATTCATTAGTAATTGTTCCAGTAAGCAATGTGATGCTACTTCATCTAGTATTGAATGATTTGTTCACTTTACAATCCAAGGTTTTCTTAAGTATTTTCTGCACCACCACTGTTCAACAGAATTGATTTGTCTTTATTCTTCCTTTCTTGGTGGCCAATTTTTCTTAAGAAAAACCGAAGTCTAGAGTAGTATAGACTTTTGCTGGCAGTGTGATGTCCCTTCACTTTAATGTTTTGTCTAGAGCTCTCAAGTCTTTCTTCCATTTAGCAACTATTTGTATAGCACCATTCACCATTCCTATGATTAAAAAAAAAACTGAAGAAGATATTCCATTACTTATTTCAGCTTTTCTATGGACTAGCATTACCTATTAACTTTACCTCACATTACCTACTGTGTTTGTAGCCACGCCATCCCATATTGCACTCTCTTCTAGTTCTCCTATCAACAAGAAATAGTAGATGTTTGTTCTCAAAACCATCACAATTGTATCATCAATGTATCTGAACTGATCTCAGAAATTATAATTTTGTATTTTCTAGGCAAGCATTTCTCAGCCTACACATTTCTTATAATGAATTTAATATATAAGTTAAATAAATGAAACAGTGAAAACCTTGGTTCATTCCCCTCCCAATTTTGAGCAATTTAAATTGTTTCCTATTTTGTGTTATTTTATGATGATCACATACATTCCTCATTAGGTAGAAGAGGTGTCTTGAATAATTACCCATCTATTCAATTATAATTTTAAACAGGGAAGCATCTTATCTCTAACTCCTTAAAATTAAGGCATTTACGTTCAGATAAATCTGCATGGGAAGGTAGTTTAAAAAAAACCTTTTTCATCCCACCTCTAGAGATACTGGGACTATAAAAGTTGCCAACTATTTTGTTGAAAAATTAGATAAAAGGGAATCTCAAAAATCTTCACAGATCAACTTCAAAATGAAAATAAACTCTGTTTTCTGTGAATTATGTTAGCCTAAGAAACAATCTTCCCTCCCTCCCTTCTTTTGCTGAAGAACAAATTGATGTTTTTATTAGTGATATATAGGATTCTTGCATTTACTTTAGTCTGGAAAGAGGCAGACATTTATTTCCTTAAATGTCTTATTTTTCCCTTTACAATCATTTTACCAAAGACTTGGCTTCTCACTCTTGATCATGGTGAGGAGGGCCTTTGCACAACTGTGGGTTGTGTGCCCATTACACCCTTTACTGCACCAGCAATCCCTACTCATGCCCTAGTCACTTCCTGTCTTGAATATTGCAACATGCTCCACATGGGGCTGCCCTGGAAGAGCATCCAGAAGTTCCAGTTGGTGCAAAATACAGTGGCCTACATGATTTTGTGCAGACCTTGGTGTGTACATGTATCAGCTCTCCTGAGGAAGCTGCATTGGTTGCCAATTTCCTTCTGGGTGCAATTTGAGGTGCTAGTTGCCACCTTTAAGGCCCTTCATGGCTTGGTATCAGGTTATCTAGGGACTGTCTCTTGCCAGGCACATCTACCCAACCCACCAGAATCGGGAGGCAAGGAATGTTGTAGGTCTCATCCCCTAGGGCAGAGGTAGCCAAAGTTGCAGTGAAGGGCTACCAAAACTTTTACTACCATGCGGTGGGCGTGGCTTATGCAGGATGCCCTACATTTTCTTTCAACATCTTTCAGTGCAAATTAGGTGCTCTGGGGTGGAGCTCCATTTTCGCTACCCCACTGTGTCCCGTCCCCCCCAGTCCAGGCCTGCCCATACCTGCAAAGTTGGCTCTTCTATGACATGTGGACTTCAACTCCCAGAATTCGTGAGCTAGCATGATTGGCTGAGGAATTCTGGGAGTTGTAGCCCACAGGTCATAGAAGAGTCAACTTTGCCTACTGTGCCTAGGGAGATACACCTAGTGGGACCCAGAAGAAGGGCCATTATCCAGGGTAGCTCCTTCTCTCTGGAACATCATTTCTCCAGAGATTAGAATGCACCCCCACCACCCACTCTAACACTCCTCTGGAAGGTGATGAAGACCTGGTTCTGCCATTGGGCCTGGGGAATGCAGAGTGGGATGGAGTCCATTAAATGGCTAGTATGATGTGTTGTCACTAGTGCAGGGGTGGGGGTTATTTTATTTTGTATGATTCTTCTTTTATTAGTTTTATTGTTTTTATATGATGTTTTTTTATATTCTTGTAAGCTGTCTTGAGTTGCCATGTATGAATAGTGGCAATATAAAGTTCCTAAATAAAATAAATAAAAATTAATTCATTAAAACCAGTTATTTGTTTTTTAGATGAGGAAATACGGGCATCTGGTCAGTTAGCATAACTATCAAAATAATAGGGGGGGGAAGCAATAATGTTAGCACTCCATGTCACCTTTCAATAGCAAAGCTTAAAAGCATCCTCAAAATACATTGCAAAAATACATTTACAGTAAAGCAGCCATACTCTTATTCTCGGCATCTGCTTACAAGCACTTCCACCAATCAATTTGCTTTATTTAAATAGGTTTTCTAAGGTATTATGAAGGATAGCCATGGAAAACGGAAAAAAAAATGTGTTATAGATTCTGTGATTTAAAAAAAATGAGAATCATATTTTTGAAAAAGAACATTAGACAACAATAAAGCAAGTAAGAAAATATTAAAAAGTGGTTTTCATTCAAGCATCTTCTAAAGAGATGGGAGCCCTCTTTAGATTCTTCTCTTTTTATCTTTCTAAACCTATTATATTTCCACATTGAATAAAATCACATACTACTCTAAAAGATGAGCCTGGAGCCTCATTGCAGGAGCCTTGAGAGCTAGAGTAATATTGAAGCTTAATACTTGAGAATCTATATTGCAGAACTGTATACAAAGCAGCCTTGAAGGATGCTAAGTGTATTTCATGAATGACTTACTTTCTTTTGATTCCTAATAATAATAATAATAATAATAATAATAATAATAATAATAATAATAACAACAACAATAAAAGCAATGTCATTGTATCAAAACAGCTGAAACCATAAGATTGTAGGCTAAATATCTGAGTTCTGTAAGTACTAACTTTCCTGCTTCAGTGTAACACCTTGGCTGTTCCTGTCTACTTCTAGGAGATGCCTTACCTAGCACCTTTATCTAACTTTGATGTGAGAAAGATAGGCCTCTCATAAACTTCTATATCTTTCTGGCAATAAAAACTGAAAAACATGGAGGTTATTTCAATAAGGCTGTCTCCTGGTCAAATATTATAGAAGTGTGGGGAAAGAGGTTTCAGCCATTCCTTTCCTCAAGAGATAGAATAGTTTCACCAAAGATAAATAAATTCAAATGTAATTTTAAATTTGAGTGTGCATATTTTGAAAGATACAACATTATATTTAATATGAAGGTGATGGTCTGCTACTATTTTTTTTTTGCTTCTCATGAAAAAAGAATGATGCAATTTAGTATCAGCTACAAGAAGTTTATAAATAAGATTAATACATTTCTGCCTCAAGTACATAGTTTTGTTTTGTTTTATTTATTTCTGGAAATAAATTGACCCATGGTTCCTTTGGCTGAGATTGTCATTTTTCTTGGAAATTCCAACTTTAATCTGAGTCTCTCGGGAATGGTGCTAGTCTCTCTTTTTACTCAACTACAATCCAAAGCTTTTCCTTCAGTTTCCATCTCAAATTCTGCCTCAAGATTGAAAACGACAAAATGTTATTCTCTTTAACCTTTAAAGAAAAAGGTTGGTGCTACCTTTCTGGGCCTATTTGACAAAAGAACATCTTTCCCTCATGGATATATCTTGGGTATCATTCAGCACTAATGTATGTCTGAGCCTACTGAGATCCAAGGAGCATATATTTTTGCAAGTCATTGACAATGCTCAAAAAGGAACTCTTTTTCCTTTAGAGTGGAAAAATGCACAAATGAAATTACCTAGCTACCTGAGACCAGATCAAGTCATTAATCCCAGATCAAACCAAGAAGCTAATTCCATAGGAAGGCTAAGGTTATATTCACCGAGACTGGTGATAACAGAATGTTACAAGCTTAATAGTTCTGTACTTCTTCCTCCTTCTTATAGCTTAGGGATTTAGGGAGCTGCTTCTGAATGTAGTCTGTCTGTTGTGGACTTAAAATATGTTTTCACAGACCCTTGCCCTGGCAACACATCTTGCATATCTCTGTCGAGGTCCTTTTCCTTACTTTTTACATACATCCCCGAATAAGATCCATATTTTATACTAGGATGATATTACCAGTTGATCTGCCTCTTGCAGAATGAATTTATACAGTCTATCTTATATTCTAACATAGTTCAAAATTGCCTTTTCTTCCTTCTATGTTTCCACAGGCTCTTTCTGTGGGCTTCATGATCTTGAAGCTGAACAATTGTTAATTGTTCATTTAGCTTTCACCTGGATGCAGAATCACTCATGCAAATGAGGATTCCAATTAGTTTATTCTATAGCATGGCTCTAGAGAAATATTACTAGGCAGCACTGATCAGCTGTAGTCAGAAATCTAGTGGGATAGTCATCTGGTGATGGCCTGGAACCATAGAAGATGTCTCCAACGATTTTTGCCCTGCAACTGTGAATGAGAATACCAAATGTCTGTCTGTCTGTCTGTCTGTCTGTCTGTCTGTCTGTCTGTCTGTCTGTCTCTCTTGTATTTATATGTTGCCCCTCTTTGAGGACTCGGGGAGGCTTACAACATAAGGAAATAGAGATCTAGAATTTGTAACAAATTCCTGAAGGCTGTGGTTCAGTTAGGCAACACATTCTTGATATAATGGTTTAATATTAGACAAACAATATACTGAAAGGGAATCTCTATTTGTGTTATATTTCTTGAGTCATGGCTAAAATTAGAAAAAAGAATGGATGTATGAATATACACTCCTCTCCCAATTATTAATTAGCATTTCCAAATCTTAAAATCAAAAATGTCTACTAAGAAGGTAATGAGAATGCAAACTCTTGCAATTAAATTAAATGAAAGAGTGCTTAATTCATATTTTAAGCAATGGAAAAAACATTACAAAGTATCTGAAACTAATAAAATGATACTATCAAGCAATAAAGTGTCTAAAGATTTATAAAATGAACAGGGAAAGAGGCTGGTTTTAAAGATATTTTAAGTAGTCTTTTTTTTCAACAAAACCTAATGGAAACCTGACAATATTTTCTTTTTCATTTGAAAATGGGGAAAAAAAATCTCATAAAGAAACAGGTATACTCATCAAATCAAACTGCCATAACAGCTGTTGAAATAGGACAAAAATTAGAGATTAAAAATCACAACCAACAAGCCTTCTAAAAAGAAGATGGTAGAAAATATGTACAGCTCAAGATTGACAAATTCTGTTGCTAGGAATTCGCAGAGCTAGGCTGTGATATTGCAATACCGGACAACAAGTGTCATTGTGAAACCAGGCAACAGGTATCACAATGAAGAACTTGTTAAATAAAGGACTCTAAACTGAAAGAATGAGAAATTCCTGGAGAAGGGAAATCAGAAACAAATATTGGAAACAGCAGAAAGAAAATAGCGCCGGTGGACTTACCGGCCCGGCAGCGTTTGCCGAAGGGGCCGGGCAGACACCGGACTCCTTAATGGCGGCTGCCATCTTGTTTTCGGCCGAAATCTCGCGAGACGAGATTTCGGCCGAAAATCAGGCCTACGTGGCCTGACGTGCTGCTCGGTCCAGGCGGGGCTTGCTGGCCCTATTTAAGGGCCTGCAGGCCCTGGGCCAAGCCTTTTCGCCTTGGACCGGCAGCTGGAGCAGACACTCGGCTGAGTTGTGCTCCTGGCAGCCATTTTGTGGTGGCCTCGTGTTGCGGCCACCATTTTGTTGCAGGCGAAGAGGCCTTGTTCGGATCCCAGCGGTGCCTTAAGGCTTGGGAAGAGCTTCTGAGCGCGGCGGCACTGGTGTCCTGGTCCCCCTCAGGCCCGAGGGGGAGTGGTGAATCGCTCCCGGCTGGGAGGGGGGCTTGGTTGGGCCCTGCCCAGTGTTGGGGGGGTGCTTGGCCTCGGGGGTTCCCTGTGGTTCCCTGCAGTGAGGGGTCTTATCGCTGCTCCAGGGGGTTTGTTTTGGCTTTAAGTCCCCAGGGCATTTCCCTGGTAAGGTTTAGGGGCCTTGGTACAGGTGGATTTGGGGGTGGAAGGGTTTTCTTCCCCTTTATTTTGCGTAAGTAAGAGGTGGCATGGCCCCAAAGAAGAGGCAAGCCAGGGCCGCTATGGCCCAGCCTGCTGTGCGACCCAGGAGGGCCCTTAGGCCTTCTGCCTGGGCTCGGGCCAGTATGGAGGGGCCCCCTGGGGTGGTTCCTTCGGAGGGGGCGGTGGGTCTTTTGCCTCCAGCCCCTCAACCTGATGATTCTCCTGCCCTTTCTTGGGCCAGGGTTTTGGAGAGGCTCGATGAGCTTGAACAGTGGCGGAGCGGCTCGGGCCCCGGGGGGACCCTTGAACCTGTACCAGCGGCGTTGGGAAGAGCTCCGGCGGCAGCCCAGGCCGGGCAGATGGCCCATACCGGGCAGATGGCCCATACCGGGCAGATGGCCCATACCGGGCAGGTGGCCCAGTCCGGGCAGTTGGCGGCTTTTCTGGGCCCCGCAGCGATGGGGCCCCCTTGGATGTCTTCAACCCCGTACGGGGCAGGTGAGGTTGCACCGCACACTACATCCCCTTCATTTCTCCCCTTGACCGGTGCGGGTTTTCCCCCGACGGGTTTGGGGAGCGGGGTTAGCTTTAGGGGGTCCCCAGCGGGCACATGCGGGCAGGTCTGGTCGCCACCGGTTCCGTTGGCGGGGGCGCCGGCACCTGGTGCGGCGCCGCCGCTCAGGCCGGGGGTGACTGGGGTTCCCGGGGTGCCCGGGGTGGGGGGTTGGACCCCTCCAGCTCCTGCCATTATGCCCCCGCTTCCTTTGATGGCCTATCCCCAGGGGTTGGGGGCGTTAGGGATGGGGCCACCACGGTGTGGGACCCGTTCACCAGTATTAAGGCGGGGGCCATTCCGTGTGGGTTGCCGGCCACCCCCCTAGGGTACCACCTCCACCCGTCCGTGAAGGAAGAAATCTGGAAGGGGGAGTATGTGGACCTCTTTTCACTGCTGAATCGGGAGGTCCCTAAGCAAGAAAAAGACTTAGTCCCTGGGGAAAAGCCCAAGAAAACAAAAGTCACCAAGTGCTTCAGCTCATGGCTGTACGCTTTTCTGACATATGCGTCAGTGGTGATTCAGAGGCAGCCCGCTATGGCCTCGGCTATGCTTAAGTATATTGATTTAATCGCCAGGGCTAACTTTGAATACAAGGGCACCATATGGCGCCATTATGATAAGGGTTTCAGGATGAGGATGGCTGTTGAGCCCAACCTGCCCTGGGATATGGTGGTACCGGACCTATGGTTCCGGGCCACGCATATGTCTGACAAGGAAGGGTGTGAGCGGACCGACAGCGGTCATTTTATGGAGGAGGAGCCTGTGGTTGCCACGCCAACCAAGGTGACTCCTGGTGTAGCTGGTAAGGGGGCCTCACCTGCTTGTCATGAGTTTGCTGCGAAAGGGGCGTGTTTTCGTCCCTTTTGCAAGTATAAGCATGCCTGCGGGAATTGTGGGGGGTCCCATGCAGCTTCTGTGTGCCCCCGCCCCAAGAAGGGGGCGGAAAAGAAGGGTGGGGGTCTAGGAAAGCCTCCCCCATCGGCTGGGGGAAAAGGGGCCCAGCCCAATTGATGTGACAGTGCTTGAGGGTTGGTTGGTCGACTACCACCCTCGCTCGAGAGCTGCTGCTCTCTTGCTTGGTTTTTCTAAGGGATTCAGGATCCCTTATGTGGGTGTCAGGAAGGCTTTCATGTCCGATAACCTTAGATCGGTTGTCGGACATGAGGACATTGTTAGGGCCAAGATTCGGGTCCTTGGGCCTTTCCCGGAGCCGCCCTTTCCGAATCTTAGAGTGTCCCCTTTGGGGGTGGTCCCCAAAAAGGCGAGTGGTGAATTTAGGTTGATTCACCACCTGTCTTTTCCTAAAGGGGAGTCAGTGAATGATTTCATTCCTGACGAACTGTGTTCGGTGCGGTATGCATCCTTTGACGCGGCCGTGACCATGGTTAGGAAGTGTGGGGTTGGAGCCCTTATGGGTAAATGCGACATTAAGTCGGCATTCCTGCTCCTCCTCATACACCCAGACGACTTCGAGCTCCTGGGCTTCCATTTTGAAGGTGGTTTTTACGTGGACAGGGCATTGCCAATGGGCTGCTCTGTCTCATGCTCTCTTTTTGAGAGTTTTAGCACCTTCTTGGAATGGGTGCTCAGGAGGCGTAGTGGCCTGGGTTCGGTCGTTCACTACCTTGATGATTTCTTGATGGCAGGGCCTGCGCACTCGGAGCAATGCTTTGCGCTGATGCGGGACTTCGAAGCCCTTTGTGCTCAGCTAGGGGTGCCATTAGCCTCTGAGAAGACCGAAGGCCCTGCCACCAAGATTACCTTCCTCGGTATTGAATTGGACTCAGAGGAGCAATCTTCTAGATTGCCCCTGGACAAGTTGGTTAAAATCAGGGGCAAGCTGGAGGCGGTCCTGGGCTGCAGGAAGGTTACTCTTCGGCAGCTCCAGGAACTGGCCGGGATCCTTAATTTTGCCTGTCGGGTAGTGGTGCCGGGCAGGGCTTTTTCTAGATGGTTGTATGATGCGATGAAGGGGCTACGTTTGCCCCATCATCGTACCCGCTTATGTGCAGGGGTCAGGGCTGACCTCTGCGTGTGGCGGGAGTTTTTTGAACAATTTAATGGGTTGTCTTTTTGGAGGCACGAGCTTCTTTTGGAAGCTGAGTTGCAGCTCTGCTCCGATGCTGCGGGGACTTGTGGTTTTGGGGTAGTGCTAGG
Organism: Erythrolamprus reginae; assembly: GCF_031021105.1. Classification (NCBI taxonomy): domain Eukaryota; kingdom Metazoa; phylum Chordata; class Lepidosauria; order Squamata; family Dipsadidae; genus Erythrolamprus; species Erythrolamprus reginae. The sequence goes on along the minus strand of NC_091952.1, from coordinate 108,259,078 downwards.
TGACCAGTGGTGCTGGTCGGTGTGGCCTCCAGAATGGAGTGCCTCTTCATTGGTTAAGGATTTGACCTTTTTGGAGCTTTTCCCCTTGATATTGGCCTTAGAGCTTTGGGGCGAGCAGTTTAGGGACAAGACTGTGCACTTTTGGTGTGACAACCTAGCGGTTGTCCATGTTGTGAATGCCCTGTCCTCTAAGAGTGACAGGGTCATGCGGCTTGTCCGCCATTTTGTGCACAAGTCCTTGTCCCTAAACGCATTGTTTTTGGCTAGGCATGTACCCAGGCTAGATAACTGGGTGGCTGATGCCTTGTCCCGTGGTCAGTTGTCCAGGTTTCGGACCCTGGCCCCGTGGGCACGAGAGTCGCCAGAGGTATTCCCACTCCACCTTTGGAGCCTGGGCGGGCTCCCGAGCTTTGGAGAGACGAGGCCTCCAGGGCGATCGCCCTTTCGGTAGCACCGGGCACCCTGCAGGCTTACCAGCGTGCAGGTAAGGAGTTTGGGGATTTCAGGCAGGGTAAGGGTTACCCCCATAGTTGGCCTGCCCCAGTTGAGCACCTGGCTGAATTTTGTGTCCTGCTGAGGCAGCGTGGCCTTTCAGTTAGGACTATTAGGTCCAGGTTAGCCGGCCTCGCCTTTCTGTCCAAGGCGGGCGGGTTTAGTGATTTTTCTGGTGACTTCCGCATTCGGAAGATGCTGGAAGGCTGGGTGAGGGAGCGGCAGGGGATCCCTTCTGACACTCGTCAGGCCCTGACGGTTCAGCAGCTGTCCTTGATTAATCAGGCCTTGGACAGTCTGTGCGCCTCTCCATACGAGGCCCGTCTTTTTAGGGCAGCGACTTGTGTCATGTTTTTTGGGCCCTTAGGGTCAGCGAGGCAATGGCCTCCTCACAGGCTAACTCATCGCTCCGTGCCTTCCAGTTCACTGATCTAGCCTTTAGGCAGGGGGGTGTCTCCCTTTTGGTGAGACATTCCAAGACAGATCAGTTACACAGAGGGGTTAGAATAGAGCTTAGTGCAGCCACCGACCAGTCTGTGTGCCCGGTGGCTGCTTTGCAGCAATTTTGTGGCTTACGTGGGTCAGGGCAAGGGTACCTTTTTAAGCATCAGGACGGTTCCCCCCTGACCCGTTATCAATTCTGGGCGTTAGTGTCTAAGGCAATGGCTCAGGTAGGCATGGATCCCGCCGGCTATGGAACACATTCGTTCCGTATCGGCGCCGCCACTAGCGCGGCACTTTTTAGTTTCCCGGCCCATCGGATTCGGGAGATTGGCCGCTGGTGGTCAGAGGCATATTTGGGTTATGTTAGGCCCGCTGAGGATTCCAGGCAGGGCTTAGGCTAGGTAACCTCTCTGTGTGTGTCCTCTTCCAGGTCCCCATGCCAATCAGAAACCGACGACGCTGCTGTGTGGCCACAGCATGGTATTTTGGGCAGGCCGCTCAGCAGCCAGAAGCGCCATCGGGACCCAGTTGTCATTGGGACGGTGGGTCAATTTTGTTTGGATGGGCCGAAGAGGTATGCGGTGGGAGGGGCTCCTACCGACGTTGCTGGGTGGGCAGCATCCCAGGGCTGTACCTGGCGCTGCTGGGCGGGCGGCTACCCAGGATCGCGCTCAGATGGGACTGGGTGGGCGGCAGCCCATAGCCGCACCCAGATGGCTGGTCTTGCACCTCGGTGGCAATGACCTATGCCTGCTTGGTGGTCTACCGTTGATCATCCAGGCACGCGAAGACCTGCGGTGGCTTCGCACAGTGTGGCCAACCACGCAAGTGGTGTGGTCAGAGATCCTCCCAAGGATCGTGTGGAGGGATGCCATTTCCCTTAGGGCCATTCACCGGGTCAGGCGTAGAGTGAACAAGGCCCTGGGCAAAACAGTTAGGGAATTAGGTGGGGTTGTAGTGGCCCATCCCCTCATCACTGTAGATCGGCCGTGGCTTTACCGGGCCGACGGCGTTCACCTGTCAGAACAGGGGAACGCCATTTTCTTAGAGGACCTGCAGCAGTCTCTGCGTGAGCTGGCGCAGCTAGAGGGGGGAGTCGGGGGACCAAGATAGAGATCTGACCCCCGCTCCGTGGCAGGTTAGGGGTGGAAATCTGGGTGTTGGTTAGCAACTGCGCGTTCTCCCTTGGGCATCTTTGGGGATGATTGACAGGTTCTGTCCAAGCTCATGGTGGGGTGCTACCTGAGCAGTTGGGGGGAACCTGTCTTTGGGTCCCGCATATTGAGGTCCCCGGGTAGGGGTGAGCCGGCGGGACCCCCCTCATGCGAGTGAATGGCAGGGTCTCAGGTGAGGGAGAGGTCCCTCACCTGGACTAGCATCGAGCTACGCCCATAGTTGCCCAGGAATGTTGATTGCTACGTCATTTCCGCCCCGGAAGTATTTGTTTGACCCTGCAGGTCCACTGTTTTTGGGTCATAGTTAAGCATGTTGATTTATGCTAATTTATGCTAATTTAGTTAAATAAATTATGCTAATTATTATTAATAAAATGACCCAAGTTTAAATCCAGCTCTTGTGTCCGTGTCATTACTCCGTCTCTTCGGCAATAGCGCCGGTCGACTTACCAGCCCGGCAGTGTTTGCCGAAGGGGCCGGGCAGACATCGGACTCCTTAATGGCGACCGCCATCTTGTTTTCGGCCGAAATCTCGCGAGACGAGATTTCGGCCGAAAATCAGGCCTACGTGGCCTGACGTGCTGCTCGGTCCAGGCGGGGCTTGCTGGCCCTATTTAAGGGCCTGCAGACCCTGGGCCAAGCCTTTTCGCCTTGGACTGGCAGCTGGAGCGGACACCCGCCCGCCCTCCCTATTTTGCAGTGTGCTACTATTGGGTCACCCCTAGGGGGGCCGAATGGGAATTTTTTGCGGCTTTGCCCATTAGGCAGGGCCATTTTTTCACCCATTCCACACTGGGGAGATGGATGTGTGGTTAGGGGGTGCTTGCATTTAATAGGCTAATTGGCTTACCTTTGGTCATTTGGGTAGGCAGGTTAGGGGCGGAAATCTGGGTGGTGGTTAGCAACTGCGCGTTCTCCCTTGGGCATCTTTGGGGATGATTGACAGGTTCTCTCCAAGCTCATGGTGGGGTGCTACCTGAGCAGTTGGGGGGAACCTGTCTTTGGGTCCCACACATTGAAGTCCCCGGGTAGGGGTGAGCCGGCGGGACCCCCCTCATGCGAGTGCATGGCAGGGTCTCAGGTGAGGGAGAGGTCCCTCACCTGGACTAGCATCGAGCTACGCCCATAGTTGCCCAGGAATGTTGATTGCTACGTCATTTCCACCCCGGAAGTATTTGTTTGACCCTGCAGGTCCACTGTTTTTGGGTCACAGTTAAGCATGTTGATTTATGCTAATTTATGCTAATTTAATTAAATAAATCATGCTAATTATTATTAATAAAATGACCCAAGTTTAAATCCAGCTCTTGTGTCCGTGTCGTTACTCCGTCTCTTCGGCAAACAGTTGAATAGAACCCATCATTAACTGTTAAATATTATCTCGTCTTTTTATTATTTTATTTTTAATGTTTTTCATTTGTAATGCTGGTCTTTGACCATAATAAAATTATGTATGCATGTCTGTATGTCTGTATGTCTGTATGTCTGTATGTCTGTATGTCTGTATGTCTGTCTGTCTGTCTGTCTGTCTGTATGTATGTATGTATGTATGTATGTATGTATGTATGTAAACAGTTGAATAGAACAGTCATTATCCAATATTAAACCTAAAGATACACTTCATTTTATTCAAGAAAATTAAAGGTAACAGAGTATACCAACTTTTGGTTGGCTATGATGATGTTATTTTTGTTGGGCAATGAAACATCTGCAAGCAAACAAGCCCAGAGAACACCAAAGGCTTTACAGTTCAATCCTGACCTACATATATTCTCTTCTATTGGTACCAATTTTTGGTTTGTTTGTTTCATTGTTATGGAAAATTAGAGACATGTGTTTAAAATGTATGGGAATTATAAGTCAGTAAAAACCATTGGAGTTGAGGCCAGGAATATCAATGGGAATATCTTGAGGGCATATCTTAATTAATTCACAAAATGTCAGCCCTTCAAGGTAATACAGATAAGAAATCAATATTATGAATATTAATGTTACCTTTATTGTATGATTGCTGAAACAGAATCTTACAAGCCTGAAAGCACTTTTTCCTCTCCTTTACATAAGAGAACCACACAAGGTCTCTTCTGGGATGATTGTTCCAAATGCGTTCTCCAACTTTGCCCCTTCTTTGAACCTAGATTTCTCTTATCAGGCTGTTGTCTAGGCTGTTACTTTTTATCCTGTCTCCCAATGTTATTCTCACAGCCCATTTCATAAGTACTATTGGGGCATGATTTAACCTTACATAGAATAGAATTTTAGTCATTGCTTGTTTTTCCTTTGTTCTTTTTGATAACACAACAAACAGAAGAATTAATAAAATAAATCCAATATGTTTTAGTGGAAGCTTACAATTATATCACAAATAGAACCACCACCACCTGGCTTCTTTCATCCATTCATTATATCTTACTTACAGATAATGCAATCAAATATATTAACACCCATTTAACAATTTATAATATATTATATAATTTTAAGTATATTATTATTGCCAATAAATCATTATATAGTTTGTTATCCAAACTAATAATATCAACTAACAATATTGGAAAGTGCTATATTAATGCATTAAATCATTAATGAAAATGGCTAATGAGTAACACTCCCCCCCCCCCCTTTGGAATGAACATGCACAAATAAAAGGAAGTATGTCAGAGGGAAAAAGCTTTGTACAGTTTGTACTAATGGTTCTTTTAATAATTATACTACTGCTAATATTAAGTATAAAAAATTTAAGAATCATGCAATGAAGAAATAGGAGCAGTACCATCCACTTCACATATATAGTGGAAATCAAGTTAGTTTTTTTCAGTATTAGAACAGTGGGTGATATTATTAAAAGAGATACATCAGTCCTTATTTGAAAGAAAATGAAACCAGATATTATTTGTAATTAAAAAACTCATAAAGTTAATTAAAAGCTTAAAGAAAACTTGTTTAGTAAACAACATTCAGGTTTTAGTTCATCTCAGACTACAGAATATGTGGACTGTTTAAAAAAGAAGTCATATTTTTGTAAGATACCAAATAATGATAAGTGAAAATTAAAATTCAACAATTGGAATTATTAAAGGCTCATATTCTTTCAAAGATCATCTCAAGTTAATAATAAATTATACATTTGATTCTATTCAAAGATATTCCCAAAAGAGAAATATGAACAAAATGGACTGAAGAACAAATTATCCCAAATACTCTCTACCAATGAGACACTTCAACTACATAAATCTATTCCAGTTGATAGATCCCCTAATCAGATTTTGCCATCTTACATTCAACTAGTTCAGCTTTTTCAACCAATTTTATCTACTAATCCATCTATTTTTAGAGGAATCATTGCTCTTTTAACCAACCTTGCTTTGACAACGAATGCCATTCAGCGAAGGAACAATTGTTTTTCTGCTTTAAAGTATTTATTTTTATTTTATTTATTTATTTATTTTGTCCAATGCACAATACATATTGAAGAGGATAGACATGAGTTATTATATATAAAGAAAGGATATAAAAGTCCAATACACAATGAGGGTTTTAGTGGGTATATATCAATATACACATAGTAAAATACATGATGAAGGTTATAGAGGAGATACTCATAGTAAAATATATCTAAGAAATAATAGAAAAGAAGATATAGGAATAGAATATATCAATGAAAGAATAGAAGAAGAGATATAGGAATAGAGGAAAGGTATATAGGAGATATAGGAGAGCAATAGGACAGGGGACGGAAGGCACTCTAGTGCACTTGTACTCGCCCCTTACTGACCTCTTAGGAATCTGGATAGGTCAACCGTAGATAATCTAAGGGTAAAGTGTTGGGGGTTTGGGGATGACACTATGGAGTCCGGTAATGAGTTCCACGCTTCGACAACTCGGTTACTGAAGTCATATTTTTTACTGTCAAGTTTGGAGCGGTTAATATTAAGTTTAAATCTGTTGTGTGCTCTTGTGTTGTTGTGGTTGAAGCTGAAGTAGTCGCCGACAGGCAGGACGTTGCAGCATATGATCTTGTGGGCAATACTTAGATCTTGTTTAAGGCGTCTTAGTTCTAAACTTTCTAGGCCCAGGATTGAAAGTCTAGTCTCATAGGGTATTCTATTTCGAGTGGAGGAGTGAAGGGCTCTTCTGGTGAAGTATCTTTGGACATTTTCAAGGGTGTTAATGTCTGAGATGCGATATGGGTTCCAAACAGATGAGCTGTATTCGAGGATGGGTCTGGCAAAAGTTTTGTAAGCTCTGGTAAGTAGTGTGAGATTGCCAGAGCAGAAGCTACGTAGGATTAGGTTTACAACTCTTGAAGCCTTCTTGGCTATATTGTTGCAGTGGGCTTTGGCACTTAAATCTTTTGTTATTAGTATACCAAGGTCTTTAACCGAGTGGGGATTATCTGTGATAATTTGATTATTCAGTTCGTATTTGGAGTTCAGGTTCTTCTTCCCAATGTGTAGGACAGAGCATTTGCTAGTTGAGATTTGGAGTTGCCATGTGTTAGACCACTCAGAAACAGCGTCAAGGTCTTTTTGGAGAGTAGTTGTGTTATCGGTGGTATCCTCTCAAGATTTGTTATTCTTCAAGAGGAGAAAACAAATAGTTATTATAAGCAAAGAAGAGGAACACTTTGATCAGTCTTTTAATCAACAAATTTATGATACTTTTTTAAGAATTCAAAGAATTTTATTCTGCAAATGTTTCCCTTCTTTTACAAATTTCATCTGGGGAAGACTACTTCAGATTGCTGTATACGCAGGTAAAATTTCTCCACCCAAAGAGGAAATTAGATTATAAAGTTTCTTCTATCCCTTCTTGTCCCACTGTATCAGGCTCTGAAATCACAAAACTGATTAAATACCTGAATCTGAATAAAGCTCCAGGATATTTTATTTCCTTGGAGGGTATCCAAAACAATTTAGATTGGCGGGTACCCATTCTGCCTTCCCTGATAACATGCTAAGATTCATGAATCGATGATTGGGATGTAGCATTGATTATCCTGATCTACAAAAAAGTAAGCAGAGATTTATCTGCCAGTTACCATCCCATTGGCTTCTTTAATGTAGTCAGTTATTTCTACGCTATACATTTTTACATAAGAAGCTCCTGTATTAGTTTATAAGTGAAAAAATTGGCTGATGAGCAGGCAGGCTTCAGAGAAGGCAACTTAAAACCCCAACCCAGCCCCCAACATCTAATTGAAAAACACTCCTCCCCAGCTCCCTCATCACTCCACATAGTGTAGCTTAGATGTGTTTTTGATCTCATCTCTGTTCTGTCGGGCTCTCTGGTAAACTCCTCCCAAAAATTCACAGGTACAAATTTCAGACACACACACGTTTGAAAAGTCAAAACAATGTTCTTTATAATGAAAATTCACTTAAACTAAGCCCTCTTTTGGTATAGCAAAGAGCACTCGTCTCCAAACAAACTGGTAATTTGTACAAGTCCCTTATCAGTTCTGTGATACTTAGATTGCAGCTGTGAGGCAATTCACAGTCCTTCTTCTTTCACAAAGTGAAACACACTTTGCTCTGGTTTAGTTTCAAAGCGGGGGAAAATCAGCACACAAAAGGTCAAAGTCAGTAAAGCAGTCACGAAACACAATGATCAGATAATCCTCCACAATGGCCAAACCCACAGGCTGCTATTTATAGCAGCCTCACTAATTACCACAGCCCCACCCAACCACAGGTGGCCTCATTTTCTTTGATAATAATCTCTCAGTTGTTGTTGCCTATGCATCGTTCTCCACATGCGTGGCTCTATCATTAACTCTTGTTCTGAATCCAAGGAGGAGCTAGATAATTGATCTCCTTCTGAGCTGTCTGCCACACTCTCCTCCTCCCTGTCACTCATGTCTTCTTTGTCAGAGGAGCCTTCATCATCAGATTCCACCGGGGGCAAAACAGGCCTGCAGCATGTGGATGTCTCCCCCACATCCACAGTCCTTGGGGCAGGAGCTGGGCCAGAGCTAACCACAACAATCTCTAGATCCAAATTATAAGAAAAAAACTTCCTCCGTTGACAAAACAAGATTTGTTCTTGTATACAAGTTATATGAAAACTGTTGCAGAAGGTACAATGCAATGCCCAAAGAAATTCTTATAAAGAGTGGGAAGTAAAATAAGGATGTATTTTAGGTCTCATTCACTCTCCTAAAGACAAACTAAAGAGCATATCTCTTCGTTCACTAACATTGGGAGATGGACACATTTCTGATGCTGTGCTGCTCTCTCAGATACAGATGGCCTCAAATGAGCATTTTGTATTGTAGCTGAGGACTGTCAAAAAGAATGGCTGTAAATTAATTACACTAAAACCAAGGTCACGGTTTTTTTTGCTAAGCACCCTAAGGCACATGTCTGGTGACTAAATAACAATTTAATAGAAAAAGCCAAGACCTTTAAATATCTGGGGATTGTTTTCCATGCTATGGGCAATTGTAAATCCCATGCCAGCTATATTACTTCAAATCCAGAAAAAAATAGTGGCTTTTCAATCCTTCTATTTTTTTCAAAGCAGCTCAGCATATGTCCACAGTGATTAAAACTGAGTCCAATTCATTTTTTAAAGAGATTGGTTAGGTCCCCACAAGTTATTTCTTCCTTTGAAAATACTTTAATCCAAGTTTTTGAAAACAATTTTTATTCTCCTATAATGTGGTCCTTTGTTGTGAAAATTCTCTACTTAAAATTAAATAGTTTTTCATCTTTTCCTATTGGTTTAAGCTCTCCTTTTTCTCCAGCCAATTTGGCCCCTTTAATTATGATTGACAGCTTTCGGTCTCCCTGGTGCCAGGCAATGCATGCCAAACAGAAACTGCATGGCTTTTCATGACCAGCCATTAATTTGATGGACTTGGGGATGCACACTAGCTGATTTCAAACAATGGGGGGTTGATTTAGAGCTGCAAGCAAACTTTAAAATTTTACCCAGAAATTTTACCTTGAGTCACTCTGCACACATTCTCTAACCGGCTAGATATATTAATCCCATAATGATTCTAAATATCAGAATGGATTTATTCTTAGATTCCTTAGATTCAATACTCTTCCAACAGACATTACTAAAGGAAGATACCAAAAAAACCCCACCCTCTTTGAACAGAAGCTATATCCATGCAGTGAATTTTGAAATAATGGAACGTGTTATTCTCCATAGTGAGTGGAGCTAGCTTCCAAGGAAGGGAAGACATTGCCATTCATCTAATCATGACAGAGCCTGAAGCATAAAAGAATCCATATACTGTCACTCCCCATCTTTTGACTCAGTCCTAGCCATAAAGACTAGTGTTCTCCCATCCTTGAAGGAATTCCACCCATCTTTCATCTCTCAGTCTCCAGTTTTCTGTCATCTTATTGAGTGAGTTACCTCCCCTAATGACAGCTGCCACTATTTGGTAGAGGGTGGCGATGGGTCTCTACCACTTATTCGCCGAGCTTCCAGCCAAAGGCCTGCTTCACCATCCAGTGCCCTACCAACTATTGAAGCTAAGTGACCAGACCCTTTTTTTCGGTGCCAAATTTGGGCAACAGGACTGGCCACTTCTAATACTGACAGGGAGAGAAGTTTTACCAGACTTATCAGTTGACGGGGAATTAGCCGCAGAAGCCTTGTGCTTGAGTAGCCAACATACCTCTTCCTCCTGCTGGAGCCTGTGTTCCGTGAGCTGGCTCAGCACTTTTTGATAAGATTGCTGGTGGTGAATGCTCCTGATTGTATCTGAGGCCTACGTGCAGGGATGGGCTTCTAATCAAAATGCTAAATTTGGCTTGCTGCCGTGGCTCGTGAGTGCTAGCAGGGCCAGCACGATTTTGTTTCTGCACCTGTGGAGGTAGCAAAGTTGTGCATGGAACTGCAGGTGCACCCGTGTTTTGGTGATGGTTTTTTTGCATCCACACATACCAGAAACCCACCCGGCTCCAGCCAGAGGAAGAGGTATGTTGGCTACTCAAGCTAGTCTGTATAGCGACCGAGTAGGCTATGATATGACAGGGAAGGAAAATCCATTGCCAGGCAGCTTGGAAAAAGGCAGGCAAGAAGTTCAGCCAATCAGAGCCTCTGATGATGTAGGAGGCCCAAAATGACAGACAATGGCTTTTTGTGGCAAGCGCTGAAGCCGGCCCGCTCTATTTTTTCACATAGGCAGGGGTGCACTCCTACAATCCATTCTGGTGGGTATTAGGCAGGGGGACCTGCTGTCCTCTATAGATTTTTTCAAGGCCTATCTCCATGTCCCCGTTGCAGAATCACATGACCAATACTTAGATTCTGTTATACAGGGGTGAATTACCAGTACTGGGTGCTACTATTTGGCCTATCCTCAGTGCTCTGGGTGTTTACAAAAATTTTAGCTGCCTTGTCAGCACATTTGCAGTCCATTCTGGTCAGGATCCAGTGTTGCCTGGAGGATATCCTTATCCAATCACCCTCCATGCCTCAGGTGGAATGGGACATCCAGGTAACTCTTGACACCCTTCACTACCATGGGGTCCTGATCAACAGGGATAAAGACCAGCTGTCTCCTTCCATCAGGCTGATGCATTTGGGGGTCATTATTGACTTTCTGGAGTGCAGGGTATACCTGTTCAAGGAGCGGAGGAAGAACCTATTGGACATAGTCCACCAAGTCCTGGCTAAAAGTGTGGTTAAACTGAAATTATTGTCCTCCCTCCTGGGAAAGATGATATCTGCCATCCACATTACACCTTGGGCTCACCTGCACTCCAGAGACTTCCAATGGTTTCTTCGCCCATTTCACCCAGGCGGGAAGCAGTGCCTCTTTGGCCAAGGTCCAGGTTCCAGCTACTGTCTGGGACTTCCTCCACTGGTGAACATCAATGGCCATAGACAAGAGATCTTGCTTCCTGGATCCCCACATTTAAATATAACATTTAAAAGCTGGGAACAAAATTTGTGTTACATAGTGTAATCATTCTCAGGGTCTTCCAATAACAAAGAATATAAAAATGCCAAAAATATTAGTTTTATCTTAGCAGAGTTCAGAGTGGAAGGGTATGCAGAGTGTGGGCAGAGTGCAGAGTGGACTGGAGCCACACCCAGCCTTAAGCTTAAGTTTCAGTTTTGATTCTCTGCACAGACTCATCTCGCCTTAAGTTTCTATTGGCTGACTTAGTTGCTATGCCTATTCATTGGCTGACCTTGTTACCACTGGCTCCCCCAGTTCATGAATATCTTAACATTGGGGTTTAGCTAATTTCATTTTTACCTATTTCAGGTAATTCAAGTTATTTAACATCAACTTTTGATAGTGATATCAAGCATGCTAACATACATTCCAATATATACTATTGAATTACTTCAACTCAAATTATTTCACTTTCAAAGAGTTAAAGAAGGTAATCAGTCAAATATTTACTCAGCTTTCCATAATATTTTTTTCCAATTAGTAGAATGTTTTACCAATCTCCTCAAGAGTACAAGCCAAGGGAGATTCAATTTCACCTTTCTGAGAAGAGCATTGCTATGAGATTTTTCCTCTTAATGAGCCTCAGAGTTGAGATGCATAAAAGGGCTTTGGTGCCCATATGTTTAGTGAAAAATATAATCTTTCATATTGCTGTGTAAAACCTTTCCATATGCATAATTTATGAAGAACAAAATATAGAAACACAGTTAGGGTGCCAGTATTAGGGACATAATTAGATTGATGAAACATATTTTGATTGATTAAACTATATCTCGCCTTAAGCAAATGATGGAATGAGGAAACTGTGCTTGTCCCTGAACTTAACAAAATCATTTCTTCTTCTCCCTCACAGGTGCTTATATGTAAGAGAAAATATATTTTTAAAATGATTTAAAATATATTTTTAAGTGATTATGCATAAAGAATTGTATCTGATTTGCATTTTAATGTGATATCCATTCATTTTAAAGTTGCTGAGGTTGAGAAACACAACTTTAATAAAACCTGCACAACAATCTTTGAGAATGTTTTAAAGTTCCCTGATTCACTGTTTTACAAATTTTTGATTTTTTTTTAGTTTCAGAAATGAAATGTGCCATTTCACATGCTGAATTCAAATATAATAATGAAATTTGTTAGTTTGCTCTAGTTTTCATGCAATGGACATTTTACATTTTCCAACCATAAATACTGCAATAGGCATATAATGTGCCAAAACTTAATATGTATATATAAACCTGTATATTTTTATTAAAATTAAGCTAATTATATTCCCAACAGTAACAACATAAAATAATCTAGTGTATATATTTATCAAGAAAAACTAAATTAGTAAACAATTTTAAAATGTTCAAAAGTTTAAATTTCCCATTGATCATTGTCTTCAGTTTGTGTCCCTTTTGCTTCTCTTTACTCTTTAAAAAGATTGTCTCTTACAATTGTCTAACAGGACTCTGCAAGCATTGATGGGCTCCATTTACCTTGATTTCTTTTTCCCCACAGTGCAATGTCTTCATGGAAGCGCTCCCAATGCTTGTCACTCACTGCTCCACAATTTGATGGAAAGAAATTCAGATGAGAGTATAGTAAATGAGGACATGTTACAACCAAGATTTTTGTAAGCCTGGATGAGTTTTCAATCACTTCCTTGTAGTTTGCTGCTTTATTATTTCCAAAAAAAAATTGATGTAACTGATATGAATGCTATCCACCCTGTCTTTTCTTGATATGCAACAGAGAAAGAAACTCATCATCGTTAATAAGCTCATGGATCTGTGGGCCAACAAAAATTCCTTCATTAATTTTTCCAGCAGTAAGCGATGGAAATTTACTTATCAGGTACCTGAAAGCTGCTTTATTCCTGTCCATTGCCTTCACAAATGTTTCCATTAATCTCATGCTCTTGGATTTTTACTATACTTGTCTCAATGCAGTTAAATATTTGATATACTTGAAATTATACTGTGCCCATAGAATCATGCAATTGAACAATATTCTCTTGTATGTACCTATATGTTGTTGAAAGGCCAGAAATCATTGTCTATTTGGGAGTGCTTCTCTATACATTTGGGAGATTTAAAGTCTACTGCTTGACAAAGAGAAACACTCATTAAAACAAGAATGTGTTATAAAGATCTGAATTAGATTTATGCTTATGTTTAATAATAGGTTTAATGACACATGAGGTGTGTTATTTTTAGTAGTTTTTGACTACATTAAACCTAATATACCTTTTAACAATGTTCATTAGAATGTAATAACAATTGTTAATATGACTGTCACTTAAAAGTATCATAGAACCATTTGCTATAAAGCCAATGTCACTAAGCTTAAATTGCACATCAAATTAATACCTCCTATAACACTAATTCAGTAACACAATCATTTAGGACATATTAGCTTCTAATATGTTTGCAGTCTCATCAGGGTTGTCAAGTACCAGCTTTCTTTGTCTCTTGCATTGTTTCATTTGTTTCAATATCTACCTCATCCCTTTTCCAACAGTTTGAGATGGATGACAGTAGTTGCTACTATTACTGTACTACGTAGGAACAGTCTTTCACAGAGGATTTATCTCTGCCCTAAAGAATTTATAGTCTGGACATAAATTTCAGAAAGGAAAGGTCAAAAGCTTGAAGGTTACTAAGATATTGAAGCAAGAGACTTATTCAAAGGTCCAAGGCCAAGGATTATGGTAAAGAGAATCAGCCTAGGTGAATAAATAAGTTCCAAATGGAGGTTGATATATCCAAGAAAGCATTTCCAAACAGGTAGAAATGTAGTTTCAAGCACTTTTTGTGGTTTTCTGGTAAAGCTTCCAGGAATTGTCCCCTCCAGGACACTCCTTGTGGTTCTCTCTACTGAAATGGCTATTTCTCTCTACTGAAATGGCTATTTCTCCAAAGGAATCTGCCCTGGGTAGCCTGATACTTCCTGCTAGTCTGTTCTCTGTCTACATTCAACAATAACCACAACCAGGGGTGAGTTCTAACTTATTTCACCACCTGTTTGCTTCCTCCCATGCTGCGTGTCTGCACCGTGCAGGCGCATATGTGCAGTGCTAAAAATGTACCCAAAATATCCCCCAAACTAAGATGGTGATGCATGCGCAGTGCCGGAAATTTGGCTTCTGTGCATGTGCAAAAGAAAAAATCAACAAAAATTCCCCCCAAAAATTCCCCCCCCCCCAAAAGATGGCAGCATCCATAGACCGACACTGACACTACTGGCTCCGTGATATCACCAGCAGTTTGCTACCAGTTCTATAGAACCGGTGCAAACTGGGAGGTACCCACCTCAGATGACAACTGCTTAGGTCTCAAAGGCTATGAATCATAGACCAGAGCTACAGAATCCAAAGTTCCTGTATGGACTGATTCTATTTCAGTTTGTATAATTTGAGTGATAGTCACTATATTCCATAATAGAGGGAAAGAGGAAAATAGAAGAAGTGCCAGGGAGTAAATATGAGTTCAGTTCAGAAATATATCCTTGCTAGAGGTTAAAATGGTAAAATGTAATGGGAAAAAGAAATTATGAAATAGAATAGGAAGGAGGAAGATAATGGCTTTGTAATTTGGTCAGAAACTTCCAACCCTTCAGCTTCTCCTAAGAAGTTCTTACTTTTTTGGTCCCAATATTGCAACTTGTTTGACATATGCAAGACGTGCCTCCATAAAACAACATGTAATTATTTCAGGACACTGCTTATGAGGAACATTCCTTCCCTTTGCGTGGAAGCAAAGAAATCAGCAATTTTTCCTGCCGGAAAGAGATTTCGGCTGCTTCACATGCAGAGCAGCCGAATCTCGCTGCCGTGCCTAGAGCAGCAGCTGTGACTGGCAGCAAAAGCGGCCTGCCCTAGCTCCGGCTGCGTGGCCTGGTCTTTGATCTCCCGGGCCGCAGGAGAGATGCCTGTGGCATGGGAGAGCACAGAACAGGCCGCACAGCCAGAATTGGGGCTACCCAGTCTGCTCCCTGTACCATGGCCCCTGCAGGAGGTGATCCAGGTAAGCAAGGGTAAGGAGTGCAGCGGGGGGTAGTGAGGGCGAGTGGTGCGGTGGGGGCTGGCTGCTTTTACCTTGTCTTGAAGCTGCAGAGAGCCACTGCCACGAGAGGCATGGCAGGCGGGCATGGCAAAAAGTGGCAACGGCTGCAGGGAGCCGCTGCCACGAGAGACGTGGTGGGTGGGCAGTGCAAAAAGCGGTGACAGCTGCAGAGAGTTGCTATCACGAGAGGTGGGGGGTCATGGAGGGCAAAAAGCGGCAGCGGCTGCAGAGAGCCACTGCCATGAGAGGCATGGTGGGTGGGCAGGGTGAAAAGCAGTGGTGGCTGCAGAGAGCCACTGCCAGAAGACAGCATGTAGCCACAGAGCACTACACTAGCAGCCCATTAGGTAACATTTTACTAAATAATTCCAGAAAAATATGAAATGAGATTGTGAAACAAAGAAATAAAACTTGCTATTCTCCACCCTGAAGAATTCTAATCCCAAACTATCTTTGAAACAAGTTGAAAATCTTATATCAATATCAAGAGAACAGAGGAGCTTTGTAAATCACAAGATCCATCTTTTTCTGTAGGTATTATGATATTGCATTTATACTTAGATAGAGCTTGCAGACCCTCGTGATTCAATTCTGACTGATATCACTGCATCTCTCAATATATCTGGGTGATAAATTATAACTTCTAAGTCAAAATAATGTATCATTCTCCTTCCCTAAACAACGGCATTTTGAAATTACTAAAGATATGAGCTAACAATTTTCTTTGTTTCTATTAAAGATAGGGAGGAAGGGAAAAAACTTACTAGTATCCATAAAGTCTTCACAAACAAGACAAAAAGAACTTGAGATTGACAAATACATGTGTTGTATTCAAACCATGTACCAAAACAACAAATCTTTCTTGGACCTCTGTTGTTTCTTCTAACACTTCAGAACTCTGCAAGTCTGCAAAAGAGACAACTTCCTTGCAAGTCAAAGTGATATGCTTGGGATGTCATCTTCTACATGTCATTGTGAGCTCTTTTGAACTACACAGTTTGAAACTATCGAAAAAATGACTGGCAGAGACATTTTCAGAACATCTTACCGGCATTTAAGAAAATACAAAATACCAGAGAAAACTTTTAGCTTTATTTTTTAAAAACATTTCTTATGTTATATCAGTTTGTATTCATATTTTTTTTAAAAAAATGAATAAAACTTCTATGTCTCCCCGCCTGCCCGCCTGCCTGCCTGCCTGCCTCTCTCTCTCTCTCTCTCTCTCTCTCACTATCTATCTGTCTATCTGTCTATCTGTCTATCTGTCTATCTGTCTATCTGTCTATCTGTCTATCTGTCTATCTGTCTATCTGTCTATCTGTCTATCTGTCTATCTGTCTATCTGTCTATCTGTCTATCTGTCTATCTGTCTATCTGTCTATCTGTCTATCTGTCTATCTGTCTATCTGTCTATCTGTCTATCTGTCTATCTGTCTATCTGTCTATCTGTCTATCTGTCTATCTGTCTATCTGTCTATCTGTCTATCTGTCTATCTGTCTATCTGTCTATCTATCTATCATCTGAAAATGCAAAATCCTTTGTACTACAGATCCAATCAGGAGGCAATTTTAGCATGAACCGGGTTGTCTTTCTAATTATTACTGAAGATACTTCTTTACTTTCCTGATGTAGCAATTACTATATTTTCCAGAGAGTAATATAAGATCCTTGGTACTTTCAATCCAATATTAGTTGCAGTGCTGTTTCATTGTGATACTAGCAAGATAAACATTATATTTCCCACAACTTTTCACTGGAATTGAAGTCCTTTAGTTAAGATTTCTTCTAGCAATTAAATATGATTGTACCTCTTAACAGCATAAAAGATGCATCAGATATCATGACATGGATGGGTAAAGTAATAATAATATTTTTTTATTATGATCATGGATCAGCATTATGGTAAATACTTATTTTCATCAGTAACCAGTCAATTCAATTAAGACACAGAATGCATCATAGAAAAATTAAGCAAATTCTCCATTATACACATTCAGTCTGAAAGTGTTATTGTGTTCCATGCTTTGATACCAACTATGAAATAGTTGGCCTGAGTCTTCATGAAAGAAAAATATGGGTAAAAGAGACAACTGCGTATTATTTTGAGTGACAAACAGTTTTATCTCCATATAAATTGCAATATTGGTATATGTGCATACATCCCATGATCATAATTATGATAGTAGCAATTTCATGTTGCATGTAACTTGAATATATTTATAACTCAAACAAAAATGCTGAGAAAAAGAGTCTTAAGGAGAAAGGCCATTGAACATATATAATAACATATAAAATATAATGTTCAGTTGGGATGTTCAGAAGGTGTGAAGTAACTCCTCCTTTTACTATGAATGAGTTGATCAAAATAGGCTCTAGAGTTAAGATGTCTGCAATGTCATTTAAGAGATGAGGAAAAATCTGCTGCTTTACCTGAAAATGCTGCTAGTATCTTGGAAGAACAAAGTTGTCACAGCCTACAAATTTATTTGCTTGCTAAAAGACAACAGAATTTTATTTCTACAAGTGACCAACAAAAATCACCCAGGAAGTACTCACGCAAACAATGAAGAGAATAGAACTGCCACATACTTGGCATCTGGATATGACCAATTACCACAGCAGATTTTTCTTCCAAAAATCTATCCCATCACATTGAAATGCTATCTTAACTCATGTCCATTACAAATCTTGTATCAGAAAATTTTATAAATTTAAACTTTATAAATTATTTTAATTAATTATGATTTGCATAAGAACTTTGTACAGGTAGATAATAGCCCATTCTGAAACAATGAAAAATAAAAAAATAACTTAAATTGAGGAGAAAGTGATGCCTGTCAAGGGCTACAAGCTTCCAAAGGAAAAGAATTAAAGGCATTCCAAATATTGGCTTCATTGGTTGTTGTCATCTTTTCATATTAAAATGAAATAAGGAGAATAAAAGAACAAAATTATATCTTTGCAGCAGTATTGAAGTCTTAGATATTTCTTCTGTAATTATCTTTAATCCTACATCTTTCTTGTAGATCTTCATAATCTACAACCATGTTTGAAAATATATAGCCTGTAGTGCAATTATACGTTACTTTCACCTTTTAACATTGTTAGAATTTTAAATCAACTATTTAGTAATTATTATATACAAAATGACACATTTTGCATGGTTTACCTCACTCCCCAAATATACCTAACTGTGATAGTGTGCTCCCCTTTTGGACAGCACACTTGTTTGGAGTCAATATTTCTTATTTCTTCTGAGAAAGCTCTTGGCTGCATTCTCCCTCTCAGACTTTATTCTGTTCTGTTTTCTGTCTTCCATCATTTCTCCTTTTAAAGTTTAAATGCTGTTGGCTATTGCAGTGGAAGTGGAGTAACAACCCGGACACAGAGCTGGATTTAAACTGGGTCATTTTTATTAATTAAATAAACTTATTTAATTCAAAACTAAAATCATCCCCAAGGATGCCCAACGGAGAACATGCAGTTGCTAGCACTCCCCAATTTCCGCTCCTAACATGCCAAGGAGGGGGGCCAGATCTCTATCTTGGCCCCCTGACTCCCCCCCACCTGCTCCAGCTCATGCAGGGACATCTGCAGGTCCTGTAAAAAGATGGCATTCCCCTGTTCTGACAGGTGAATGCCGTTGGCACGATAAAGCCATGGCTGATCAATTGTAATATTGGGGTGGGAAATAACTACTCCACCCAACTCTATTACCAACTTGCCAAAGGCCTTATTGACCTTTCTCCTGACCTCGTGAATGGCCCTAGGGAAGATGGCATCACTCCAGAAAATCCACGAGCTCGAGCGATGAGATCAATATACTTAATCATGGAGGAAGCCTGTGTGGGCTCCCTCTCAATGACCACCGACATATAGGTCAGAAAGGCATACAGCCATGAGCTGAAGCACTTATCTACTTCGACCTTTTTTGGCCGGTCAGTCTTCACCTCCTTGTCCTTATCCTTCTTGGGCACTTCCCAATTAAGAAGGGAGAACAAATCTACATATTCGACCCTCCAAATTTGCTCCCGAATGGAAGGATGCAAGTGAAAGCCCAAGGGGGTGGAAGGCAACCCCCAGGGAATGGCAATAGCCCATATGGAAGCCAAAGGATCTAGCCCCAAAGCTGCTGCCATGGCCCCTGTGCCCGCCCCAGAGGGAGGGGCCAAAGATGCTGTGGGGGCTTGGGCCGCCGCAGCAGCAGCGGCAGATGTAGCCCAAACCTGATTACAGGTAAGGGCAGGGCAAACCACGGTGTAGCTAGTGGTCCCACTCCCCAAAGCCGGTGGTATGAAAACCTGCCTGGATAAGGGGAGGGGCAGTGTGTAATGTGATTGCATAACCGTCTCACCTGACACCATGGTACCAGGTGTCCCCAAAGAAGATCCTGTGGAGATCGTTCTGGATGCCACTACATGAGATGAAGCCTGCCCGGTCTGGGCCTCCGCATCGCTCGGGGCTCTGCCAAAAGCTGCAGAAGCCAAAGGGGCTGCGCCTCCTGGCCCATAAACAGACCACCACCTGGTGTCCAACTTGTCCAAACGTTCTATTACCCTAGACCAGGAATGAGCAGGTAAAGATGAGTCACCTGCTGGTGTGTCCCAAGGCCTACCCCCCACCCTCCTGGCCCTATTCTGGGCCGTAATACCCTTCGCAGCCTAGCTGCCGGCTCAGGGGCGGGAGGCAAGGCACTTTGCTTTTTAGGGGCCATGCCCACTAAGCACCTTATTTAAAACTAATTAAACCAAACCCTTAACTCTCCCTTGGAGAGGGTGTGCAAAGCTGGCTATCGTTCCTGGCCCCCAAAATCCACAGGGCCATAAAGCCCTAGGCCAGGCCTGAAAGCCTGTTCAATCCTACCTTCCCCCCAAGACTAACAAGGCTGAAAGAGGCAGCAGGCCTCCGAAGGGGCCGCTTGCCACCAAAGGATCCCCCAAATACAAGTGGGGGGAACCAATACTCTTCTCACCCCTAAAGTGAAGTGAAGGGCAATCCAGCCCAGCTAAGGCCTGTAGGCCCCATCCTCCTCACCCCCCCTGCGCCACGAGGCCACCCAAAATGGCCTCCAGTCTTCATCGAACACCAGCCAGGTGTTCACCTGCTCGTCTTCAGGGCGAAAAGGAAGTCCCCCCTTTTTAAAGGGCTGGTTGTCCATGCCCTGACGATGTCATCAGCTCGCGCCGATGACAGGCATGGCCGGTATCCCGACCACTCAAGATGGCGGCTACGCCGGGGACCATGTTTCCCCGGCCCCGCTGCAAATCCGGCTGGCGGTAAGTCGCCAGCTGGGCATTCTTTTCATATCATTGACAGTGATAGAATATTTTTTTTTTGTTCAGGCGCCACAGCTTTCAAAGATATATTCTATCTATCTTCTTTGACATTTTTGTTTCTGAACAGGAGGCAAAGGTCTTTTACCTTGGGAACTAATACTTGATAATATTTCCTGAGGTTGCCCCACATCTCCAAACCCCTCTCTGTCCGTAATAGTTGATTGTTAAAATATCACAGCTTCCACATACCACATACCTTCCTGTTGTGGCCCATCAGCTGCCAGTGGAGTTGGTGGCAAATTCGGATGATGATGAGGCTGGGGAGGAACTGGGGCCAGCTCTGGAGTTTGGGGAAGGCTCTGATGGATGCTCTGCATCAGACACAGAGATAGAGCCAGGGACGTCGGACATTTCCCAGCCACCAGAGAGGCAGTTGCATTTGGAGGCTGATATGAGTGAGGAGGAAGAACAGCCGGGGCCTTTTCCAGATACACATCTGGACAAAGACCTTGGAGTACTCATATCCAACAACCTAAGTGCTAGAGCCAAAAAAGCACTAAGAGTTGTTAATCTAATCTTACGCAGCTTCTTTTCTGACAACATTGCACTGCTAGCCAGAGCATACAAAACATTTGTTAGACCAATTCTAGAATACAGCTCACCAGTCTGGAACCCGCATTGCATATCAAACATTAATACAATCAAGAGACTCCAGAAATATTTCAGAAGAAGAGTCCTTCACTTCTCCGCTCTCAACAGAAAACCTTATTTCACCAGACTTGAAATACTGCAATTAGACAATTTACAACTACCTTGCCTCTGATCTAATCTAACTGTAGTTCATAAAATCATATACCAAAATATCCTTCCTGTTAATGACTCCTTCATCTTCAACTGCAGCAATACAAGAGCACGTAATAGATGTAAACCACTCTAAACTTGACTGCAGAAAATACGATTAATGCCTGACTCTGTGGTTTCTTCCCCAAACCCCAAACACTTCTGTTAAGTCTGTATATAACCAATGTAAAACTCTGTAAAAGAAAAGACCTTGTAAATACTGTTTAAACTATGAATAAACCTTGGCCGCGTCTGATTGGCTAAGACGCACGGCCGTTTCTTTTAGGCGCGAGCCTTAAACGTATAAAAAGGGCTGTTCTGACACTGACAGCTCAGATGCGTTCCTTGCTGAAGTCACTTTCGAGAGAGCTGAATAAACGGAACCATCTTGTACTCCTGTCTGAGTCTCATTCATTTCACTGGCGACGAGAGAACGAAGAATCCACGAGTCAAGCATGAATCACCTCCAGATCGGCCGGGCTCCCGACTACTTCGACACCGAGAAGTCGTCTTGGGACGCCTACATGGCGAAATTTGAAATCTTCCTAGAAGCGGCAGGAATGGGAGAAGCTGAAGACGACAGGAAGCGGGCGATCTTCTTGAACTATTGCGGGACTGAGATTTTTGACCTCGTCCAAACGCTTACCGACCCGCTTCCAGCTAAATCCGTTCCGTGGGACGACCTCCAAGCAAGACTGGCAAACCACTTCAAACCAACGAAGCCTGCCGTAGTCTACAGACATCAATTTTCCAGGATGACCCAGCGTGAGTCTGAGACAATCAATCAATTCGCCACGAGACTTCGCACGGTGCTGTCAAAGTGCAAATTTGACAGCCCAGAAGCTCGCCTCACAGACGCTCTGATCTTTGGGATGAAGAATGCGACCGTCCGGAACAAAATCCTAACAGAGGACGACCCAACGCTTCAGTCAGTCATCAAGCTGGCTCAAACAGCCGAAGTAGCTGACGCGGCCGCCAAAGAACTCAAGGAACACGAAAAGAAAGACACCGTCTCCAAAATCTCCGTTGCTGTTTCCCGCGCCGAAACCACAGATGACCTCAGCCCAGCTGCCACGGACGACGACACCTGTCTCCTGCTGCCTTCCGAGCAAGCCAGACAACCCAGATACCAACGCCCCTCCAACCCATGCCCCGGTTGCCGAGGAAATCACCCACGACAGCGTTGCCCCTTCAGGGACGCCATTTGCCGCCGCTGCAATCGATGCGGGCACATCGCCGAGGCTTGCAGAGCGCCCCTTCCAGAGGAGTCCTTCTCTACACCCCGCCAACAACGTTTCCACAACCAGGCACAACAACCGCGAGACAACAAATTTTCCAGAGGCTTCAATCGCAGAAACGACTCTACCGCTAACCGTGACTACGCACGAGGTAAAGCACAAACTTACGTAAATTGCGCAACTGCTAAAGGAGGGAACAAGATTATCATCTCACTACTTTTAAATAACAAACCTTGTAACCTAGAATTAGATACAGGCTCTAAGCATTCTATTATGCCTTGGGACAAATTCAAAATGTATATGCCAAATTTTCTTAAAACTGATTTTGTTAACTCAACTTTAATAATAAGGGATTTTCAAGGTAATGTCATACCTGTTTTGGGGAAAGTAGATGTGCCTGTGAAATTTAAAAATTGTGAATATTCTCTTCCTTTGATTGTGGTTGAGGGAGCCAAACACTCCCTCCTGGGGTTAACATGGATGTCTCCTTTGGGAATTGAAATACTGGGTCTTTGTCATGTAAATGCTGAACCTGATATTCCTAACTTTATCCAAGAATTTCCTGAGGTTTTCAGCCCTACTTTGGGCACCTATAATGGGGCCCCTATCTCCTTCTCTCTAGATCCCAAGGTACCCCCAGTCAGACTTAAGCCTCGCAGGGTACCCCTACCACTATTGCCTAAACTAGACATCCAATTGGACAAATTGATTGCCCAGGGCATCTTAGTCCCTGTAGAACAAGCGCCATGGGAAACCCCCATTGTCACCCCAGTTAAACCTGATGGCTCCTTAAGGGTCTGTGCAGACTACAAAGCCACTATCAATAAGGCCCTTCAACACCATCCATACCCGATCCCAGTGGTCCAACAATTGCTTCATTCTTTGGGGGAAGGGAGAGTATTTTCGAAAATCGACCTGGCACAGGCATACCAACAGCTTCCGGTCGATGAGGCCACATCCCTGGCCCAGACCATAGTGACCCATAGGGGTGCTTTTAGGTGCACCCGCCTGCAATTCGGGGTCAGTACCGCCCCAGGCATTTTCCAAAGTTTCATGGAATGATTATTGGCAGGTATAAAAGGAACCTCCCCATATTTTGACGATATATTTATATCAGGAAAAAACCAAGCAGAATTAAACATGCGCATCAGAGAAGTATTGGCTAGACTGCAAGCTAAGGGGTTAAAAGTAAAACCAGACAAGTGTGTGTGGGGAGCAAGTAGCATAGAATTTCTGGGCTATAGAATAGACAGTGAGGGAATACACCCCACAGCAGACAAACTAGAGGCCATAACCAAAGCACCCGAGCCAAATAATAAGACAGAACTCCAAGCATTTCTGGGCCTCCTTAATTTTTATTCTGTCTTCCTTAAACAGAAGGCAACGGCAGCAGAACCACTACACCGACTGCTGCAGAAGGGAGTTCCCTGGACCTGGGGCACAATGGAGCGCGAAGCTTTTCATAAAATAAAACAGTTATTGACCTCTAAAAGCGTAGTGGTTCAATATAGCTCAACTTTGCCAATAAGGCTCACGTGCGATGCTTCGGCGTATGGGGTTGGCGGGGTATTAGCTCACGTAATGCCAAACAATACAGAGGCCCCCATCGCCTTCTTTTCTAAAACATTGTCCATGGCAGAGAGAAACTACAGCCAATTAGACAAAGAGGCATTGGCCCTAGTCTCTAGCGTTAAGAAATTCCATTATTATCTCTGTGGGAGGAGTTTTGAACTAATAACAGATCACAAACCCCTGCTTGGTCTTCTAGCTGCCAATAAACCAACTCCTCCCTTCATGTCCCCTAGATTAATAAGATGGGCCCTTTTCCTGTCAGGATACCAATACCATCTAACACATAAGGGGGGAAAATCAATAAATCATGCTGACGGGTTAAGTAGATGCCCCATGCCCGAGTTAGTCTCAGATCCAACCCCCACAGAGGATGTCTTACTAATTGACCTTGAGGAAAACTGCCTGACCACTGCCAAAGAGGTGGCTGAGCACACTAAGAAGGATTTACTATTGTTAAAATTAATCAATTGTATTCAAAAAGGATGGTTGGGAGACTCTGAGGAAACTGGGCTGTCTGAATTTAAATCTAAAAGGTTGGAATTATCCTACTTGAAGGGATGCGTGTTATGGGGTGACAGGGTGGTCATTCCCAATACCTTAAAACAGAAGGTACTGAGTATGTTGCATGCAGGCCACCCAGGCATTGTCAGAATGAAAGGGTTGGCCAGGGGCTATTTGTGGTGGCCAGGTTTAGATAGAGACATTGAGCAATGGGTAGCAAACTGTGACCCTTGCCAGGAGTCACGGCCCAATCCCCCGAAAACAACACCTCTGGAATGGGAGAGACCCACTGGGCCATGGTCCCGCATTCATATTGACTTCGCAGGGCCTATTGGAACCCAAAACTTTTTAATTGTGGTAGACGCGTTCTCCAGATGGGTGGAAATCATTGCTATGCAAAACATTACTACTTGTGCCACCATTAAAGCATTATACCATTTGTTTGCCACACATGGGTGCCCAGACATCCTAGTTTCAGATAACGGGCCACAATTAACTGCCAGACAATTTGAGTGCTTTTTAAGCAACTTAGGGGTCAGACACGCACTCACATCCCCTTACTCGCCATGGGTTAATGGCCTTGCAGAACGTTATGTACGTGTGGCCAAAGAAGCCTTGCGCAGGGCAGGCCCAGGGGAAATACAACACAAATTAGATCAATTTTTATTAATGCAGCATATCACCCCAAATTCCATCACAAACAAAAGCCCAGCAGAAATTTTAATGGGTCGAAAAATAAGGTCCCCCCTGGACAGGTTGCACCCTCGTTATTGTACTCAAAATGTAAATAATGAAACATGTACAGCACCTGAAAGAAATATGTACCTAGGGCAACTTGTTTTTGCTAGAAATTTTGACGGGGGGTTGAGTTGGCTGAAAGGAAAAATAATGCAACAAACAGCCCCAAAATCTTATGTGGTACAATTGGAAGATGGCCGCACATGGAGGCGGCACATCGATCATTTAAGGGGGCGCATAACACCAAATGAAGAGCCGGTCGCTAACGGAAATTCTTCCCCCCAAGCAGACATTAATTCGCAACTCGAACTTTTGGAATTACAAAAGGACTTACCACGGCCTGATGCTTCCTCCAGCGACGCCGAGCCTTCCTCCTCTTCTGGGCACGGTGCGCCATCAGCATATTTGTCTCCGCAGGCCAGAGCCCCAACTTGGGCCCAGCCGCGGACAGGAGACAACGACGAGCCAACCTCCACCATAGACATACCAGCCGGTAATGATCTGCGCAGGTCTGAGCGCACGTCACGCCGGCCCAATCGATTGGAGGACTACGTCACTTGGCTCACTGATTGACAGTTTTGCTAAACTAATGAGGGAGGGGTGTTAAGTCTGTATATAACCAATGTAAAACTCTGTAAAAGAAAAGACCTTGTAAATACTGTTTAAACTATGAATAAACCTTGGCCGCGTCTGATTGGCTAAGACGCACGGCCGTTTCTTTTAGGCGCGAGCCTTAAACGTATAAAAAGGGCTGTTCTGACACTGACAGCTCAGATGCGTTCCTTGCTGAAGTCACTTTCGAGAGAGCTGAATAAACGGAACCATCTTGTACTCCTGTCTGAGTCTCATTCATTTCAACTTCAACCTTAGATTGTCTACAGTTGACTTCTCCCTGTTTCTAAGAGATCTGTAAGGGGCATGCATAAGTGCACCATTGTGCCTACCGTCCCTTTCCTACTGTTCTATTGTCCTTTTTTAATCATTAATTTTTACTTATGTTATGTTTATACAAACTACTATCCTATACATGTTTGACAAATAAATAAAATAAAACAAAACAAACAAACAAACAAACAAACAAACAACAAGGAGTCAACTCAGGAAGCAAAGCTACATGGACACTGAATGGCTCCTTCCTGGCTGGGGAATAAGTAGAAGAAAAGGGGAGTGGTTGTCGTAGGAGATAATAGTTTGTATTTTTGAAGATTTTGCTCATTGTTTTTGTGGCAAAAAGACTGTTTGCCAGAACTTAATTTGCATCCTTTCAGCTGGGAGCTCACGGCCTTACAATTATTGCAAGCAATTGATAATGCCTGTACTGCAGTTAACTCCTTGAAGGACTACTGCTTGGACTTTTCAGTGGGTGAATGCAATTAATTCACAAGAGGTAAATAAAGAGGGGGGTGTCGTGACAAGAAGTTTGTTGCTTGCTTCTGCTAAGGCTGGATCAGAACACTTCCTTATCAATTCAGATAATTGAAAAGTAGGTAGATGGGCAAGCAATTAGTTTAATTCAAGTCTCCAGAAAGAAATAAAGCCCATACCCCTAAATATAAATTATATTTTAATGTAGAGAAAGCTTCTTTTTGCTCATAATTGTCCTTTATTAATGACCAACTATGCATAGAAATATAAAATAATTTGAGCAATTCACTGTCATCAGATTTTACAATGGAGAAAGCACTAAATGCAGAATCTATTCTATTCCTCTCCCCAGGCCACAAACACACAAATAAAAGAATTATCACTGGAATGACTTGCCTCTAGAAGTTGTGTACCAATTGGAAGTTTTTAGGAAGAGATTGGACAACAATTGGTCTGAAATGATATAGGGTTTCCTGCTTAAACAGATGATTGGATTAGAAGACCACCACGGTCTCCTCCAAATGCATGGCCGGCGGCTTAAACCGCCGGCCGAAATTGCCAAGGAGCAAGGGGGATGCTGCGTTGAGCTCTGTTGAGCTCCAAACTTCCGGTTTCTGGCAAAACCGGAAGTTCGGCTTCTGGCAGCGCGCCAGGTCGGCGCGCTATATGCTGGGCTCAGAGGGAGGTCCGGGATCGCCCTATTTGAGGGCGGTCCAAGCAAGACCTCCTCCTTGCCTCCTGAAGATCCCGAAGCGAACACCCGCCTGGCCTCCGCTATCAACAGTGTGTCTGAGGAGGTCGCTTCGGGGCCGAATAGGAATTTTTTGCAGTTTCCCCTTTAGAGGCAGCCGTTTTTTTTGCCTATTCCACACTGACGGTACGAACGGAATGGTTAGGGGGTACGGCGCCTTATAGTATTAATTAGGCTTCCCTCTGGTCACTGGGGTTGGCAGGTTAGGGGCGGAAATGGGCAGTAGGAGCAACCGCACATGCTCCTTTGGGCATCTTTTTAAAGGTGATGGACCGCCTCTCTCCAGGAACTAGAGGTTTGAACAACTTCAGGGATTGGAGAGAGGATGCCCATGGGACTCACCGGATCCAATTTCCCTTGGGGATTGGAGGTTGAGCTCCTCCCACACGCCAGGGGGCATGGCTTGTATCCAGGTAAAGGTGGTACCTTTACCTGGTTCAGTAAGGAGTTTTTGCCCAATGTTACCCAGGAAGGTTTTGGTAGGAATTTCCGCCCCATTAGTTTTTGGCCTCGGCAGGTCCTTTGTTTATAGTTGAATTTGAATATTTGAATATGTAAATTTACGTATTTAAATTTATGTATTTAAATTTACATATTTAAATTTACGTTATTTCAATTTATGTTAATTTTAATAAAGTGACCCTATTTTTAACCCATACACTGTGTCAGCGTCTTTACTCCGCTTCCGGGACAATTCTGTGATTCTGTTATTTTGGATATGAATGGTCCTAAATTTTGCTATCACTCCTGAATGCTCCAAAATCTAGAGACCAACTCAAGTAGAATTCACCTAAATTTATTTGTTCCAATTATTGGTAATGGACACAATTATTTTACAGGGGAAAATGGCAGGAACAGCAGTGGTTCTATTCCTGCTGTGATGCAATGTTGGAAGTAATTTCATATTGCAATTTGTGTAAATAAAGCAAATCTATATTTAACGGAAGTATAATCAAAATAAGCTATAGTAGATAAAAGCAGTCTTTGTAAGGAAATAAGCAATGTTAACTGAAGCTCAGATTTATTCTTAAAATATAGAAGAACTGCAACTTTCTAATGTAAAGCATTATAAAATTAAAGCTATTACTTTATGAGTAATATTTCTGGCATAATGAACAGCTGCCAGATTCAATCAATATTTTGCATAACAACAGAAAGCATTTGCCATTGGCCTTGTGGGAGGAATAACAGTGTATTAATTGAAATGAACTACTCACAACTGTAGCTGGTTTTCACATTAAGAAAGATTATGCAAAATCAATGCTTCACACAAGTAGAATCAAAGCATTTTGTTGTCATGCAAAATGGCAATAAAATTGAATCATCCAGATGATATTCCTGTAAAGCAATTTTAACTTCAAAATAATTGGAGAAAATGGAATACCTCATACCCACAAATTTAAATAAATGTTTCAGGATGCAACCTTACCCACAGTTACCTAATAGCATTGCCATTAAACTGTCAGAATTATAGCTGCTAATTGCACAAAATTATTTCAAAGAGGCCAATTGGAGGCTACTGTAACTTGCTGTAGGAAAGACCACAGATGCATCCTTTTATACTGTGTATACATGAATTTAGAAAATATAAAACAATGCATTCTCCACAATTCTTCATGGGAAACTATTGAATTGGAAATTAGATAGGACAGAGAGGGAAGGGTGAGCGAGTAAGTGAGAGAGGGAGGGAAGGAGGGAGGGAGGAAGAGAGGGAGGGGAGGGAGGGAGAGATATGCAGATGGAGCGATTCTTGTATGAATATTTTGTTCTTCATGTCCTTCCTGCAAGTGCAGGATCTACTTTTTTTCAGATCAATCAAGTATTGATGTATTGGTTGCAATAGGAATTGTTTGACTGACTGGTTATCTGAGTCTGATGTCATGGACTGAAATATAGTGACTGGCCTAAAGTCACCCAGTTTCTTTCATGCCTAAGGCAGGACTAGACTCCCTGATTTTCTTATGTATATCATGGTGCCTTAACTGCTAGGACAAATTGATTCTCAAACTCCTATATGAATAGAGGATGATCAAAGTGACCCAACCCAGAAGCCATATCTGGATGCTTTTCTGAATGCACTTGAGGAATTTCTTACTTTATCCATTGCCAATGCTGGTGAAGCCCTGACTCAAATCCAAAATGATCTTGATAGTTGACATCCTCTCTTTATGTATTCTCTCCCCTCTCTCAGAGCGCAAATCATTTTCTTAGTTTGGCAAAAATCTGGAGGTGATATCGAAAATTGAATGACAAGTGCAAAAGTAGAGGATCTCTCAAGAGATTAGATTTAGCACAGACCAAGGCCTCCAAAAAACACACCATGCGAATGAAGAGTGCTTACCACTCTTCCCCCTTAAGTCTATATAAAACTTGATAGCATTGTCTTTTTTGCCAGGTAGGAGAAGTCTTAACAGCCCTTATAATTGCAAACTTCCCAAATTGATATCTTCTTGCTGTCCAGTATTGAAATTGGTCATAGAGATAAGATTTTTTATTTTATTTTGTAGAACTTACAGAAATGGAATTCATCCTTTCTAGCTCAATGATTGGCAAAGGTAAGATTGGATTCCTGATTAAAGGAGGTGATTAATACCCCCTTGAAGACCTAATGTTTTTCCTGTTTAAAGGGGGCACATTGAAGATTTTTAATAAGAAAGTGTTCTCTTGGTCTGAGACATTTGTACAGTTATTGGCTAAATCCAGAAGATTATTGCTATGCTTCTAAAATACTGTTCCCATGGCGATTCATCTTGTCCCGCATACTATTTAATACCAAGAGAACAGGAAAGTATGGAGTGGGTTATTATGATTCATCCTTTCTGGGAGTAAGAGAATGCCTATTGATTTAATACAATTTTGATATGGATTACTAAAATTAAAAATAGAGTAATAAGGACAGACTTAATCAGAAGGACTAGAAAATTTAGATATATCACCACTTTTTAAATCAATGATATAATGGAAAACTTCATGTACAAGATAACAATTTCTTTTTTCTTCGCTCATGAGAAATAGCAATAGCATTAGATTTAGTTAGGATAAATCTACTTTTATCTTACTATGTATAATGTATCTGCATGAAATCACTCTTCCTCAAACAGTTATTTGGTTTCTTTAGATAAGAAAACATAATCAGAGAAAAAATGCAATTGATTTGGGAACAGAAACTCAGTTATCATTTTGACAAATGGCAACATTCCCTTGAATTAAATTTTGCTTAGCAATGGAAACACATCATAGACTTACATATCCTGTTTTTCCTCAAATTATCCCTTGATAATAAACCCAATTGGGCTTTTGAGTGTATTGCAATAAAGCCAAGTGCTTATTGCAGGGTTCAAAAAAATATAAGATAGGGTCTTATTTTGGGGAAAACATGGTGTGTTTGTGTGTGTGTACAATGGATATATATATATATATATATATATATATATATATATATATATATATATATATATATATATATATATATACACACTCTGTGTGTGTGTGTGTGTGTGTGTGTGTGTGTGTGTATGTATATATATAATGGTGAATCATATTATATGTGTATACTGTATGTGAAAGGGTGAAAATGTTTACAGAGTTTTTCAACCAGAAACTTTGAGATGAGTGGACTTCAACTTCCAAAATTCCCCAACCAGCAGGCTATTTGAAGCATAGTTCTAGAATTCTAGCTGAAGAATTATGGGAATTGAAGTCCACACCTCTTACTGTTTCCATGATTAAAAAACACTGTCTTAGCAGGTTTTCCAGACTGCTTTATGCTGTATAATATAAGCAAGGATGTCAAACTCAAAGCCTGGGAGTCAGAACAGTGAAGAACCAGCCCACAGGGCCTCTATCAGTGAAAATAAAGCCTGGGAAGGCTGTGAGGGTTGCAGGAGGCCATCACAGCTAAAAATGGTGCTCAGTAGGACTGCTGATGGCACTCCCAAGCCCTGTTTTCACTGGCAGAGGGTTGCAGTAGGTCATCGCAGCCAAAATGGAGCTCAGGAGCTGTTTTCGCTGACAGAGCACTCGGGCCACCACAGGCACCACTGACATGAGTGACATCAAGCTGGCCCCACCCACCCTGGCCACATCCACTCCAGCCCCCCAAAATCAAACACAACCCTGATGTGGACCTCAATGAAATTGAGTTTGACACCCCTGATATACAGTAGTTATACAAATAGTAATAAGACTGCCTTATACAAATAGTAATAAGACTGCCTTTAGAAGTTATACATTTTTGTTTTCATTCATGAAATTGGAAACTAATTAGAAATTGAGTTCCCAAAGCCAGTGTAGTACATTTTATGTTTGCACAAATAAATAAATCTGTAATTCCAAGTCTCTTGACCAAAGCTTTAAGCTACAATTAACCAAGCAACCATATTGCCCCGGAAGTGGAGTAACGACGCTGAGAGAGTAGCTGGAATTTAATAATGGGTCACTTTATTAAATTAGCATAAATTTAAATAACATCAATTTAAATAACGTAAATCAAACATTATAACAGTGTAAACAAATGAACTTTAGAGGCCAACAACTAATGGGGTGGAATTTACCTGTCAAAACATACATTGGCAACTATTGAGCATAACTCCTTGCTGATCCAGGTGAAGGTAGTCACCTTCACCTGGATCCGAGCTACACCCATAAGCGTGTGGGAGGAGCTCACCCTCCAAACCCCGAGGGAAATTGGATAAGGTGAGTCCCATGGGCATCCCCTCTCCAATTCCCAAAGTTGCACCAACCTATAGTTCATGGGGAGAGGCAGCCCATCATCTTGAAAAAAAGCCCAAAAGGAGAATGCACAGTTGCTGCTACTGCCCATTTCCGCCCCTAACCTGCTAACCCCAGTGACCAGAGGGCCCGTGTAACAAAGTAACAAGAAACAATAGCTCACTTGAAGTTTGCGGCAAAAGATAACCCACGTGGCATGGGTTTCAGTATTTAAAGGGTTTCCCTTACTGTAGGCACGGCTTTGACAGCCATTTGGATTTTCGCGCACACCACTTGACCAATCAGTAGGCGGGCATGCAGATGAGTAGATTTAAATGGAGATTTACATAATTTATTTACATACCATTATTTACATAGGTACATAACACATCTCAAATATTAAATCTAAATCTGCTAATAGAGCTTCATCCTTATCTGAGTCCTAGACAGTTGCCCACATTGTCCATGTATACATCAAATGATCCTGGTGTATCATTATGGCAATGTATGAATAAATTTACTTTAACAGTTGGAATAATAACATAATATGTAGACTGATATTAATCTACAATAACTTGAATGGTACATCTCAAATATTCATAATGTTCTGGAAGTTCTCAGTAATGCTTACATTCTATATCACAAGTTGTTGTTTTCCAAATATTGTAAAGTTGATAGATTTACTATAACTTCCTTAAAGCCACTAAGTAGTTAAAATCACACACGCTTAACCTCTATAAAAGAAGTGCAGGCATGGCTACAGGCAAGTTTTATTAAAAAATGCACAGCTGGCGTTTTAAAAGACCGGCCGAAATTGTGTTGGAGCTGGAGAGACATGGCTCCGGGCATGCACACTCTCTGACTCCATTGGCCAATGGAATGTCAGCTTCTGGCAGCATACCAGCATGGCGCGCTGCCTCCTGGGCTCAGGGAGGTCCCAGATGTGCCCTATTTAAGGGCAGCATGATGGGACCTCCTCCTTTTGCCCTGGCATCCTGAATGCGAACACCTGCCCACCCTACTCTATCATACAGTATGCCTGAATGGGGTCACCTTGGGGCTGAATAGGAATTTTTTGTGGTCTCTCCTATGGGTGCGGCCATTTTTCACCTATTCCACACTGACGTTAAGGATGGACTGGTTAGGGGATGTGACGCGATGCAGTTACACATTTGGTCAATTTGGCTTTCCCTTTGGTCACTGGGGTTTGGCAGGTTAGGGGCAGAAATGGGCAGTAGGAGCAACTGCATATTCTCCTTTTGGGCATCTTTTCAAAGATGATGGGCTGCCTCTCCCCAGGAACTATAGATTTGTGCAACTTTGGGGATTGGAGGGGGGATGCCCATGGGACTCACCTTATCCAATTTCCCCAAGGGGATTGGAGGGTGAGCTCCTCCCACATGCTTTAAAGGCGTGGCTCGGATCTAGGTGAAGGTGGCTACCTTCACCTGGTTCAGCAAGGAGTTACGCCCATAGTTGCCAATTTATGTTTTGATAGGTAATTCCGCCCCATTAGTTTGTTTGGCCTCTGCAGGTCCTTTGGTTACATTTGTTTATAACGTTTACATTTACGTTATTTACATTTATGTTAATTTAAATAAAGTGACCCAATTTAAATTCCATCTCTTGTCTCCGCATTGTTATTCCGCTTCCAGCACAATAAGGCTTTGGATAAGACACAAATGAATGCAAAAGATAAACACAAAACAGCAAGAACAGATATAGCCTAAAGCAAAACATTTTTGTGCTTAGATGCTGCCAAGTCACTTGTTACCTACCCAGAAAAATTATCCAAATGTTGATGGCTATAATATTCAGAAGCCCGCTAATGTATCATATTTCATATTTCATTCAAAGAGGTTTGTCTTTTCTGGAAACTTCAAAGAAGGCAAAGGAAACAAAAAAACAATAAAAACAATCTTGAAACCAAAGCAAACTCCCCCCACTTTCTCTCTCTCTTCTCACCCCTTAGGAATTCTTGAAATCAACTGCAGTGCCTTACCTTTTTAGGGGAAAACAATGAACTTTGTAGAATAAAACTTAAAAGAAGCCATCACGTTAAATTAGTGCTCTCTATTCTGTAACCCACAACCTCCCATTAATGTTTAGATTGCTTACCATTTTGCCTTTGCAGAATTTAAGAGTAAAAAACTATATAGTTCTGTTTCAACATTGCCAATCTACAAAGATTCAGAACCCTGAAATCCAGACAAGAAAAAAAAAGTAAATATTTCAGGAGTGTTCTCAACTATTCTCACACTGTCTTAAAACAGCCAAACTCTTAACAGTAACTTACACATTTGCTGGGAAGATTCTAGACTAACCCCAATACTTTTTAAAAGTTACAGTAGTTCAACAACTTCATTTGGAGTGGGATTCATATTTATGATTGTTATTAACATTTGTCCTTCAAAAAAACATAAAAAAGGCATGCAGTTAGAGATATTTCAAAAGATACTAAAAGTTTCCTATGAAACATTAACATAATTTGCAAACCACAAAGGTATCTCATGCTTTTGCATATTAATTTATCCCCTGGTGGTGAGACAAGCAATAACTGATGTGAAACTGTTTAAGAGTTAGGATTCAAAATTGCTGTACAATTTTGCAGAATATATCTCTATATATTTCTCTTATCACAACTCCTGCCCCTCAAGAAAGTCACCTGCTTACAGATTTCTATTTTATGATAAATGATATCATATTAAATGTATTCAATCAAATGCGTTTTCTGTCCTGTTCAAATAAAATCATGTTATGTTCATTCTTATCTCCCAAAGGACTAGGAGATACTCTGGGAAAAAATTAAACTAAATGAAAGCCATTAGAGTCGGCCTTCTCCAGGTCCCATCAACCAGACAATGTCACTTGGCGGGGCCTAGGGGAAGAGCCTTATCTGGGGGGGGGCCCCCGGCCCTCTGGGATCAGCTCCCCCCGGAGATTCGTACTGCCCCCACCCTCCTTGCCTTCTGCAAGAGCGATTAGATCTTGGCCTCCTGGCCGACGGATATTATGTAGGATTGCTGTCTGAATGGGTACAATAGATTCTTAATAAAATTGGGGGGTTTAGATTAGTCTACCTAGTTTTAATTCATTGGATTTGGACACTGTATCTTATTGTTTCCTTTTATATGTTGTAAGCCGCCCTGAGTCCTCGGAGAAGGGTGGCATATAAAGCCAATAAATAAATAAATAAATAAATTATTTCCATAGACGCCATATTCCATGCTATTCTGTTCTATGCAATATCAGACATACATAGAGAAGAAAATATGAGTCAGAACAGGTGACAAAGCCTTTAATTATGGTCTAATAAATTATTACTCTCTAAACACAGTCCCAGTGCCACTATCTGCCTTGATAGAGATATACAAGACCAGTTACCTAGGCAGGTGCCTAGTATGAAGAGGGAAACTCTACAGCTTCAAAATGATGGCTTCTGACCAATTAGCATTCTTATTTTATTTATTTATTTATTTTTATTTATTCGATTTTTATGCCACCCTTCTCCTTAGACTCAGGGTGGCTTACAACTTGTTAGCAATAGCACATTTTAACAGAGCCAGCCTATTGCCCCCACAATCTGGGTCCTCATTTTACCCACCTTGGAAGGATGGAAGGCTGAGTCAACCTTGAGCCGGTGATGAGATTTGAACCGCTGACCTACAGATCTACAGTCAGCTCCAGTGGCCTGCAGTAAAGCACTCTACCTGCTGCGCCACCCCGGCTTTTCCACACAACAGCATTAAAATGCTATTATTCAGAGAGGAAACAAGCTTAAATGTGTGCCAATATTTCTGTGGCAGGGGTGTCAAACTCACATCGTCACAACTGCATCATGTGATGTACTATAATTTTTTCCCTTTTGCTAAGCAAGGCATGGGCATAGCCAGCACGTGACATATCCACCCCGTGAGCTACGAATTTGACAGCCCTGCTCTATGCTGTTTTAGCCATGAAGTAAAAAAGTAGCTATATCCTCACAAGAAGTATGGAAAAGTTTACAAGAAGGATTGGGAATGCCCTCTTTGGTGCCAATTACCAGCAACTGAAATTGTTTTGTCCTCTGTGGATAGTTCTTCAAAGGATCTCTTCATCTCCTTCTCAAGATTCTTTGGCTTTATTTCTGCCCTCCCACCAAACTCAGCAAAGGGAAAGCATTCCTAATATATCTTCTTAAAGTATGGTTTAGCAGACTTGAGCAAATGTTGGAGGATACTAAAACAGTTATTTTAACCACTTTTCAGTGGTTGCCGGAGTACCATGGTGGAAATGGTCTGTTACTTGTTTTTCGCTACAGATTACCAGCCTTTTAGAAATCCAGCTGATAGGAAGAACACTAAACCAGGATCCAGGTCTGCCAGTTTTCTTTAAGATTGATATTTGTGTTAAAAATAGAAATTCTGAAAAATCAATGTAGTGGAAAAAAATGACATTGGGTGTAGCTCCTGTCCATCTTTCAGCCACCGAATTCAACTGAGCTATTTTTGAACAAAGGTCCATCAATGTTACATTTTATACCACTTATGCTAGAAAGGAAAACTAGGTGTCTTCCTCTCACTTTCACTCCAATTTTGACATATTCAAAATTAGTAATTGCTACAAGCAAATGATTGCAGCACATAGCTTAACCATCCAGAATGAAATAGCATTTAAAGTAGGTAAAATGTCACTGCTCCACTGCATTCATTTCTCTATAGGATGAAGTTATGCTGGTGGAAGTAATACCACATTAATCATTGAAACCGACTAAAATTCTTAAATTAATCAGTGGTGCCGAATCAGTGCTGAATCTCGCTTCACTGCCTAGAGCAACAGCAAAAGCGGCCTGCCCAAACTCCGGCCACATGGCCTGCTCTCTGCTCTCTTGTGCCACAGGAGAGAGATGCATGTGGTGTGGGAGAACACAGAGAGGCTATAAAACCAGAACTCAGGGCCACCCAAACTGCTCCCTGCACCCTGGCCCATCTTCTTGATGCCCATGCAGGAAGTCATGCACCAAAGCAAGGTAAGGGCTAGGCGGGGTAGCAGAGCAGATGGTGGGCAGGCCACCTGTGGCAGAGCTGCTGCTCATAGCAAGAAAGAGCCACCATGAGTGGCATCACTAGTGAGGGTGAGCAGTGGAGAATGGTGGGTTGAGCGGGGAGAGTTATGGCAAGTGAGGGAAGTGGCGGTGAGAGGGGGGAGAGGGGGGGGGGCAGCAAGTGGGGGACGTGGTGGCGAGGGGCAGTGGTGGCAAGAAGAGGCAGCAGCAGCAAGAGGGGGAAGCGGTGGCGAGTGGGGCCAATGACGGCGAGAGGGGAAAGTGGTGGCGAGAGGGGGAAGTTGTGGTGAGAGGGGGCAGCATGCTCCAGTCCATTCCGGTAGCTCCTAGAATGGTGGCCCACCTCTGTATACAACTGGAAGGAACTCACGAATTCTATTATCCTTTGATATCAGTTTTAAAAGACATATAACTCAGGAAGGCAGATAAAGCTATATAATTTATCTTTCTCAAATAAAAGCAAATGGAAACTTGAGTCCATCTGAAGAGAATTATAAATAAATAGCCCTATTCAGAAGTTAAAAAACTAAGAATGCTTATCATGTGAACATTCTCAATAAGCCTTTCTTACTCAGAAACCCATTTTCAAGATTTCTAAATTGTGAACTAAATTTACTTTATGACCTTGAAAAAGCTGTTGTCACTCCCTAGTTCAAAGATGACAGATTGACATCCAATTAAGTCTAAAATATTTGCTTACATTTAATGGACAGAATCTTGCCAAAGCTACATCCTTCTAGTAGGTCAGAGAATCTAGGGCATACAGGTCAAACTTGATTGCATCACATGATATATTGTGACGTATCATGACTTTCTTGCCTTTGCGGAGCTGGGTGTGCATGATGCATCCAGCCTATGGGCCACCAGTTTGGCAAGTCTGGTCTAGGGTGAGGTTTCCTTTCCCCTTTCCGCATGTCATCTCAACACTGCAGAATCTAGTTAGACTGGGCCTCTTTCTGAGAAACTCTGTGTTGCCAAAACCACCAGAGAGAGGGGGGGGGAGAGAAAGCTTTTCCAGGTGCACACTTCATTCCATCACATCTAAATCTTAAGTCATTTAAAGATGAACAGAGTATGATAGCTCATAGGCAATAAATGCAGCATTATTAAGACATTCATTGTGATATATAAATAAATAAATAAACAAACAAAAAATATGTGGTATTTATTAACTGCACCATATCCAGTAATAGATAAGAGTTACCTTCTACATCTGTGGCAATTACCAGGCCATCTTCATCACTGAAGAGCATTGAACAAATCCATATAAATCCAATTAAATAAATAAATAAATTGCGTGGTTATTTGATCATGGATTATTAAAATTAGCCGATCTTGGTATAGGCAAGTTATAGATACCGTACTTATCAAACCAAAATTTAAGATATTTTGTCACAGAGGCTATTTATTGTTTTAATGATTGGAAGTAAGAACAATGGACATATTATGGGCTAGTTCATAATAGCCAGCTTTCCTAATTCCAAGTCTGAAACCCATCACTGCCTCCAGACAATTGTTAAATTCTTGCTCAGCTGGAAAGGAAAGATCAAATTGATCATCATCTGTATGCTGGTAACATCAAACTCCCAGTCATTGAATTACCACTACCTTATGATAAATGCCAGATATCAGTGACAAAATGAAGTGCACGATTTCACAAACTCAAATACCAGACCTCAAATCTCCCTCTGCTGTTCTCTGGTGGTGGAATGGAATCAGTTCTCAATTTATCAAGCCACTCCAGCAATTTCTCATTGTTCATTATCACCAAGATGTTTGAGAAGTCTGGAAAAATGAATACAATAACATTCCCCATATAATTTTCTCAGTAATATCCATCAAAGAGGCGGGGTGGTGGTGGGGAACAAGGCTCCTCCTGTGCTATAGTCAGGCCTCAAGCCAGGTGGATAATTTTAAGTGAAGAAGGGGAAAAGCTCTTTTTGAACAGGGGTATGATTGGATGAAGGAGGAAAAATGAATTCTGAATGACTTGCAATATAAAAACCATCCTCTGTCTATCTCAAGGCTACATATTTATTGAGTTCCTGTAATGCTGCTGGGCTAGAGCCTAATGTATTTATTTTAAAAATAAATAACTTTATTTATAAAGTTATAAACTTTTGGAAATTCGGTAGTCAGTAGCTCCTTATCTTCTACTTGCACCTGAATTTCATGGTGAGCTGTAAAATCTGCTTTGTCAAGATATACAGTCTGGCAATAGGAGGAAAAAAAGATAGGGTTTCATGTTTTCAGAAATCTTGATAAAATACAGGGGCTTTTAAAAAAAGAAAGTTCCCTTATATTTCCTTGATAATATAGTAAGAGAAAGTTTTCCACTAGGTTTAAGAAGATTTTCTCCCTTGGGTGGTGGTCTAATCCTTGCTAAATTGATTTAAGAGTTAAGAGATTTGCCATCTGCTTGACTATTCCTAATACAAAGCTGTATCATTTAATGTAAATAGGTTTAACTACATCTTTGCCAGCAGTTTTGTGGCAACTGTAATCAAATAAGACTGAATAGTCTCCTCTCAGATTTATTTTCAAAGTAAACAAAGAGCCTTTTAATTCTGAATCCAAGCACCATGATAACATATTAGAGAAGGGAAACAAGTACACTATTTACCAAGGGGTCTGGAAATTTCAAAAGGATGTGATCTACACCATTTCATAACGCAGAGGTGGGGACGAGTTGAAGACTCAATCCCTAACTCATGGAGATTGCTAATGGCTTACTATAGAAAAAGAAAGCATCAGAGAAACTCAGAACTCTGAACAACCTAAAGAAGCAAAGAGATATAAAAAAGACTTGGAGTTTTAGAAGGTTTCATTTATTATTTCAATTTCTAGACCACCCTTTTCCGAATACTAAGGTTTTATCAAAACCTTAATCATACCTGTGCCAGATGTAGCATTCCCAGCTACAGTAAGCATAATACTGGTCAATTTAGGCACCTTTTACCCAAAACCTAGTTTTAACCTCAGCATACTTTTAATACTCTATAAAAGCCAGCGTCTCTAATCTAGAGATTACCCTTTAAACCATGGAGTTAAGGATGAAGGATGTTGCAAGGCTGCATATAGGCATACAATGTTTTTCTTGTTATAATCCAATGTTTTAGCATTGTATGTATTCATGCAGCATAGAGTGCACACAGTGGGTTAGTTAGTACTGCAACTATGCCATGTAAAGCAATTATAAGAGCATAGAACCAATTGTGCTGAGCCTCCCTCTTCAAAACATCCTAATATAGTCATAAAAGTTGTAAATGCAAGAATTTATAAAACAACATACTTAAATAACTAGATTTCCATATACTTTAAAGATGTCTGAAATTCATTGACTTTGTGCACATTTCATACAGCTATCTTATAGTATTCGTGAACTTTTCACCCACCTCATATATTTTAATTATTTCTCATAGGAGATATTGCAGCCAGGAAATTACTGCCTATATATCACACACATAAACAGATGTATGTACAAACATTATGTAACAGTAATTATTTTTTATCTCATTTGAATAGTTTATCCTTTGTGCACCTCTATAACTGTCTGGTTTGGTGCTGCAACTCAACAGGACCGACACAGACTTCAGAGGATAATCAGAACTGCAGAAAAAACAATTGCTGTCAACCTGCCTTCCATTGAGGACCTGTATACTGCACGAGTCAAAAAGAGGGCGGGGAAAATATTTACTGACCCCTCGCAACCTGGACATAAACTGTTTCAACTCCTACCCTCAAAACGTCACTACAGAGCACTGCACACCAAGACAACTAGACACAAGAACAGTTTTTCCCCGAACATCATCACTCTACTAAACAAATAATTCTCTTAACACTGTCAGACTTTCTACTAAATCTGCACTTCTATTCTACTAGTTTTTTTCATCATTCCTATCACCCATTTCCTCCCATGTTGACTGTATGACTGTAACTTGTTGCGTATATCCTAAGATTTTTATTAATATAGCTTCTTCATTGCTTATTTGACCCCTATGACAATCATTAAGTGTAGTACCACATGATTCTTGACAAATGTATCTTTTTCTTTTATGTACGTTGAGAGCATATGCACCAAGACAAATTCCTTGTGTGTCCAATCACACTTGGCCAATAAAATTCTATTGCAGTAGCAAACCATATTATGTTTTAGACATTGAAGTTTTCATTAATGAAATTATGAATCCAGATATTGGAGAGATTCCTTTTTCCAAGTAGGAAGTATGTGATCCATGGCTGCATCAAACTGTTGACTGATATATTTGTATCTGCCATATATTATAAACTTGCTTCTCAAAGATCAGCCATCCAGTTTTCAGATATTTAATATCTGCATGAAATAGCCCTACTGTGATCCATATGTATATCCATAAAAGAAACAATTAAGTAAATGCAGTCAGCTGTAAAAGAAATAGAAAAATATTTGTTTTTCCTTCTTTTAAAAAAAGTTTTAAAAGCTATGTAGATGTGCTGACTTGGTATCTAGGCAAGAGCTCTATAAATTAAAACACTAATGAGAATACTTACTGATGCAGAAGTGGCGGGATATTAATATTTCAATATAACAAAATCAGTTTTTCCCTTCTGTTTCTTTCCAGATATTGCTATCTCCAGATTAAAATCTTTCTTATCAACAATTATGTGACCTCAACAGCATTGTGCGACAAATGCTTCTCTGTTTCAATTCTAAAGTCCCAGACTACTTTAGCTTCTTTGTTTTCTATTATTTTGTTTATATTGTGGTCCCACCAGTTCTTACGTGCAATCAAATGGTATTTCTTGAAGATCTTTCAATGCTCTATTGCTGCTGTGTTGTTATGCCATTGTTTGTCATCAATCTGTGCCATCTAACCAGGTGATCCACTGTTTCTTTAGCTTCTTTACAAAGGCAGTATTTGATGTCTGTTGCTGTCTTGTCAATTCTGCCTTTGTAAACATTTATTCTTAAAGCTTCATTTGTGCAACTAGAGTTAGCCCCTCTGTCTCTTTCTTCAACTTTTCTGCTCTCAGCTATTGCCAGTTCTTGTGGTTATGTGTTTGGCCTGCTAGTTTTTATTATGCTGGCCATGCAGTATTTTGCTTTGCTATATCTCTTTTCTGTTCTCCATTTGGTCTTCCATATGGGCTACTTTATTCTTTGTGATATTCAATAAGCCTTCGTAGTGTACTAGCTTCTGTGCATTTTCTTCATTTTTCACTATTGATGGTAAAAGTAGACATTTGTCCAGTCTAAACTCCATTGCAATATCTTAACTATATGTTTAGGCCAGTGTTTCCAAACCTTTTTTGAGCCGCGGCACATTATTCATATTTTCAAAATCCTGGGGAACATTGAAAGGGGGGCGGGGGGGCGGGCTAAAGAAAAGTTTGGACAAAAAAACCCTCTATCTTCCTCCCTTTCGCTCTATTTCTCCCTCTTTCTATCTTTTCCTTCCTTCCCTTCGTTCTCTCTCTCCATCCCTCTTTCTTTCTTCCTCTCTTTTTTGCTCTCTTTCTCTCTCCCTCCTTCCCTTCCTCTATGTCTTTCTCTCTCCCTTGCTCTCTCTCTCTCTCTCTGTCTGTCTCTCTTGCTATCTCTTTCTTGCTTTTCTCTCTCTTTCTTGCTCTCTCTCTCTCTCTCACTGTCTCTTGCTATATGTCTCTTTCTTTCTCTTTGCCTCTCTTGCTATCTCTCTTTCTTTCTCTCTCTTTCTCTCTTTCTCTCTCTCTGTCTCTCTTGCTATGTCTCTCTTTCTCTTTCTCTCTCTCTCTGCCTCTCTTGCTAAGTCTCTCTTTCTCTCTTGCTATGTCTCTCTTTCTTTTTCTCTCTCTCTGCCTCTCTTGCTATGTCTCTCTTTCTCTCTCTCTTTCTCTGCCTCTCTTGCTGTCTCTCTTTCTCACTCTGTCTCTCTCTCTCTGTCTCTCTTGCTAAGTCTCTCTTTCTCTCTTGCTATGTCTCTCTTTCTTTTTCTCTCTCTCTGCCTCTCTTGCTATGTCTCTCTTTCTCTCTCTCTTTCTCTGCCTCTCTTGCTGTCTCTCTTTCTCACTCTGTCTCTCTTTCTCTGCCTCTCTTGCTGTCTCTCTTTCTCGCTCTGTCTCTCTTTCTCTGCCTCTCTTGCTATGTCTCTCTTTCTCTCTCTCTCTCTGCCTCTCTTATATGTCTCTCTTTCTTTCTCTTTCTCAGCTGACTGCAAGCGGGAGCCCTAATGGCGGCAGCTGGACGTGCTGCTGGATGCCGTGTATGCCAGCATGTACGGCGTCCAGCAGCACGTCCAACCGCCACTGTCAGGGCTCCCACTTGCAGTCAGCTGAGAGAGAGAGAGAGCTCCCTCTCGCCGCCACCTGGAGCTCCCTCTCGCCGCCGCCATCTCCCCGCGACTGCATGCGGCCACTGCAGCTGCCACCTCCCCCCCCGCTCCCACCGCCAG
This sequence comes from Erythrolamprus reginae, assembly GCF_031021105.1. Lineage (NCBI taxonomy): Eukaryota > Metazoa > Chordata > Lepidosauria > Squamata > Dipsadidae > Erythrolamprus > Erythrolamprus reginae. The sequence goes on along the minus strand of NC_091952.1, from coordinate 108,215,543 downwards.
TGCCCTCCCGCCGGGCCCCAAAGGACACTTGCTGCCGACGCCAGGGAAGCTCCAGCTGGGCGGGGCACTGCCAGTGCCTCCGACCTGGGGCTCCCACTCGCAGCTGCCCCCCGGCTACTGCCTGATGCCGCAGTTTCTGGCGCTCTCCTGCTGGGCCCCAAAGAAGGAAGGCGGAAAAAGGCGCGAAGAATGAAGCTCTCCTTTCTGCCTTCCTTCTTTGGGGCCCAGCAGGAGAGCGCCGAAAACCGCAGCATCGAGCAGGAGCCGGGGGACAGCTGCGAGCGGGAGCTTCAGGTCGGCACCGGCACTGCCCCGCCCAGCTGGAGCTTCCCTAGGAGCTTCGCGGCACACCTAACCATGTCTCGCGGCACACTAGTGTGCCGCGGCACACCGGTTGGGGAACGCTGGTTTAGGCAGTGTTGAGTATTGATTCTAGGTGTTTTTCCATGCAGCTTCAGATTGTTAATATTATTGAATACACAAAATGTGAAATTACAGTTACGTCTTCTTTAGTTGGTTATAGCCTTCATACACATCCAGTTCTTCCTAAGAACTTAGGATATTGTAAAGTATAGGTGCAGATCCAAATAGGTCCTCTGCCCACCTGCCTGGATGCCACCATGGTTCTTTAATCTAGATTTGTGCCTAATACTTCTAAAACACTTGAAGACTTCCAGTGGTATCTACTGAAAGGCTGGGGAGAATTCTTATTCACACACACACACACACATGCACATGCAGAGAGAGAGAGAGAGAGTTGTGATTGTCATCTTTATTTTTTGAATATGCCTCTCAGGGTGCCATTGTAAATGTTTATTATTGAAGGGAGTTTTTGCTGGTGTTTATTATTGAAGGGAGTTTTTTGAAGGCAACTATTGTATTATTTAATTTTTAAGTTGATTTTTAAGAGTTTTCAAGAGGTTGGGAGTTACTTTAGGTATTATCATGAACATTGTTCAGAGTCAATGGAATGGGTAATAGTAAAACAATTCTAAAACAGATAAAGTGATATGAATCAAACTAGCTTCTATTTTGGAGCTCTAATAGAATATTTGACACTGCAATTAAATGACCCTTCAGAAGTTGACTATAGAACCATAATGACATTATTGTTCAACTGAAAGCTGCAAATATTAGCCCCCAAAATTAGATCCACTTTTTATCTTCTCTTCCGTTAGTTGGATGAGGACCAGCAACTGGTCTCAACAACAACTAAAAATAATTTCTGAAGTTCTGACAACAACCCACTTCACTGAATTTCTTCTGGATAATCAATTGCCTCCCCTGAATGTTTGAATACATTTGAAGGGCTCTCTTTAGATGGTTCAGAATATTCACAACTTGAGTTGTGTAGCTGTCATTTACATTTTAATGAAATATTTCAAAAATAATCCTTCATGCTTCTGGAATGAAACTGAGCAGAAGATGAGGGTTTCTATTCTCCCTGCCTTATAAAGTGGGTGAGGGAACAGTTAAAGTTCCAGAAGCTAGCATACAAGATTTCTCAATAACTGGACTGGTTCTGCCAGTCTTCCTTCATATATTTACCTCTTTAATGAAATAAGTTTATATTTGGGATTCCCCCCACCCTTAGGATAGTCTATGCTGGCCACAAAAACGACCATGGCTGAAGGTTGAAGTAGAAAAATTTAGAAATGAGGGACATCCATACCCTGTATGGTACTATGTCAGAATTCTAAGTAACATACCCATTAGAATCAAAATGCCGAGGCAAGCAAATTCTTCAAAGCATAGATTTATTAGGCATGTCATATTGGCATATCTGGGGAAACCTGAATCTAACCTCTCCCTCAAGTCTCCCCTTTGTTAAAAGTAAAGTTTTTTATGCTGCCCATGTGGTCCATCACATGGTCCAATCAGATGTCCAAGGGTCAATTGGTCTCAGATCCCACATCTTCACACCTGGTGGGAAAGTTCTTGGTTCTCAGAGGAAAGAATTTTATTTTGGCTATAATTCCTCAGCTATTTATACCCCCTCCCTCCCATTTCCACAGCTCATCTCCACTGTGGCAGCCCTGAAGGTGGCAGGAAAAAAATGGCTCCAGGGCTCCATTTTCCCTACTTATTTTTTTGTTCCTGTAGGAAAAAACAAACTGTCATAGAAGGACAGATTAATATACTCTCGACTTATTCTCACAAATGGGTTAGGATATAGAACAACAACTTAGATTACATGGAATTAACCCTAGGGAAGCAAGCTATCCATCCCTCTGGGTTATTAATCCTTGAACCTTTTAGTGTTAATTCCTTTTCTTTTCGTTTTTACTTTATTCCTTAATGCCATTGCATGTATCTTTGCTCACCAAATGTTTAGAAAATTATAAATATAACACAGGGGTGAAATGCTCCCAGTTCACTTGTGCTTGTCAGTCATTGGAGAGCCAGTTGTGAAGGAAGTGCGATGCTCTGCCCACCTGCCCAGATGCCGCCATTTGGATTCTTTTACCATTTGTGCATGTGAAAAGCATTCTGTGCATGTGCAAAGGGTAAAGAAACCCAAATGGTGGCAACCGGGCAGGTGGGCAGAGTCTCATGCTTCCTTCATGACCAGCTCTCTGATGACTGACAGGCATGAGCGAACAGGGAGCATTTCACCCCTGTTATAACAATAATTGTAAAGATAAATGAAGATATAATCCAGACTCATGCCCTCATCACCTCGAGGCTCGACTACTGTAACGCTCTCTACATGGGGCTACCTTTGAAAAGTGTTCTGAAACTTCAGATCGTGCAGAATGCAGCTGCGAGAGCAATCATGGGCTTCCCTAAATATGCCCATGTCACACCAACACTCCGCAGTCTGCATTGGTTGCCGATCAGTTTCCAGTCACAATTCAAAGTGTTGGTTATGACCTATAAAGGCCTTCATGGCACCGGGCCAGGTTATCTCCGGGCCTGCCTTCTGCCGCACGAATCCCACAGAGTTGGTCTTCTCTGGGTTCCGTCAACTAAACAATGTCGTTTGGCGGGACTCAGGGGAAGAGCCTTCTCTGTGGCGGCCCCGGCCCTCTGGAACCAACTCCCCCCAGAGATTAGAATAGCCCCCACCCTTCTTGCCTTTCGCAAGCTTCTTAAAACCCACCTCTGTCGTCAGGCATGGGGGAATTAAGATATTCTTTCCCACTAGGCTTCTACAATTTATGTATGGTACGTTTGTATGTATGATTGGTTTTAAAATAAGGGTTTTTAGCTTCTTTAGTATTGGATTGTCGCATGTTGTTTTTACCACTGTTGTTAGCCGCCCCGAGTCTACGGAGAGGGGCGGCATACAAATCCAATAAAATGAAATGAAAATGAAATAAAATCCACATTTTCATTCAATAAACTTTTTGGTCAATTCTTGCTTCCCTAGCTCTCTCACTTGTGGTGAATTACTCTAAACATTCCATTCTGTCCTTGTTGAAATTTGACTAATCATTTAAATTCCATGTGATTTTGTTTATAGCTGCCTTCTTCTTTTAGTATACCTTTTTAATAGCCAATTTTGGATTATCATGATTTGTAAGTCAATCTGAACAATTCCTGTTTTTCAGTAGAAAAAGTCAGGCATGTGTGTCTAAAAACAGGACTGTGCAGAGAGTCAAATCTGTAGGGCACAAAGCATTTTTCCACATGGCAGCCCAGAAAAGAGAGAGAGAGAGATTCACCAACTTCAAAATGCTTTCATCAGGAGATACATACTGTATGTACCCACACATGCTCCGAATGATGTTTTGCTGTTTCAATTTGGATCTCTGTAAAGTCTTTGTGTAAAAGTTATAATTACAGTCAATGATAGCCCTCAGCTTAGTTGGCATTTCAAAAGCTATAGATATCATGAAGGATAGGCCTGTTACTGGGTTTCAGTAACAGATTCTGACTTTTAGATCAAAGGAACAGTTCCATTAAAAAATAAGTCTGTAGCATAATTATGCATGGATAAGATGCCAATTTTCAAGTGTCATCTGTGAAAAAAAGATTATTTGCTTCAGCTTTGGAGTGAGAAAAAATGTTCTAAAAACTGGAAAGACAGAATCTTCAATAAATGCAATGAAATGCATCAATTCTTTGGAATAGGCACCCCAGAA